>NC_092766.1:82792657-83092657 GCF_047496795.1 Chiloscyllium punctatum | reverse complement strand
AGTTCAGAGATGGTGGATATATTACCCACTGATGCCTGCAACGTTCCAGAATCAATCCAGTTTCATTCATCGTGAGTACCAGCACAGTCCTGTCCCTGGTCTGAGAGTACGGTTATACTGAAGGAGGGGATACAGCTCAATGACCACCTCAATTTTGAGACAAGATGGTTTTACACTTTACACCGGAATGGGTGAAGCTTAGACAAATCTTCCTGGAAATCCCAGAGAGTATAGTACAATGCCCCGCTCCTCCCAGTTTACACAGCTTCCCTTTTTTGTAGTCTCAGCTCCATTTGTTTACCATGGACCCAGCCACACTGTAACTGCAGTATTCCCAGTGGGGTCCCCAGACCCTTGGAGCTCCCTGAATGACCCAGTAGCTGACATCACAATCCTGAGAACACCATCCACAGAGCCTGCACTGACTTTCTAGATGACAGCAGCAAGTCAATGCTCCACACCCACAGTGCATCCATTCAGTGTTGAAAATGCCTTGGTCTCTTCAGTTTCTCTTCCTGGCTGAGAAAGCTCTTACATCTCCTCACTGTCGCACGGTAACAGTTCCTCTCTCCAAAGAAGCAGTTGACAATGGAACATTACGTTTCTCTCTATCTCAGCGACTACAAGTATTGCTGATGGAGTTGATCACCACAGTCAGAGACGAGAGATAGAGGAACATAACTGACAGTAAGCAGAGACGTCCCGTAATAAATATGATATTCAGGAATAATGTGAAAACGGGAATTGTTAGAATAGCTTCCATTCTGTTTTCCTTCCAGTCCATCATCAGCAATCCTTTTGCTTGCTTTTCCTTTCTCTCTCTCTCTTTCTTGCTGGACATCATCCAATCAACACAAACCTCCCGCTAACCCTTACAACTATCCCTGATATAATAATAATATTTCCCAGTTGCATTCAGTTTTGATAGGCTCACTGAACTCAAAACTCTATTTGTGTTTCTTCCGACAGACTGCCATACCTGCTGAGATTCTCCAACATTTTTTCAGACGGTGGAAAATTTTATTTCAGATCTCTATCATCCGCATTTCCTTGGTTATTTCACCTTTAATGTTATTGTTTCGCGGGATGCCAGCATCACTGGCAAAGGCAGCATTTATTGTCCATCCTACCTGCCCTTGACCACGCGGCCATTTGTCAAGGCAATATGGAGGCAACCATATTGTTGTGGGTCTGAGGTGAAACTTAGTTCAGACAGGGCAAACATATTAGGTTTCTTTAACAAAGTTTATTAATAAAATAAGAAAAGAAATCCTGATGGTTTATGGTTGCTATGAGTGAAATTAGGTTTCATTCCAATTTTTGTCATTGGAATTTAAATTTAGTCATCGACTGTGGTAGGATTTCAGACAATGCTTTGAGAGTCATAACCCGTACCTCTGGATTACACATTCAGTGACATTATTACTCTGTTTAAGATCCCTGTTATGAAGTTACTGCAGAGACAAGAACAAGGTTGTGGACAAACACTTTGTAACTGGAAGAGAGGTCAGAAGAAAACTGGAGCCATCAAATCTGTCGTTAACGAAGGGGTAGATGATGGCAAAGTCAGCAACAGAACTCAGGCAGAGCTGGAGATTGGGGATATTATGAAGGGGGTGTCAGCAGGTTTGATCACAGAGAGAGCATGGAGACACAAAACAGTTCATGGTAAAAAGGGACTCAAGGATCCGAACAGTCTTGTTCCTTCTCAGATGTTTATGAGTAAGTCGCTTGGAAATGCAGGAGAATGAAGTGGGGTTTGTGACTGAAGTTTTATGTATTTGTTAAATATAATCAACCAGAATAGCAATAACATTCAGCATCATTCATATAATGGACAGAGATTGGCTTACCAGGAACACCAATAATAGCAAGGATGGGATAGTAAAGTTCTTGAATAATCATTAGTACGGCTCGTATCCTCAACTCTAACCATGGCCAATCCTGAGAAAGCCAATAAAGACCCCAGGATAAACTCCTGTCCATTGTTGGAACATTCCAGTCTAATGTTCTCAAATTCAAATACATTGTTGGAACATTCTAATGTTCTCAGATTCTGATTTCTCTCTTTCTCTGTAGCTGCTGATCCCAATCTTGTTAAGGTTGACTCTGTGCCGAATACTACGGCATAACAAGTTGAAAGAAATCCCTAATGATGGAAGAGGGAAAGCCTCCAGTGATCCAGTTAGGTCCAGGAAGACTTCTCTTCATCACAGTCACTGAACAAACAGCTCCAGTTAACCCATTCCACGGCAACCCTGATATATCACAATAATACTTGTGTGGGTGGTATTTTGGTATCGCTGATTATTGGTCTAATGGCACATCTCCAGTTGTAAACATAGAGATGAGGAAGCGAGATAATTCTTTCTCTTCACCAGCTCGATGATTCTGCTGTGCTTTGGCAATATAGTAATTGCTGGGCTCCCGAGGCCCTCTGTGTCTGATCACCAGGCCTGCTGCATCTTTTCGTTTTATTTATTTATGTTTAACTTTGACTTTTGTCTGTCCAGCATTTAACGGCTTAGGTGGGTTTAGGCATTTTTGAGAGACACTTGCAGAGCCATAGACCTTGCAGATACAGTCCATTCCTTGTGTTCTTGCAGCCGCGGCCTGGTTCTGTGGAGTGATGATCAAACTCTCATAGAACCAGACGTTTGAGTTTTACCTTTCAGTAGTTATTTCTGAGCTCTCAGCAGGGTTGGAAGGCAGGAAATCTCTCCCGGGTGCTACACACTCTGTCTGTGATTTCTCTCGGAACTGTCGTTTGATGTTCTTTCCATCTGGATTGGAGAACTGCATGTGAGATAATCTATTTCCTGTATTTGTTTTATGACATTTGTGTGCTTATTGGACGATGCCTTATTGGAGCAGTTACTGTATAGCTGTTAAGTAAACTATTATTCTGCTACGTTTTCCAACAGAATTAAGTTATTGCAAGTTCCTCTTCCTTTTGTTGTCTTTTTCCGATAGTATTCGAATAAATTCTGTTTTGCTTAATGTCGAATATTTTGACCAAGTCAATTCTATCTGAAACACATCACCTCACATTTACCAGCAGAATGGGCCGAGCTGGAGGAGTGATAATCATGTCAGGAATTATATCGGATACTGAATCCACCTCTCAGATCCAGCCCGGATACGTATTAGCCCTGATGAGATATCTGCTCAGCATGAAGCACTGCATAGACCAGGCTGGTGAACTGCTCAGCAATCCGTCCAGGATCTAACACTGTTTAGAACTCACCAGTTCACCACTTATCGGTCCAACAGTGCACTGATCTATAAACTTGGACTAGATAATCTCTTCAGCACAGGGCGCTGTGCAGAACACACAAATGCATTGTTCTATACACACGGACTGGATATCTGTGCAGCATGGTGAGCTGTGCAGTGAATATCAGTGAATTTATCTATGAATGTGGATCAGTTGTCTTCCCAGCATACACAGCTATGTACACCAATCACTGCATTGCTGAGTATCACTATGTTAGATCACTGCTCAGTGTGGGGAAACTTGCAGCTCATGTTGCAAATGACAGGATGTGCAGCTCCCTCCATTTACAGCTCCTGATCTACATTATGGCATGACACAGGGGTGCTGTGGATGTGAAACTCACTGCCAGAGAGAGATGGTGGGGGAATCAGTATAAATACCAACAAATGGGAGGAACTTGGTTAAAAGATAGGGCGGAGATTGAGACAGAATTTCACAGAAGGATCTGATGGTCGGTTTAAAAATTGTGAAATGAAAACATGTCGATAGTATCTTGCAATGCAGGTCACTGTTTCTAGGAATGATTGGTGAGCAGGTGTAAGTTAAGATGATGGAGAGTTTTGGATAAGCATTTGTCCTGCAGCTTTTTAACTGGGATTACGATCAGCAGAGTCTTCGACTCATTTGGCTGACTTGAACAATAATTTGGCTCAGTGCCATTTTCATTGAGTGTGACAGAAGGAAAGTCTGCACGAGGCAGAGCTAATTTCCTGGTGTTATCTTATTGAACTCACTTCATTAATTATCCACCCCACCCCATGATGTCCCTCTCATTCAATTACCTGCCCGATTTTCCCACCCATCATGGCTGAAGTTACACACCATCCCCCAGGTACCCCTGGATATTCAGTGATCCCTGGCGCTGCTGCCATCGTTAAAAGGCCAATGGGCACATGGTTGAGCTTTCTCAGTTTGAAGCTGCCCTGCACAGTTTACCCCGAGCATGGCAGATTAGGGTAATTACACTACAGCTTGGCGATAGAGGCACGGAGGGCCTGGTGAATTGTCTAGTAGAGAGCGGAACCAGAAGGAGCCACATCACCATACTCATCGAGCATGATCGGAGCACACCTCCCAGGTCAGTGCAGTATCTGCGGTCCGAAGAAAAGTCCAGCAATGCAGGAAAAGCATCAATAAACTTCCCCGCTCTGTCAGGATAAGGGTCACCATATTCTCTCTCCTCTCTCACACTCACTGTATATCTATTAGCGCCTTCCCCAGAAAAAGGCTCCAGCACTCTCCCCACTGCAAATGCAGTACCTTCTCTCTCTCTCTCTCACCTATGCAATACCCTCACATGGTTATAAAATGTTCTTATGAGTGCAGTTTCTAGAATTTTCTGGATGATGCCGCTTGTACAATGTTCCAGATAATTTTCAAAACAATTCAACTTTAGCAAACCGTACATCCCCAATTTTGTAACGCATCAGAGGAATGAGATTTACTTTTTTCAAAATCACTCAGGATGAAAGTGCATCATGGGGCCATTAAGCCTCTCACATATACTCCATAATTCAGACAAAGGGAGCACCTAAACACTTGAAGACTCACTCTCTTCTTGAAGACAGATGCCACATTGGAATTTCGCCAGTTTCACTGGAGCACACCTGTAATCTCGAGAGTAATGAAATATTTCACTCAGTGCTACCAGTCAATCTGTAACCACTTCTATTAAAACAATCTATGAATTGCTGATGAGCTGGTTACCCTTGGTCTTTTCTGTTTGAGAAAGGCCTTGTTCGTTTTGTTAGAGACAATGCAAATCTTTCATCTGACTACAATTTTGTTTATAATGTTGAAACTCTTTGTGCCTTCCCCGTGAGGTACGATGTAAAATACTGTTTTAAATTCTCTGCCTGTTCCCTGAAACCAGTTCCCCAGTCACATCCTCCAGGTGTCCCACATATTCTTTCCTGCCTTTCTTCTAAGGGTCACACATACATCATGAACGTTTTTTATTTGATATGGGAAAACTCTTGCGGTTAGTTTCATTTCATATTTCTTGCCAGTTTTAGAATATTTTTCTTTGTATTTTGTTTTATACAATCTGCTTGTGGTTCCAAAAGTAAAGTTCCCGAATGTGGCCGACTCTAGAGCTCCCCAATCTGAATTCTTTATTTTGTGATTGATGAGCATACTTCACAGGCTTTGTGCATCATGGGTGGTTCATCTTCACATCTTCATATCATCTTTTTTGACCAGAGTCAATCATTACAGAGCGCAATTAAGCAGTACCTGCTTAAATGTCCCCCTCCTTCCACACACATCTGCTGACCTTCTCCTGTGTCTGATTCACACTCCGTATTTGACCAGATATATGACATAAATGTGCATTTGAAATGCCTGGCTCTTTTCAATCATTGAGGTGGAACCTACGTATGTGGTGAACACATGATCAGCTGAAGGTGACTCCATTCTCCCAGTTTCCCTGCCTCTGTTATTTCTGTAAGATGATGCCACATTCCTTTGGGAAGCTTCCTACATGTCATCCTTGTCACTCAAACGAGAAATCCCCTCACTCTGATGGACTGAGCTTTCAGCTGTAACTGTCCCGTCTCCCTCACTTCTGCCCTCACTCTGTCCCCTCTTTCCCAGAACAATGATAGACCTCCCCTTGTCCTCACTTCCTACTGCACTAGAATCTGCTTTCACAGAATCATCCTCTGGCACTTCCACCACCTCCAGCAGGACAACACCATCAAACACATCTTCCCCTCCCGTCCACTGTCAGTATTTCACAGGGACCACTCCTTCTGTGGCACCCTCTATCATCCCGAACACTTCCCCACACCCTCATGGCACCTTCCCATGTGAATGCAGAAGCTGCAACAATTGCCCATTCACCTCTTCCCTCCTCACTGTCCAAGGCCCGAAACACACCTTCCAGGTAAATCAGCATTTTACTTGTACAGTTCCAATCCAGGCTCCTGTCATTGCTGCTCACAATGCAGTCTCCTTTACACTAGTGATCCAAAGAGAAACTGTTTTGAGGAACATCTCCATTCTGTCTGTAGAAATGACCCTGACCTTCTGATTGCTCCCTATTTCAATAACCTAAATTTCTCTCACGATTATGAGAATTCTTTGAGGAGTTCATGACGGGTTGGACCAGAGAGTGTTACCTATCTGAACATCCAGAAGGTCTCTGATATGGTACCGCACAGGAGGCTGCAAAGTAAGATAAGGACCCATGGCGTCAGAGGCCAGGTACTAGGATGGATAAAAGGTTGGTTCTCTGGCACGATGCAGAGTGAGGATAAAATTGTCCCTCTCAGGATGGCAGCTGGTGATTTGCAGTGTTCCACAAGAGTCAATTTTGGGACCACAACATTTCACTTTATAGGTTAATGATCTGAGTGGCGGGGCAGAAGGCATTCTGACTACGTTTGCAGATGATGCAAAGTTAGGTGGGGGGCATGTAGTATTGAGGAGGCAGGCAGCCTGCAGAAAGATTTCGACAGTTTAGGAGAATGGGAAAAGGAGTAGCAGATGGAACACAATGTGGGGCAGTGTGAGGTCATGCACTTTGGTATGAAGAATACAGGCATGGTCTATTTACTAAATGGGAAAAAAGTTCAGGAATCTGAGTAACAAAGGGACTTTGGACTCCAAGACCAGGATTCTCCTTAGATACACTTGCAGGTTGAGTCAGTTGAGAAGGCAGATACAATGTTGTCATTCATCTCGCGAGGAGTAGGATATAATGGTGGTGATTCTGAGGCTTTCTAAGGCTCTGGTCAGATCATATTTCCAGTATTTTGTGCCTCATATATCAGGAAGGATGGATTAGCCTTGGTGTTTGTCAAGAGAAGGTTCATCAGAAATGAAAAGCTTAACACACGAGGAACGTTTGATGAATCTGGGTTGATACTCGATGGAGATTAGAAGGATTAGGGGGGAATCCATTTGAAACTTACAGAATACTGAATGACCTGGATACAGACAAAATTGGGAGGCCGTTTGCACTGGCAGGAGGGCGCAGGCTGAGAGCAAAGGGAAAATCCATTAGAACGGAGATAAGATGAAACGTCTTTAGCCAGAGAGTCGTGAAATTGTGGAATTCCTTACCACAGAAGCCTGTGGAAACCAGATCATTTGGCACTAACGATACAGCCAGGAAAGGGACTGAGGATCTGAAAAGTGACTACAGAGAGTTAGTTTGGAAGCTGAAGAGTAGGGCGAGTAGAGTAGTAATCTCAGGTTTGCTACCAGTGCCACGAGCTAGTGAGATGAGGAACAGTCGGCGAATGCAGCTTTACACGTGGCTGCGAGGCTGGAGCAGGAGGGAGGGCGTCAGATACCTTGACCATCGGGATACCTTCTGGGTAAAGTGGGACCTGTACATGAAGGACGGGTTGCAGCTGAACTGGAGGGACACAAGTGTCCTGTTTGGGAGGTTTGCTTGTGTGATTCTGGCGGGTTTAAACTAGTTTGGCAGGGTGTTAGGAATACGACCACATGTCTGAGAGGGGGTTAGTTGCAGACGTGACAGTGACAGGATATATTGAATCTATCAGGAAGTTGTCTCACGCGATTAAACCTAGGGATCAGTTAAAGTTCGTCTGCTTTAATGCAAGGAATGTCCGAAATAAGAGAGACGAGCTTCGAGCATGGATCAGTACTTGGAGCTACGATGAGGTGGCCATAACGGAGACGTAGGTTTCACAGGGGCAGGGATGGTTGCTTGATGTTCCACTGTTTAGAACGTTTAAAAATGCTTTGGGGCAGCATGGTGGCACAATGGTTAGCCCTGCTGCCTCACAGGGCCAGAGACCCGGGTTCAATTCCCACGTCAGGGAACTGTTTGTGCGGAGTTGGCAAATTTTCCCCTTGGGTTTCCTTCGGGTGCTCCGGTTTCCTCCCATAATCCAAAACTGTGCAGATTAGGTGAATTGGACATGCTAAATTGCCCGTAGTGTTAGATGTAGGGGAATGGTTCTGGGTGGGTTGCTCTGTGGAGGGTTGGTGTGGACTTGTTGGTCCGAAGGGCCTGTTTCCACACTGTAAGTAATCTAATCTAAAAAAGAACAGGCTGTGTGGAAAATGAGGAGGGGCTGAGAATTGCTAGTCAGAGAGGACGTCACAGCTACAGAAATCAAGGTTGGTGAGGAAGGCTTGTCCACTGAGTCAGTATGGGTGGAAGTTAGGAATAGCAAGGGAACAGTCACTCATTTGTGTATTATCTACAGGCCACCTAATAGCAGTAGAGAGACTGAAGATCTCATAGGCGGGCAGATTCTGGAAAAATGCAGAAGTAGGAGGATTATTGTTATGGGTGATTTCAACGTTTCCAATATCGACTGGAACTTCCTAAGTGCAGATGGTATGGATGAATTCGTTTTTGTCAGATGTGTTCAAGACGGTTTCCTTGCTCAGTATGTACACAGACCGATGAGGGGAGAGGCTATTTTGGATTTGGTGCTCGGCAACGAGCCAGGACAGGTGTCAGAACTCACGGTGGGAAGGCACTTTGGTGAAAGTGCTCACAACTGCCTCGCATGTAGCATAGTCTGCGAGAGTGAAAGGAGCAGTTTCCGAGGGAAGATATTTAATTGTGGAAAAGGAAATTATGATGCTATCAGACAGGAGTTGGGAAGTACAGACTGGGAGCAATTGTTCCACAAAAAGGGCTCAGCAGACATGTGGAGACTGTTTAAGGAGCAGTTGTTTCGAGTGATACAGAAATTTGTTCCACTGAGACAGGTAAGAAGGGGTAAGATGAAGGAACCTTGGATGACGAGAACAGAGGAACGTCTCGTGAAAAGGAAGCAGGCAGCTTACGTAAGATGGAGGAAGCAAGGATCTAGCACAGCTTTAGAGGATTACAGGCTTGCTAGAAAGGAGCTCAGAAATGGACTGTGGCGAGTCATGATGGGGCAGGAAAAAGGCTTGGCAAGAATGATTAGGGAGAATCCAAATGCAGTTTTCTCATACGTGAGGAATAAGAGAATAATCAGGAAGTAGGTATGGCTGATCAAGACTGGCGTAAGGAACTTATGCGTGGAGTCTGAGCAGATAGGGGAAGCCCTAAATGAGTTTTTTGCTTCGATTTTCATCCATCAAAGGGAACTTGTTGTAAATGAAAACTTAGGGGAGCTGGGCCAGATCAGTCTTGACCAGATCAAAATTGATGAAGTTGATGTGCTAGCAATTTTGGAAAACATTAAGGTGGATACGTCCCCAGGGCCAGACCAGATTTATCCGAGACTGCTCCTGGAAGGAAGAAAGGAATTTGCTAAGCCGCTGGTGAGGATATTTGCTTCCTCACTCTTCACAGGAGTCGTACCGGAGGATTGGAAGGAGGCGAATATTGTTCCTTATTTCAAGAAGTGGAATAGGGAAATGCCTTGCAATTAGAGACCAGTCATTCTTACGTCTGTGGTCAGCAAAGTTTGGAAAAAATTCTGAGGGATAGGATTTATGACTATTTGGCAAAGCATTGTGTGATTAAAGGCAGTCAGCATAGCTTCTTGAGGGACAGGTCATGCCTCACAAATCTTATTGATTTCTTTGAGATGTCAAGACAGGCAGACGATGGTCGAGCAGTGGACGTGGCGCATGTGGACTTAAGCAAGGCATTTGATAGGCTTCACCATGGAAGGCTCATTCATAAAATCAGAATGTATGGTATACAGGGAGATTTGGCTATCTGAATTCAGAATTGGTTAGCTGGCAGAAGGCAGACAGTGGTTGTAGATGGGAATATTCTTCTTGGAGGACAGTGTTGAGTGGGATCCCACAGGGCTGTTTTTTTGGGCCTCAGCTCTTTGTAGTTTTTTATAAATGACTTGGATGAGGAGGTTGTAGGGTGGATTACGAAATTTTCTGATGACACAAAGTTTGGAGGTGTCGTCGATAGTGTAAAGGGCTACTGTAGGCTGCAGCGCGACATATACAGGATGCAGAGCTGGGCTGAGAAATGGCAAATGGAGTTCAACCTGGATAAATACAAAGTGATGCATTTTGGAAGGTCAAATTCGAATCCTGAATATAGTATTAAATACAGGATTCTTGGCATTGTGGAGGAACAGAGAAATCTGGGTTTGAAAGTGCATAGATCCCTCAAAATTGCCACCCAAGTGGATAGTGTGTCAAGAGAGCATATGGTGTTATGGCTTTGATTAACAGGGGGATCGAGTTTAAGAGCCGCAAAGATTTGCTGCAGCTCTGCAAGTCCTTGGTGAGACCACACTAGGAATATTGCGTGCAGTTGTGGTCGCCCTACCATAGGAAAGATACAGATGCTTTGTAAAGGGTTCAAAGAAGTTTTACAAGGATGCTGCCTGGACTGGAGGGCTTGCTTTATGAAAAGAGGTTGAACAAGCTTGGATCTTTCTCTCTGGAGACAAGGAGAAAAGAGGAGAGCTGATCGAGGGGTGCAAAATAATGAGAGGAACAGATAGAGTCAATACCCAGAGACTTTTCCCAGGGCAGTATTAACTAGAATGAGAAGTCATAGTTTGAAGATATTAGGAGGAGATTATAAGGGAGACGTCAGAGGTAGGTTCATTATGCAGAGAGTTGTGAATAAATGGAATGCGTTGCCAGCTCTGGTGGTGGAAGCAGAGTCTTTTGGGACATTTAAGCGACTGCTGCACATACACATGAATAGCAGTGAGTTGAGGGTTGCGTAGGTTAAGTTATTGTATTTTACATTAGGATTAAATATCGGGATAACATCGTGGGCCAAAGGGGCTGTTCTGTGCTGTATTTGTCTATGTTAAATGTTCTACTTAGTATATTTAAACAGAGACAGATAAGTTCTTGATTGACAAGGGAATCAAAGGTTACTGAGGGGAAGCAGGGAAATATGGTTGAAAATGTATCAGTCGTGATCGAATGGCGGACCATACTTGATGGTCCAAATGGCTTCATTTCTGCTCGTAAAGTCTTGTGGTCTTATAATATTTCGGTCCTGGATGACACGGTGGCTCAGTGGTTTGCACTGCTGCCTCACAACATCAGGGAACGGGATTCGATTTCCTCTGCGTGCTCCAGTTTCATGCCACAGTTCAAAGTTGTGCAGGCTAGGTGAACTGGCAATACTGAAATACCGATTGCGTTCAGGGATGTTGAGGTTAGGTACAATAGTTAAAGGTCTATGTATAGTATTAGGGTAGAGAATGGAATTGGTTCACATCCTCTTTTAAGGGTCAGTATTTGGAGGGCCGAAGGGCCTATTTCCACACCGTAGGGATTCTAAGAAAATGCAGGCTGTGGCAAAGTTCCAATGACGCACTATCCAAGCTCGGTTAACACCCCATTTTACACTTTGGTACGTTACAATCTGTAGGAGTTAATATTCAATTCCATAAATTCACAGCCTGAACCCATTGTGGCTGTTCTCCATTTTCCGTACACTCTCCCTCCTGGGCTCCCTAAGATCGTGTCTTGTTTATGTTACATTCAACAGAGAAAATCAATTTCTAATATTTACACATTAATTTACACCCATTATATAGCTGTGTCTCTTCCACCACAATTTAAAGCCCATTTGTTTTTCACAGTTGGCCTCCAAACACTCTTCCCCACCACTGCCAAGATACTGAAATGCTCACTTTCCAAACATCTACGCTTCTGAAGAAGATTATCATTGGTCTTGAAACATTAACATTGTTTCTCTGTCTCTGCAGATATTGACAGACTCACTGAATTCCTTCAAAAATAAAAAGTTAAAGAACACATTTTGAACACAGGATACAGGAAATCTGAAACGAAAACGAAAAATGGTTGACTTATTGGGTGCTTTGACGAACTCTCTCAGAACCCGAAAGATTAACTCTGCTTTCACTCAACAGATGCTGTCAGAATTGTCAGTGACTTCAGCAATTTCTGTTTTTGAACAAGTATCAAACATGTGTGTCAAAGCTGCTTACATGCCCTGTCCAACATGGAGAGCCATACACCGGGAAGTGAATGATAATGCAAGGTATACAAATTCATTTGATTTGAAACTACATAAGGCTGTCATCACCAACACTACAGAGCTCTTACTCATGGTCATGGAGAGAAACAGAGGGAAACACATTTGCTTTAAACAGAAGTTGCCATTACTGGAGGGGAAAGAGTCAGATGAAAATGTTAAATGCTTTTGAGGAAAATAACAAATTGGAGGCATGGTATCATGAAGATACCCGAACAGGATGACGACTGGAACAACACATCCATCCTGGGACAGGCTAAGCAAAGACGTGCCAGGTAATTCCTGGAGGCCTGGCACTCCAACCACAACGCCATGAAAAAACGCATAGATTTGGATACCATCCATCAACCCCTCAGGAAACTAACGGGAACTGACATCACCACAAACCCCAGGAACCCCATCCAGGAGAAAGAGAAAAATAGAAAGCAGGAGACAACACCTTTGCTTCACTTGGAGGTCGCCACTGATGATGTTACCTAGCCAGGTAATGAAATGTCTGGATATCAATCCTACAGCTCAGCGAGCAAACCAACACCCTAAACCTCAACCTGAGCTACAAACCTTCGCAAACCCTGCAAAAATGGAAGCGTTACCACATCAGAAACCAGGATAGGGCACTGTGTACAGACGAGAAGGGTGACCGGGTACCCATGCGAATTGAGGACAGGCAGCAGAGTTGTATTGCAGAAATTGCAGCTAAAACTGAACATTCATGTGATTCGGCAAATCATAGCAGCTGTCGTAGCAGCAGCAGCAGTAGAATGATATTCAACCACAATATAATCTCTCAGTCTACCATTACCATGAAGCCGATCTCTGGTTCAGTGATGAGTGTGGGTGAACATGCCACGGTCAGAACCGTGTGTACGCAAACCTGATGACAACCCAATCAAGCTACAGCACTTACTGCTTACATTAACAAACTGCAGAACTAACATCTGATAGAGAGGGCGCCATGACCCCAAGACTGTGGCCACTTCTTTTAAAACCAGCTATGAATTACTGCTGGCCTGTCTACTCTTACTCTTATCTATTAGAAAAATCCTTGTTCCTTTTGTTAGAGACAGTTCAAGAACATCCCTCCTATTACCATTTTGTTTACATCATTGAAATACTCACTGTACCTTCCCCTGTGTGGAATGATGTAAAACACGGGTGTAACTTATCTGTTTGCGCTCTGTAGCCAATTCTTCAGTCACACCCTCCAATTATCCTCAGTATACTCTCCTACTTAATTTCTACCTAAGGTCACACATTCATCTTGAACTTTTTTTATATGCTCGGAAAAGCTCGTGCTGCTTGTTTTTGTATTTCTTGCCAATTTACTACATCATGTCTTTTGCCCCGTTTTCCTCTCTTTCTAGATTCATACAGTCATATAGCGCACATTTGGTCCATGCTGGCCAGGTTTTCTGAACTGAACGAGTCCCATCTGATTCCATTTTGTCCATATGCCTCTAAACTTTTCCCATTCATATGTTTGTCCAAATGAGTTTTAAATGTTGTTGCTGTACTTGCATCTTCCACTCTTCCTCTAACAGCTCATTCCATATACACACATAAGCCTCTGTGTGAAAACATTGATCCTTCGTCCATTTCAAATCTTCCCTCTTTCACCTTAAACCTCTGCCTTCTATGGTTGAACTCCCCCATTCGGTGGAAAAGACCTTGGCTGGACACTCTATTCATACCTCTCATGATCTTATAAACTTCTACAATGTCATCCCTCAACCTCCTACACACTATCTGACACTAACTTTAAGAACAAGCATTTAAAGATAAGCACTGCAAATTCGAAACAGTATTCAAATGACAGGTAAATAACACTCAGCCCAAGCTTCATACTGTGATTTGTTTTTCTCCATGTTACAATACTCAGGCAGCATGAAACTGTTACAAGTACAAATAAGAGGTCAAACACCTGAATTGCTTTGTCCAAATGGGGTGATGATCTCTACAGTGAAAATGCTTCTCTGGCCTGAACCATATAAGAAGGGGAGTTCTTGTACCATATGGTCAGCGTCGACCTTTATCAGAGTGAGATGAAGGCTGAGTATACCTTTTGAAATTTGGATCACAGTGTGAATTCAGTGCAAAGGGGGAGAGGTGTTTTCAATAAGGTTTACTCCAAGAAGGACACTTTGCAGAATGAGATGTGAGTGGGAGGTGTAAAGCAGCGTGAATGGAGAGGCCGAGCCACACTGAGACCAGAGGCAAAGTGGCAGCACCAAACGCAGCTTGATACTAAGCAGAGTAGGTAGATATGATCAAAGAGCTTCAGGTGAAGAGGGTAGGGACCATAATGTGAGAAAATTTACTCTGTAATTGGAGAAGGAAAACCTGGAATCAGGAAGGGGAGACGAGCAGGAAAGAGGATGGATCAGCAATGACAGGGTTTTCTCGGGGGGGGGGGTGTAAATCAGGAAGCACAGCCGAAATTCATGCCTAACAACTGCTTATGATCCCCGAAATAAACATTATAAATATGGCCCTCCACTAATGCTCATCAATAGTATCCTTGTGAGCTTTTGTCAACCACGGGTGGTTCACCTTCTTATCGAGTTCTTCTTTTTGAACAGAAACAATAATTACTGAGCGGTTTGGGATATCTGTTTGAATGTCTGCTCATGTATACTCACTGACCTTCCTCTGGGTCAATTTTCACATTCCGCTTCAGACCAGATATGAGGCAGAATTCCTCAATTTAGATGCTTGGTTCTTTTCATTCAGGGGAACTTCTACATGTGGCTGAACACATGGTCAGCGAAGGCTGAATGCATTTTCTAAGTTTCTCCATCTCTGCTGTTCCTGTTTGATGATGCCACATTACTGTGAACTGCATCTGACGTGACATCTTTTTCCTTCAAACCAGAAATCCCCTAACTCTGGTGGTCAGGGCCTTCAGCTGTGACTGTTCCATCTACCACAGTGTGGCCCTCACTCCATCCCAGCCTTCCCAGAGCAATGATAGATCTCCCCTTGTCCACACTTTCGCCTGCACTAGAATCTACATTCACATAATCATCTTACGCCATTTCCACCATCTCCAACAGGACAGTACTATCAAACACATCTTCCCCTCCCGCCCACTGTCTGTTTTTCACTGGGACCGTTCCCTTTGTGTCACTCTCCATCACCCCGAATAATTCCCCACTCCCCCATGGCACCATCCCATGCAATTGCAGAAACTGCAACACTTGCTCATTCACCTCTTCCCTCCTCACTGTCCAAGGCCCCAAACATACCTTCCATGTGAAGCAGCATTTCACTTGCAAACTTTTAATCTGCTCTCCTATCATTGCTGCTCACAATGCAGTCTCTCTATATTGGCGAGACCAAACATGAGATTGCTTTGAGGAACACTCCCACTCTGTCTGTAGAAATAACCCTGAGCTTCTCATTTCTTCCCATTTCAGTGTCCTACCTTGCTCTCATGCTAACATTTCGGCCCTGGGCTGCTGCAATGTTCCAAGGAAGCACAACCCAAGCACGAGTAACAACTCACTTTACACTTTCGTACGTTACATCCTGAAGGAGTTAATGTACAATTTCATTACTTCACAGTCTGACCCCATTAAAACTGTTCTCTAGTTTCCTTACAATCTCCCCCTGGCCTCCCTATGACCTTGTGTGGTTGCAGCTTCTTTACCTTTCACTCAACAGAGAGAACCCCTTTTACACATTCAGACCTTAATTTAAAGCTATTTCACATGATCTTCTCGTCCACCACTACTAAAAACATGTTTATATTTTGCCACACCCGCTTTTACCCGTCAAACCACTCCCCACATCTGTCAAGGGATTATAAAACTAATTTTCCAATCCTTTTCAGTTCTGAAGAAGTATCATACTGGACTGCAAACGCTACCTCTGTTTCTTTGTATCTGCTGATGATGCCAGACGTATTGAGTTTCTCTAGAAATGAATAGGCTCAGAACAAGTTTTCATTTCAACAAATAACTATAGATACTGGAAATGAAAATGCAAAAATTGCTGGAGAAAATGGGAGCTTTGTAGAAGGTTCACTGGTCCTGAAAGATTAACTCAGCTTTCACTCCACAAGATGCTGCCAGACCTGCTGAGTCTCGTCAGCAATCT
The DNA here is from genome assembly GCF_047496795.1 of Chiloscyllium punctatum. Lineage (NCBI taxonomy): Eukaryota > Metazoa > Chordata > Chondrichthyes > Orectolobiformes > Hemiscylliidae > Chiloscyllium > Chiloscyllium punctatum. Next base: position 83,076,359 of record NC_092766.1, on the reverse strand, counting down.
CTGTTTTTGTACAAGTTTCATAGATGTGTGGTAAAGCTGCTCAAACGCACTGCCTAACACGCCGTGACTGATAATGAAAGGTCCATTATTTCCTTGATCTGGAACTTCTTAAGGGTGGCATCACTGACACTGCAGAGCTATTAATCATGGTCAGGGAGAGAAACAGAGGGGAACACATTCACATCAAACACAAAAGATAGCATTGGGGAAATGAAAAAGATTCAGAAACATATGTTAAGGGGTTTGAGTAAATTAACAAATTGGAGGCATGACAGCAGGGAGAGACCCTCAGCAGAATGTGAATAGGAAAATTGAAGTGATCCCACATCAGAAAACAGGTTAACACACTTAATACAGGGCTGATGGGTGAATGTGTCTTGGAGTGAACTGGGGGCTAGTCAGTAGAATTGAATTGAAAATATTGGAGCTCAAAGTGGGCATTCATGTGGTGCCGCAGAATCACAGCAGCAGCAAAATTGTATTCAACTACAATTTGCAACATTTTCCCCAGGATAATCCCTCAGCCTACTATTACCATCAAGCTGATCTATGGTTCAGCGACGAGTGTGGGTGAACATGATATGGTCGGAACCATGTGTACCTAAACCTGATGACAATCCATTAAAGCTACCGCACTTGACTGGTTATATTCGCAACAGCAGTACTTACATCTGATACAGAGGGTGAAATGATCCGAAGACTACCAGATCAGATCGAAGTTGTGCAGTGCTGTCACATCCAGACATAAATGTCGATGGACCAGTAAACAACTCACTAGGGGAGAGGACTCCATAAATATCGCCATCCTAAATCATGGGACAGCCCTGTATATCAGTGTAAAAGACATGGTTGTATCATCTATACCGTCCTCAGCCAGAAGTGTTGAGTTGATGATCCACTTCACCCTCGCCATGCTGCCCACAGAATAACAGATGCCAGTCTTTAATCAGTCTTATTCTCTGTACGTGACATGAAGAAACAGCTGAACACATTAGAAACGACAAAGGCAATGGGCCCTGACACCATTCCAGTAATAGGACTGAAGACTTGTGCTACATAACAAGCCATGTCCCTGGGGAAGCTGTTGCATTCCAGCTCCAACTCGCAAGCAATGTGGAAAATTACTCAGCTATGTCCAGTTCCCTCAGAGAGGAATAATCACAGTCTGACCATTTACCACGCCCTGAGTCCTGTCGCGACAGTCACATTGGTGGGAGTTATTTTTGACAGAGCTGTCATGCAGCACATAAATAACCAGCACCTTGAGGTTTAAGATAGGTCCCCATGTGCAGATGGAGCAGTTGTGGAAATGTCATTTAATTACTAATCCAGACCAGGCTAATGCTCTGGCAGCGGGTGGAAGTTATAATTAATAAAATATCGAGATGTAAAACTGGAATCATTAACAGTGACATTGAAGTCAATATCGATTGCAAACACCAATCTCCTTCCCCAATGTACTTTCAGGAAGTGAATCTCGCGTGCTTTCCTGTTCTGGCCGAAACATGACTGCAGATACACATTGTGATAAAATCTTCAATGGTCTCAAAAACGGCCAAGCAAGACGCTCTATTGTATCAAACTGCTCCGATGTCTTAAAGTATAAAACAGCACAGACCACCCGGCACCAGCCTCAGCATTAGAAAGGGAAACACTATCCTATTGACTCTGCATAGACCTCCTTCCTAACATCTGAGAGCAGGTGACAACATTTACAGAGCTTTCCCACATATTGCACAGAAACATCGGGAAGGAGTAGGTCATTCAGCACACATGGTGAAACTCTCCTCAATTCGATTTTCCACACACAGTGTTCATATCCTTTAGTATGTTTAAACATTGGAACATATAAAAAAGAACTACTGTATTCGCTTTTGGTCCATAAATTTTGATCCTCCATTCAATATACTGACAGTTATCCAATAAAGGTGTGTCTATTAAACACAATTTCGCTGCAACTCAATTAGTGAATTGCGCCCCTTTCTTTATAAAGCGAGCTCCCGTTCACTGTTATGGGAGTCCGTCTCTGGCACCAGATGAACAGCAAACCCAGCCTCAGGATCCCTCTGTCTGTCAAATGAACCCTCGGTGCATTCAGCGAAAACAGGAATGTAATCTGCTCTGCAAGCCTTGAAACTAAGCCTGAATGGGGGATTTGTAGTCTACATGTAGAGGGATATTAATTTCAAACCGGGAGGGGAATATCTTGGAGAGAACTGAAATTCCGCATCGGCATCACGTGGTCAAACAGCTCGCGTGCTTTCTGGTGAAGATCTTGGTGAAAGGTACAGTGCTGTAGTCAGTGACTGTAGTGTTAAAGTGTGGCATTTTCTGCACTAACTCATTACAATATACAGTTTAAATATTTATGTAGCCTGTGCTATTGTTTGTGTTAGGCTGACAATTATTTTGTTTTGTTTTATTGTGGGGTAATTTTGGGGGTTCGCACCAAAGCCTCTTTTTCCCATTGGCCCAAAATATTTATATTGCACCGTTTTCTATAATACGGTTTTCCACAGGATAAATGCCTGAATTGATTGCTGATTCTATATCTCCATACCAAACTCCTGCACTCTCCCCATTGCTTCTGTGTCTTGAAATCCTTATTTATATTCAGTACTTCAGCATTCACAGCCTGATCAGGGAGAGAATTCCCCAGATTCACTAGTCTCTGAGTGCAAACATTTAGTCTCATCTCAACGCACTTTGGCCTGTCTGTACCTAACACTGTGACCCCGTGCTTTAGACATCTCACCCAGGGGAATTATCATCCATGCTTCCAATCTTTCCAACCATGTCAGAGTTTTATATAGTTCACCCATTTTCCAAAACCTCATGGAATACAGGCTCAGTCGCCCAAACTCTGTTCCCACAACAAGCCTGACATTCCAGAGACGAGTCTGGTCATCCTTCGCTGCTCTCCCTCAAAGTTGGGTTTGTCCTTTATTAGGTAAGGAGACCAGAACTGCACACTATACTGCACATTGTTCGAGATGAGATCTCAAGAAGGGCCTGTACAGCTGCAGAAAGATGCCCTTACTCCTGTACTCAAATCATCCTGAAATGAAGGTCAGCACACCATTTATTTTCAACAATGTTGTGTATTCCCCTGACATCTGAGCCAGCTCTAACCTGAGTAGGAACCTTACAGCAAGCTGGTAAGGTGTGGCTTCTGCTGTGCAGGGTCATAGTGAGATCACATCTGGAGTAAAGTGCACAGATTTAATATCCCCACTAAGAAAGGGCATTGGTATGAACTCAGATATTATTCCCTCAACTGATTTCTGCAATGAAGTTGTTAATCAAAGAATCCCTATAGTGTGGAAGCAGACCATTTGACCCATCAACTCCACGCTGATCCTCCGAGGCTATCCCATACAAACCCCACTCCCTAACCCCCTCTGCAACACAACATGATCCATGACTAATGCACCTAACTGGCACATCCTGGGACTGAGGGAGGAAACTGCAGTACACGACAGACTCCCTTGCAAGCACAGGAAAAATGCGCAACTCCACACAAACAGTGACCCGAGACTGAAATTAAACCCAGATCTCTGGTGCTGGGAGGCAACCATTTGAATCACTGAGCTACCCACTGTGGGCAACACAACCTGCCTGCACAATTCAACACTCGAAATGTGGCATAACAGCAGGGAGATTCCATAAGTCCCCAAAATTGTCATTGAGCATCAGGAGGAGGACAATGATATCTTGAGCGGCTTGGTCAAGAACAGGCAGAGAACCTGCAAGCCATCGAAACTATCGTGTAGGAACAGCAGGAGGACATTCAGCCCATCTTGTCTGTAAAGCAGAAACAGAATGAATCCAATCAGCCACCCATGCCTCTTAAACAGCAATTAGAGCTGATCTATTACAGCCTCGTGCCTATTTCACAGGAATTGAAACGGACTGTCGAGGTTATGGAAAGGGAATAACTTAGAATAACCAACTTCACTCGGGAAGGCAAAGCTATGAGCAAACGATTGGGACTGAAGACAAATTGTTTGAATCTGTTATTAAGGAATTAACAACAGGAGACTTTGAAAGTCAAACCACAATCCATCAAAGTCGACATGATTGTATTAAGGATAAATCGTGTTTGAGTGATTTTCCTAACTTGCTTGTATTAAGAAGTGTGACAAACAGGTTGAATACCGGGGATCTGAAAGACCTATTATATCTGTACTTAAAGAAGGCAATTCATAACATGCTTGACGAAAGATTAATATGGAAGGAAAGAGCACATGAGTTAGGAGAATTTATTTGCTTGAAGAATAATAGGCCAATCAATAAAAAAACATGATATGGAGGTACTAGCTTTGGACTGGGTTGAGGAACTTCAATAATCACATGGCGAAAGTGAGGGCTTCAGATGCTGGAGATTAGAGCTGAAAATGTGTTGCTGGAAAGGCGCAACAGGTCAGGCAGCATCCAAGGAGCAGGAGAGTCGACGTTTCGGGGATGAGCCCTTCTTCAGGAATGAGGGAAGTGTGTCCAGCTGGCTAATATAAAAGGTTGGGAGGAGGGTGTTGGGGGAGGGGCTTTGGAAATGCGATAGGTGGAAGGATGTCAAGGTGAGGGTGACAGGCCAGTGAAGGGGTGTGTCCAGAGGTGAGGAAGAAGATTGCAGGTTAGGAAGGCGGTGCTGAGTACGAGGGATTTGACTGAGATAAGGTGAGGGAAGGGGACAATAGGAAATTGTAGAAATCTAGGTTCATCCCTTGTGGTTGGAGGGTTCTGAGGTGGAAGATGAGGCTCTCTTCCTCCAGCCGTCGTGTTGCTCTGGTCTGGCGATGGAGGAGTCCAAGGACCTGCATGTCCTTGGTGGAGTGGGAGGGGGATTTGAAGTGTTGAGCCAAGGGGTGTTTGGGTTGGTTGGTGCGGGTACCCAGAGGTGTTCCCTGAAACGTTCCGCAAGTAGGCGGCCTGTCTCTCCAATTTAGAGGAGACCACATCTGGTGCAGCAGATGCAGTAAATAATGCGTGTGGAGGTGCAGGTGAATTTGTGGTGGATATGGAAGGATCCCGTGGGGCCTTGGAGGGAAGTAAGGGTGGAGTGTGGTCGCAAGTTTTGCATTTCTTGCGACTGCAGGGGAAGGTGCCGGGAGTGGAGGTTGGGTTGGTGGGGGGTGTGGATCTGACGAGGGAGTCACGGAGGGAGTGGTCTTTTCAGAACGCTGATAGTGGAGGGGAGGGAAATATATCCCTGGTGGTGGGATCCGTTTGGAGGTGGTGGAAATGACGACGGATGATAGGATGATACGATGTATGTGGAGGTTGGCGGGTTGGTAGGTGAGTACCAGTGGGGTTCTGTCCTGGTGGCGATTGGAGGGGCGAGGCTCAAGGGCAGAGGAGCGGGAAGTGGAGGAGATGCGGTGGATGCATCGTCAATCACGTCTGGGGTTGAATTGCGGTCTTTGAAGAAGGAGGCTATTTAGTTTTTACGGTATTGGAACTGGTCCACCTGGGAGCAGATGCGTCGGAGACGAAGGAATTGGGACTATGAGATGGCGTTTTTACAGCGGGCAGGGTGGGACGAGGTGTAGTCTAGGTCGCTGTGGGAGCCGGTCGGTGTGTAGTAAATGTCCGTGTTGATACGGTCGCCCGAGATAGAAATGGAAAAGTCTAGGAGGGGAAGGGAGGAGTCTGAGACGGTCCAGGTAAATTTGAGGTCGGGGTGAAAGGTGTTGGTAAAGTGGATGAACTGTTTAACTTCCTCGTGGGAGCACGAGGCAGCCCTGATACAGTCATCGATGTAGTGGAGGAAAAGGTGGGGGGTGGTGTCAGTGTAGCTGTGGAAGATGGACTGTTCCACATATCCTCCAAAAAGGCAGGCATAGATGGGGCCCATGCGGGTGCCCATGGCAACTCCTTTGGTTTGGAGGAAGTGGGAGGATTGGAAAGAGAAGTTGTTCAGGGCGAGGACCAGTTCATGTCAGTTGAAGGAGGGTGTCAGTGGTAGGGTACTGGTTGCTACAGCGGGAAATGAAGAAGCGGAGGGCTTTGAGTCCTTCGTGATGGGGGAGGGAGGTGTACAGGGACTGGATGTTCATGGTGAAGATAAGGCGTTGGGGACCGGGGAAGCAAAAATCATGGAGCAGGTTGAGGGCATGGGTGGTGTCCCAAACGTAGGTGGGGAGTTCTTGGACTAAGTGGGACAGGACCGCGTCGAGGTATGCAGAGATGAGTTCTGTTGGGCAGGAGGAGGCTGAGACAATGAGGCAGCCAGAGCAGTCAGGTTTGTGGATTATGGGCAGGAGAAAGAAATGTGCGGTGCGGAGTTGTGGGACTATGAGGTTGGAGGAGGTGGATGGGAGATGCTCTGAGGTGATGAGGTTATTGATGGTCTGGGAGATGAAGGTTTGGTGGTGGGAGGTGGGGTCATGGTCAAAGCAGTAGTAGTAGGAGGTGTCCGCGAGCTGGCATTTAGCTTCAGTGGTGTAAAGGTCAGTGTGCCAAACTACGACCGCGCCTCCCTTGTCTGCTGGTTTGATGGTGAGGTTGGGGTTGGAACGGAGGGAGTGGAGGGCTGCACATTCCGAGGGTGAGAGATTGGAGTGGGTGAGAGGGGTGGAGAGGTTGCGGCGGTTAATGTCGCGGCGGCAGTTGTCTATGAAGAGATCGATGGCAGGTCAGAGGGCAGCACGGGGTGTCCAGGTGGATGGGGTGTGTTGGAGGTGGGAGAAGGGGTCGTCAGAGGGTGGGCGAGAATCCTGGTGGAAGAAGTAGGCGCGGAGGCGAAGGCGGCAGAATAATTGTTCGATGTCTCGCCGTGTGTTGAACTTGTTAATCCGAGAGAGTTGGGGAATGAAGGTGAGGCCTCTGCTGAGGACTGATCTTTCATCAACAGAGAGGGGGAGCTCTGGAGGGATGGTGAAAACAGGGCAGGGCTGGGAGCTAGGACTGGGTGTGGGGCTGGAGTTGGGAGTGGGGTGGGGTTGGGCGTGGAGGGGGGCAGAGATCGGCGTGGGGGCGGTGTTAGGCATGGTAACGGAGATCAGCGTGGTGGCAGAGTTAGGCGTGGTGACGGGTGCACAGGGACGACAGAAACGGTGTCATTCCTTGCGAGCTTGGATGCCTTCTTTGAAGAAGCTCACTTCCTCCATCTACAAGGATTTCAGTGAGTTCCTCTCTCACTGCACGCCCCAAGTCATCTCCTCTGCCACGTTCTCAAACAGACTCGCTACCACAGCCACATCTCCTTCCTCAGCACTTGCCTACGGAACCGACTGACCCCACACGGACTCCGGATTACGTTCAGACCAACAAACTTTGGACCCAACCAGGACAACAAATCTGAAGCCTCCAGCAACAGACCTCCGTCCGGATCCTTCGCTCCACGCTTGCAGCCATGCGCAGCTACCTATATTCCCTGCAAATAGACCTACCCCAGCTCAGGAGAACACAGAAGGATCCATACACTAAATAAACAGTTCTTCCTAGCCATATCAGCAATTAAAGACAGTAAGTACCAGAAACTTTTATGTACTTACCCCCACACTCTGGGTTCCACAAACTGTTCCAGAATCTTCCATCGCCCTCCGAAATCGCTGCGACGCCATAAACCATGCGGCCGCTACAGCGCCTGCGGCAGCAACCGCCTGCGCGAACCATGGCGTCACTTCCGCCACCACCGACCTCGCAGCCTCCGCGATCGCCGCCCAGGCAACCGCTTCCACGATCGCCAGGAAGACCATCGCTGACAGATTCGTGGCCTCCGCGGCTATCGGGAATAACACCGTTTCTGTCGTCGCCACAGCCACTTCCGCCCCCAATGACATCACTAAACTGCACGCCCACATCGCCGCATGCGTCGCCACCCCCACGCCGATCACCGTCACCACGCCTAACTCCGCCCCCAAGCCGATCCCCGTCACCATGCATAACTGCGCCGCCATGCCGATCTCCTTCCCGCGCAAAATCCCAGCTCCAGTCCCACACCAGGTCCTAGCTCCCACCTCTGACGAGTTTTCACCATCCCTCCAGAACTACTCCTCTCTGAGGATGAAAGATCTGTCCTCAGCAGAGGCCTCATCTTCATTCCCCGACGCTCCTGGATTAAAGAGTTCAACACGCGGCGAGACATCGAACAATTCTTCTGCTGCCTTCGCCTCTGCGCCTACTTCTTCAAGCAGGATTCTCACCCACCCTCTGATGACCCCTTCTCCTGCCTCCAACACATCCCATCAACCTGGACACCCCGTGCTGGCCTCTTACCTGTCCTCGATCTCTTCATAGCCAACTGCACCGGCGACATTAACTGCCTCAACCTCTCAACCCCTCCCACCCACTCCAACCTCTCACCCTCGGAACGTGCAGCTCTCCACTCCCTCCGTTCCACCATCAAACCAGCAGACAAGGGAAGCGCAGTAGTAGTTTGGCACACAGACATTTACACCCCTGAGACTAAATGCCAGCTCGCGGACACCTCCTCCTACTGCCCCCTTGACCATGACCCCACCTCCCACCCCCAAGCCATCATCTCCCAGACCATCCATAACGTCATCACCTCAGGGGATCTCCCATCCACCGCCTCCAACCTCATAGTCCCACAACCCCGCAACGCCCGTTTCTGCCTCCTGCCCAAAATCCAAACACCTGACTGCCCAGGCCGACCCATTTTCTGAGCCTGCTCCTGACCCACCGAACTCATCTCTGCATACCTCGACACGGTCCTGTCCCCACAAGTCCAAGAACTCCCCACCTACGTTCGGGACACCACCCACGCCCTCCACCTGCTCCATGATTAAACTTCCCCGTTCCCCAACGCCTTATCTTCATCATGGACATCCTGTCCCTGTACACCTCCATTCCCCATCACGAAGGACTCAAACCCCTCCGCTTCTTCCTTTCCCGCCGCAGCAACCAGTACCCTTCCCCTGACACCGTTCTTCGACTGACTGAACTGGTCCTCACCCTGAACAACTTCTCTTTCCAATCCTCTCACTTCCTCCAAACCAAAGGAGTAGCCATTGGCACCCCCATGGGCCCCAGCTCTGCCTGCCTCTTCATAGGATATGTGGAACAGTCCATCTTCCGCAGCTACACTGGCACCACCCCCCACCTTTTCCTCTACTACATCGATGACTGTATCAGCGCTGCCTCGTGCTCCCACGAGGAGGTTGAACACTTCATCCACTTTACCAACACCATCCATCCCGACCTCAAATTTAACTGGACCGTCTCAGACTCATCCATCCCCTTCCTAGACCTTTCCATTTCTATCTTGGGCAACCGTAAAGACAAGGACATCTACTATAAACCGACTGACTCCCACAGCTACCTAGAGTACACCACGTCCCACCCTGCACCCTATAAAAACGCCATCCCATATTCCCAATTCCTTTGTCTCCGCCACATCTGCTCCCAGGAGGACCAGTTCCAATACCGTACAACCCAAATGGCCTCCTTCGTCAAAGACCGCAATTTACTCCCAGACTTGATCAACGATGCCCTCCACCACATCTCCTCCACTTACCGCTCCTCCGGCCTTGAGCCTCGCTCCTCCAATCGCCACCAGGACAGAACCCCACTGGTCCTCACCTATCACCCCACTAACCTCCATATACAGCCGTCATTTCCGCCACCTCCAAACGGACCCCACCACCAGAGATATATTTCACTCCCCTCCCCTATCAGCGTTCCGAAAAGACCACTCCCTCCGTGACTACCTCGTCCGGTCCACACCACCCACCAAACCAACCTCCACTCCCGGCGCCTTCCCCTGCAACCACAAGAAATGAAAAACGTGCGCCCACACCTCCCCCCTTATTTCCCTCCAAGGCCCCAAGGAATCCTTCCATATCCGCCACAAATTCACCTGCACCTCCACACACATCACTTATTGCATCTGCTGCACCCGATGTGGCCTCCTATTTATTAGGGAGACTGGCCACCTACTTGTGGAACGTTTCAGAGAACACCTCTGGGACACCCGGACCAACCAGCCCAAACACCCCGTGGCTCAACACTTCAACTCCCCCTCCCACTCCACCAAGGACATGCAGGTCCTTGGGCTCCTCCATCGCCAGATCATTGCAACACGACGGTTCGAGGAAGAACGCCTCATCTTCCGCCTAGGAACCCTCCAACCACGAGGGATGAACTCAGATTTGTCCAGTTTCCTCATTTCCCCTCCCCCACCTTGTCTCAGTCAAATCCCTCCAACTCAACACTGCCTTCCTAACCTGCAATCGTCTTCCTGACCTCTCTGCCCCCACCCCCACTCCGGCCTATCACCCTCACCTTGACCTCCTTCCACCTATCGCATTTCCAATGTCTCTCCCCCAAGACCCTCCTCCCTACCTTTTATCTTAGCCTGCTGGTCACACTTTCCTCATTCCTGAAGAAGGGCTCATGCCCGAAACGTCGATTCTCCTGTTCCTTGGATGCTGCCTGACCTGCTGCGCTTTTCCAGCAACACATTTTCAGCTCTGATCTCCAGCATCTGCAGTCCTCACTTTCTCCTCGAAAATGTTGGAGCTATACTTGCATCTGCCAGTCTTCCTCTGACAGCTCATTCCATAAACACATCTCCCTCTGTGTAAAAAAAGTTCGCTCTTCCTCACTTTTAAATCTTCCCTTTTAAACCTATGCACTCTACGATTTAATTTTCCTGTCCAGCAGAAAATATCTTGGCTTTTCATCCTACCCATGCCTCCCACGATTTTATAAATTTCTACAATGTCACCCCTCAGCCTCCTAAACCCCATCTGATACTAACTTCAAGAACAAACATTTAAAAATAAGCACTGCAAATTTGAAACAATATTAAAAGCGACTGGTAAACAGCACTCAGTCCATACTTCATTCTGTTATTTGTTTTGTCTTTATGTTCCAAAAAAATGAACAGCATGAAAATTTTACTCGTGCCAATAAGACATCAAGCACCTGCGTTCCTTTGTCTGATGGCGGTGATGATCTCTACAATGAAAATATATCTCTGGCCAGATCTATATAATACCACATGTTCAACATTCTCCCTCCTGGCCTCCCTATGACCTTTTGTAGTTGTGTCTTCTTTATCTTTCACTCAATAGAGAGAACCCCTTTCCCGCAGTCACATCTTAATTTAAACTCATTTTATATCATCTGCTCGTTCACCACTGGTAAAACCCTGTTTATATTATCTCACACCCTCTTTTGCCTGTCACCTAGTCCCCACTTCTGCCAAGGGAATAAAATTTCTATTTTCCAATTGCTTTCAGTTCTGAGGAAATGTTACACTGGACATGAAACACTAACTCTTTTTCTCTATCTCTGCAGATGCTGCCAGATCTGCTGAGTTTCTGCAGAAATGAATAAGCGAGAAAAGGTTTTCAATTAAACAAATATCTATGCATACTAGAAATAAAAACACAAGTATTCCTGGAGAAATTGGGAAGGGTCACTTGGACCGAAAGATGAACTCTCCTTTCACGCCACACGATGCAGCCAGACCTGCTTTGTTTCACCTGCAAGTTCTGTTTTTGAACAAGTTCCAAAGACGTTCATCAAATCTGTTCAAATGCCCTCCCCAGCACGGTGTGCATTACGTTAGGAACTGAACGATAATGCAAAGTGCACAAGTTCATTGGCTCTGAAACGACGTAAGGCTGGCATCACTGCTACGACAGACATCTTAACCATCGTCAGGGAGAAAAATAGAGGACAAAACATTCACTTTAAACACAGAAGGTGGTATTACTGGAAAGAAAATGATTCAGATGAATATGTTAAAGTATCTGAATAATGTAACAAATTGGATGTGTGACATCAGGGAGAGGCCTTCATCAGAACGAATATATGAAACTGGATGTGTTCGTACATCAGAAGCCAGGTTAGGTCACTGAGAACAGGGCTGATGGGTGAATGGATGTCGTTGTGAACTGGGGGAAAGTCAGTAGAATTGACTTGCAGATATTGCAGCTCACACTAGGTTATCATGTGATGCTGTAGATCTCAGCAGCAGTCGCAGCAGAATTGCATTCAATCACAGTTCATAACTATTCCCCCACAATAACCCATCAGTCTACCATTATCAGCAAGCCGAGTGGTGGTTCAGTGACGAGTGTAGGTGAACGTGCCAGAGTCAGAAGCATGTGTATCTAAACCTGATGACAACCCATTAAAGCTACCACACTTAACTGGTTATTGAATATCCATTGATTCATCGAGTCATTGAGATGAACAGCATGGAAACAGACCCTTCTGTCAAACCTGTCCATGCAGGCCAGATATCCCAATCTAATCTATTTCCACCTGTCAGCAGTAGGCCCGTATCCCAAACCCTTCCTATTCATATACCCATCCGAATGCCTCTTCAATGTTGCAACTGTACCAGCCTGCACCACATCCTCTGGTAGCTCATTCCATACACGTACCACCCTCTGCATGAAAATGTTGCCGCTTAGGTCTCTTTTATATCTTTGCCCTCCACCCTTCAGGCGCTCTGCCTGTATTCCTGATGAAGGGCTTTTGCCAGAAATGTCGATTTTACTGCTCCTCGGATGCAGTCTGAACTGATGTGCTTTTCCAGCACCACTCTAGTCTAGACTCTGGTTTCCAGCATCAGCAGTCCTTGTTTGTATACGCTCACACTAAACCTATGCCCTTTAGTTCTGGACTCCCCGACCCCAGGGAAAAGACTTTGTCCATTTATCCTGTCCAGGCCCCTCATAATTTTTTAAACCTCTATCAGGTCACTCCTCAGCATCCGACGTTCCAGGGAAAACAGCCCCTGCCTGCCAGCCTCTCCCTATAACTCAAATCCTCCAACCGTGGCAACATCCTTGTAAATCTTTTCTGAACCCTTTCAAGTTTCACAACATCTTTCCGATAGGAAGGAGACCAGAATTGCACGCAATATTCCAACAGTGGTCTAACCAATGTTCTGTACAGCCGCATACTCAGTCCCTTAACAAGGGAATGACTACAGTCTGATCATTTACTACGCCTTCACTCCCATCGCGATAGTCTCATTGGTGGGTGTTCTTTTTTGTTCGAAACAAACTTAATAAAATTTAGACGAGACCACCAAAACTGGAAACAAGTCAATTTATTCCATGATCTTGCAAGAAAGGGCATCAAATGCATAAGCAAAATAGCAATGACAATTCAAACTAGTACATAGTTATACTTTTGAGGTGCGTGAGATCATCTCTCCCGACTCCTACATTACCCAATCTTCCTTATTGTGTTATGCCACTACCCAGCTGCGTTCTGCCCTTATTACTTCCCCCTTCCCCAAGTTGGCGACTCTCCCTTCTGTAAGTGCTGACATAAGAAAGATGTTGCTAAACTTGGATCTTGATGTTCTTTTCACTTTGCTTGTAACATTTTCCATTGTTTTAGGTACATTCCATTCCTGAATATGCATTTTAACATTGTATCTTTTCTTGCCTAGTTTATGCGTTTCAGCGATCTCAGCTATTTTGCTGAGACTAAATTATTTAAACCAACATGACAAAAGAAATTATTTGCTCGAATAAGTATACACTAAAGATAAAGATACACTTCCCTCGTACTTGCTGAGCTAACAATTTTCTCCTGTACCCCTCTTCTACATGCGCAAACTCTAGGAATAATCTGTTACTCTCTCTTTCTTATGCGAGCACTGTTGACATGACCATCATTGATTGTTGACCTCCTAAAGACATTTCCAACTTGTTCATTATCCACTTTAACATGTTAAATGGTATCATTAGACATACTGTTATCAGTAATACATAAATGCCTAATTTAACTAACCACTTTCCCCAACCGGTCAGTCCCCAGTCACCCCATCCCCATCTCTGATCTTTTCGAAGTTTATCCTCAATTTATTTATATTCTTTATCTTTTTCTTTACTATTTCTGCCTTATCTTCCACTATGGAAGAGATGTCTGGGATGAAGGTGCAGCATTCCTTACCAATCAGAGCACTTTTTCCCCTTTTTTGGCCAAAAGATAGTCTAAAGCCATTCAATTCTGAAGGCTGTTAGTCTTGTGGCAATCATTTCCGTGGTTATGGCCGATATTTGGGACAGAGTTTCTCCCATTACGTCTGCAGTATCATTAATTAATTTCTCAAGGGCAGCCGCCAGTTTCTTTATTTCTACCCCTGCCTTTGCAGCGCCGTAGTTTGGGAATAGTGTCAGCAGCAGATGGTCTCCTTCAAAGACCTTTCGGGCCTTACGTCTTATCCCTCGCTCCTTTCTCAGGTTGCGTCTAATCGGAGGTGAGGGACTATATAAGCGAGGTAACAGCAGCCACTCCAGCCTTTCTGGCTTTGAGGCAGTGTTTCATCAACATCATAACATGCATGTATTCCTATACATTCTGTCACGTGAACATATTTTTTCCCAGGAATAAATGGATCGGCCTTCAGGCTGAATACCCAGATATGTTCTGTTTAATATTCGGGGAATGGTCGTGGAAGTGGCTTGGCTGGTGTAGACATAAGATGATTTTCCTAATGGGAAGCGTTATTCTGATGACAAAACAGATGGTATTTACTGCTCCTTTCGATAGGTAAATTCTAACGCCATCGATAACACCCTGGGTTTTCGGAGCTGGTCGAGGGAACCATCCTGCAAAGTTATATTTACTCCTGTCAAATGACCACTTTGTATCATTTGAGCCCGACTCATATTGTTATACATCGTACACTCCTCTTTACGTGAGCGGTATTACTGAGGTGGGGAACCCAGATTCGCCATGGTGTGGGAACTCTGCACAGACCCAACAGTCGGAAAGTCCGTCTTGTTTAACATAATCTTTGGCATAGTGTAGTGAAGTGATTTTTCCCCCCTCCTTGAACAGTTAGTACGACTAACGTTACAAGACTATAACAGTACCCGCCCATCTCTGACCCCTGCCTACCGTCCTGTCTATCTGTCTTAATCTTTAGGCGCCAGGGAGAGTTGAGTCCACACAGCCCTTACAATCAACAACAATATATATCATCAAACGTTAGAAGAGTCTTTTGTCTCAGTTCATTCCTTCTATTTCAGCTTAACTTTCAGAGTGTTGTCTGTAGGATGAGCGTTCCACTCCGCCAATGGGGCGTTCACAGGACATTTAACGCGAGTGTGATGACTTTTCCAGCAGTCCAGATAACTGTCTCAGTAGACAGGAGGGTTAGGAATGGTCCCTCCTCGCTCGGGTACAGTTTGGTATCTTTCCAGGTCTTGGTCAGGACCCAATCACCCAGTTATATTCGATGTACGCCAAACTCAAGTGAAGGTGTCTGGGTCGACAGACCCTTCTTCCTAAGGACCAGACAAAGAAGAGCCGAGCGCCACAATACAGTTCTTTAAAAAATTATCATTGACCTCTCCAGTTGGTAATTCCCCTCTTCCACCCAGGAAAGGTAATCCAAACCTTATTTCATAAAGAGAGAGGCCTATATCACGTCTAGGCGCACTCCTAATGCGTAGCAACGCGATAGGTTAAACATTTTGTTCATAGTAATCGAGTCTCTAGGACTATCTTAGAGAATGGTTTCTTTAAGGTTTGATTCATTCGTTCCACCCGTCCAGAGGAAGGCGGGTGCCAGGGAGTGTGGAATTCCAAAGAGATTTCTAATCCCACCATTACTTCTTGTAGGACATTAGAGGTAAAATGGCGACCTTGGTCTGAATCTATACTTTCCACCACTCTATATCGAGGAATTATATGTTCTAAAAGATTTTTCACTACTCCCTTCGAGTAGCTGAGGACATTGGAAATGCCTCCACCCACCCAGTTAGGTGATCCATTCGGGCTAATAAGTACTTTTGTTTCCCTACTGGGGGTAATTCTGTGTAGTCTACCTGTAGTCTTTGAAAAGGTTTTACCCCAGGGTTTCTTCTACCTGCTGCTCTCCCCCCCCCCCCCGCCCCGCCCGACTCCCCGCAACTTACTTTCTTATTAATCTTTTGGCAAGTCGGGCATCTTGCGCTTACCTGCTTGGTTAAGTTGTATATCCCTTTACATCCGTACTTCCTTAACACTATGTCACACATAGCTTACACTCCCCAGTGACTCCGCTGATGTAGGGCAGCCATAAGCTCTTATATCATCAGTTTATTCAACATTTCCTTCTCATCGGGTAACATCCAGCACCCATCTGCTGTCTTTGTAGCTCCAAAATCTTTTAATCCCTTTTCCTCCTTTGCAGTAAACAACAGGGCACCCTGAAGATCTGAAATTGTAAGTATTAGGGAATATATCACTGCTCCTTGTGGATTCAGGGTCGCTTCTTTAGCTGCCTCATCAGCCAGTCTATTTCCTTTACTTCCAGTTTATTCCCCTTCTGATGTCCGTTTATATGAACCATCGCTATCTCTCTCGGGATTAACAGGGATTCCAGAACTTGTTTTATCAAGTCCTCATGAGCTAGTTCTTTTCCTCTGCTATTTATCAGTCCTCTTTCTTGACATATTTTTCCGAATTTCTTTACCACTCCAAAATGCAACGGTATGTACAGACTCCAATTTGGAGTCTGTAAATATCATTCCATTTTGTTTTCTAAGGTTCTGAGAGCTCTTTCTCGGGCATTTAGTTCACAAGTTTGGGCTGACCAGCCGTTAGGCAGTCTTTCAGCCTCGATGAATCTTCCCTCTATCCGGTCTACTACAGCATATCCATTGTGCCTTTTACCCTCAATCATCTAGGAGGACCCGTCGATAAACAACCGAACTCCCGCATGCAACAGTACATTTCTTAAGTTCATCGCACTTTAGTCTGATATTCAGTAATATCAGGGCAGTCATGTTCTGGATTGTCAAGGGCGACCCCCTCTCTCCGCCACAGAAATGCAGCTGGATTCAATCAACTGTCTGTGACTAACACAAGGTCATCCTGTTCTATTAAGATTGTCTCATATTTCAAGATCCTAGAATCTGAGCGTGTGGGGATTTCCACTTTGATCCTTGTTCCTGTCTACCAGACCCCTTAACATCTCCTCCCCGATCCCTTCTCCTCCCTTTATTTTCAACATACTGCCCGCCACCATTCTGGTTTCCTCATCCTTTTAGTTTTGTCCATTTCTTTATTACGTTATCAACCGTGGCTATTATTCTTTTTGCCTTTTGTTTCTGCTTCTCATGTTACGTTGCTAGATTAATTGCTGAGCCGATTTAACCAACTGAACAGCTTTAGGGCAACATCATGGCCATTCCTCATCAATCAATGTTTTGTTTAGACCTTGATTTTTAAAAGAAATATTGCAACATTTCTTGCTCCCTGTAAGGTCAAATGTATATATAAATTCATTTATTCAGTGATTAATATTTAAAATGGTAAATGCATGCAGTTCCCAACTTTGAAATTCAGTATAATTACCCGGTTTTAGTCCTTTAATTTAAATCCAAAATTAGTTTTCTTAAGTAGTCCTGATTAGTCATTGCTCAATTACAATGCTATAGGTCGTTAGAAAAATTTTCTAATGCATGAGTAATGGCCGAATCCAAGCTCACCGATTTTAACCATGGATTTTTTTTTTGATTTATTACAATCTAATGTTGAACTGAGACTTCAACTGTCCTCCACAAATCGCTTTTACATAAGGATAAAAGAGATTAGATAGAAACTGATAGTAAGACCGTCATGACCTGCAAATAGAGCAGGAGTTGACATTTTATTTCATAATCTATTAAATCCTTAGCCATAAAAGAAATCATGTTAAAATTTCCATAATAGAAATCAGATTCAAAACATTCCCGGATCTCAAGCTCCAGGGAAAAAAAAACACAAACATTGAATCACCAACAAACAAATGTGCATTCAAACTGAGTCACAAAGGTTTAAACTTTCTTCTAGCAGTACAGATCTTCTCTCTCTTCCCCACACACACACACACACACACACACACACACGCAGGCAGACACCGTGTCTCACAGACACTTTGAGCTTCCCGCAACGACTCCTCTAGGTTTTGAATATTTTTCTGAATGTCTGGCTATAAGTTAGTTACGAAGTGTAACCTCATTAGCCCTTCAGCTACTAGCCCTTCTGACATGAAGCATAATCTGATTCCTCCTGACTGTAAGGCTGTTTTCTATTGACATTTTATCATTTGCTTTTTATTATTTCCTCACATCCGAGGATTGTACTTCCAATCTCTTAACATTTTTCCTAAAGGACTGTCCGTTGGGATGTGGTCCTCGGACGTCTCTCTCTTGTCTTCTTCGACACTTAAACAACTATTCTTATTTCCCATTTTAATACTCGGCCGTTTCTTTACGTAACTTTATTAACCTTGCTGATGTCCGGTGTCACCTTCTTTCACACCAACTTTAGGGTCCTGACCTTCGTGTGGGGAATTTCCCCTCTTAACAACCGGTCTAAGGCTGGGTCTAAGGCTGGGTGGTCGAATCGGACCTGACTCGTCAGATTAATCTAGCCAATTAAATACTATATTTTATATGTATCCATATCCCTGTACTTATCGTACGTCCCTGACCATCAACGTAATACTTAAAGGTCTAATTTCTTACCTTGGTCTGTGAACTGAGTTACCTGGTCATATCAGTGCGTCCCGTCCCGCAGCAAATACCTGTCAGCAAATACCGTTGCCTATCCCGGTCGCCAGAATATGCCCTTTACCGGGGTCTTATGTACATAACAGTTATGCGACCAAACCTGCCACGTCTCAGCGGGCCTCGCCCCGCGGCGATACCTGGCAGCAATTACCGCTGCCTATCCCGGTCGCCCGAGTATTACCTTTATCCGGGTCCTGTGTACACAAAAGTTACCCGACCAAACCCACGACATTTTGTAGAAAATAGAACATAGAAGAATACAGCGCAGTACAGGCCCTTCGGCCCACGATGTTGCGCCGATCAAAGCCCACCTAACCTACACTATCCCACTATCCTCCATATACCTATCCAATGCCCGCTTAAATACCCATAAAGAGGGAGAGTCCACCACTGCTACTGGCAGGGCATTCCATGAACTTACGACTCGCTGAGTGAAGAACCTACCCCTAACATCAGTCCTATATCTACCACCCCTTAATTTAAAGCTATGCCCCCTTGTAATAGCTGACTCCATACGTGGAAAAAGGTTCTCACTGTCAACCCTATCTAACCCCCTAATCATCTTGTACACCTCTATCAAGTCACCCCTAAACCTTCTTTTCTCCAATGAAAACAACCCCAAGTGCCTCAGCCTTTCCTCATAGGATCTTCCTACCATACCAGGCAAGATCCTGGTAAACTTCCTCTGCACCCGTTCCAGTGCCTCCACATCCTTCCTATAGTATAGCGAACAAAACTGCACACAATATTCCAGATGCGGCCGCACCAGAGTCTTATACAACTGCAGCATGACCTCAGGACTCCGGAACTCAATTCCTCTACCAATAAATGCCAGTACGCCATATGCCTTCTTCACTGCACTATTTACCTGGGTGGCAACTTTCAGAGATCTGTGTACATGGACACCAAGATCCCTCTGCTCTTCCACACTCCCAAGTATCCGACCATTAGCCCAGTACCCCATCTTTTTGTTACTCTTACCAAAGTGAATCACCTCACACTTAGCTACATTGAACTCCATTTGCCACCTTTCTGCCCAGCTCTGCAGCTTCTCTATATCCCGCTGTAACCTGCCACATCCTTCCTCACTGTCTACAACTCCTCCGACTTTCGTATCATCCGCAAACTTGCTCACCCATCCTTCCTCCAGGTCATTTATAAAAATCACAAACAGCAATCGTCCCAAAACAGATCCTTGCGGAACACCGCACTCCAAGATGAACCTTTGCCATCAACTACTACCCTCTGTCTTCTTCCAGCCAGCCAATTCCTAATCCAAACCTCCAACTCACCCTCAATGCCATATCTCTGTATTTTCTGCAGTAGCCTACCATCGGGGACCTTATCAAACGCCTTACTAAAATCCATATATACCACATATACCGCTTTCCCCTCATCTACCTCCTTAGTCACCTTCTCAAAGAATTCAATAAGGTTTGTGAGGCACGACCTGCCCTTCACAAAACCATGCTGACTATCCTTGATCACATCATTCTTATCCAGATGTGCATAAATCCTATCCCTTACAATTCTCTCTAAGACTTTGCCCACAACAGAAGTGAGACTCACTGGCCTATAGTTACCAGGATTATCCCTACTCCCCTTCTTGAACAAGGGAACCACGTTTGCTAGCCTCCAGTCCTCCGGCACTACTCCTGTAGATAAAGAGGACACAAAAATCAAGGCCAATGGCTCTGCAATCTCCTCCCTTGCTTCCCAGAGAATCTTAGGATGTTTGCCATCAGGCCCAGGGGACTTCTATTTTCACCCTTGCCAGAATTTCCAACACCTCTTCTCTACATATCTCAAAGCCATCCATTCTACTTATTCGTGCCTCAGTATTCATATCGACAATGTCCTGTTCTTGAGTGAATACTGACGAAAATTATTCATTCAGTGCCTCCCCAATCTCTTCAGACTCCACACGCAACTTCCCATTACTATCCTTGATTGGACCTATTCCTACCCTAGTAATTCTTTTATTCCTAACATACCTATAGAAAACCTTAGGGTTTTCCCTAATCCTACCAACTAAGGACCTTTCATGTCCCCTCCTTGCTGCTCTTAGCTCTCTCTTCAGGTCCTTCCGGGATACCTTATAACTCTCAATCGCCCCTATTGAACCTTCACGCCTCATCTTTACAAAGGCCGCCCTCTTCCATTTAACAAGGGATTCCAATTCCTTATTAAACCACGGCTCCCTCACACGACCCTTTCCTCCCTGCCTGATAGGTACGTACTTATCAAGGACACTCAATAGTTGCTCCTTGAACAAGTTCCACATATCAATTACGCTCTTTCCTTGGAATCTACTTTTCCAATCCACACATCCTAAGTCATGCCTCACCGCATCATAATTTCCCTGCCCCCAGCTATAACTCTTGCCCTGTAGTAGACACTTATCCCTCTCCATTACTCGAGTAAAAATCACCGAATTGTGGTCACTGTCCCCAAAGTGCTCACCTACCTCTAGTTCTAATATCTGGCCTGGTTCGTTACCCAGAACCAAATCCAGTATGGCCTCACCTCTTGTTGGCTTATCTACATATTGTGTCAGGAAACTCTCCTGCACACACTGGACAAACACTTACCATTCTAACGAACTTGAGCTATAGCTTTCCCAATCAATATCAGGAAAGTTAAAGTCCCCCATAACAACCACCCTATTACTGTCACTCTTCTCCTGAATCATCTTCGCAATCCTTTCCTCAACGATTCTAGGACTATTAGGAGGCCTGTAAAAGACTCCTAACAGGGTGACCTCACCTCTCCTATTCCTAACCTCAACCCAAACTACCTCAGATGGCAAATCTTCGTCCATCTTCCTTTCCACCGCTGTAATGCTATCTTTGACAAGCAAAGCCACACACCCGCCTCTTTTACCCCCACCTCTGACCCTACTAAAACATTTAAACCCTGGAACCTGCAACAGCCAATCCTGTCCCTGATCTAGCCATGTCTCCGTAATAGCCACAACATCGAAGTCCCAGGTACCAACCCACGCTGCAAGTTCACCTACCTTATTTCGTATACTTCTGGCATTAAAGTATACACACTTCAAACCACTCTTCTGTTTACAGGCACCCTACTTTAAGATTCATGCCATATTCCTAACCTCCCTACACTCCAGGTCCTGCACCCTAAAGCTACAGTCTGGGTTCCCATGCCCCTGCAGAGTTAGTTTAAACCCCCCGCCAAGAGCACTAGCAAACCTCCCCCCAAGGATACTGGTGCCCCTCAGGTTCAGGTGCAGACCATCCTGTTTATAGAGGTCCCACCTTCCCCAGAAAGAACCCCAGATATCCAAGTACCGAATTCCCTCCCTCCTGCACCATCCCTGTAGCCACGCATTTAACTGTTCTCTCTCCCTATTCCTCGACTCTCTATCACGTGTCACAGGTAACAAACCAGAGACAACAACTCTGTTCGTTCTAACTCTGAGCTTCCAACCTAGCTCCCAAAAAGCCTGTCTAACATCCTCAGCCCTCCTCCTACCTAGGTCATTGGTGCCAATATGGACCACGACTTCAGGCTGCTCCACCTCCCCCTTAAGGACCCGGAAAACACAATCAGAGACATCACGTACCCTTGCACCTGGGAGGCAACATAGCAAACGTGAGTCTCTCTCGTTCCCACAAAACCGCCTATATGTGCCCCGAACTATCGTGTCCCCAATTATTATTGCTCTGCTCTTCTCCACCCTTCCCTTCTGAGTAGCGGGGACAGGCTCCGTGCCAGAGGCCTGAGCCCCGTTACTTACCCCTGGTAAGTCGTCCCCCCCACAAGTATCCAAAACGGTATACTTGTTCTTGAGGGGAACGGCCGCAGGGGGTCCCTGCACTGGCTGCTTCCTCCCAGTCCCCCTCACTGTCACCCATCTATCTGCCATCTTTGGAGTTACTACTTCCCTATAGCTCCGATCTATGACCCCCTCTGCCTCCCGAATGATCCGAACTTCATCCAACTCCAGCTCCAGTTCCCTAACACGGTCTTGGACGAGCTGGAGATGGGTGCACTTCCTGCAAGTGTAATCAGCAGGGACGTCCATGGCATCCCTCACCTCATACATGTTGCAGGAGGAACATTGCACTGCCTTCACTGCCATCCCTCTAAAGCTAACCTTTATTTTAAAACAAAACTGGGTCTAAAGAATACAACAAGCAAAATTCAGCACTTACCTACTTACCACAAAGGATCTTATTATTAGGTTAGAGGAGGAGGGCGGGTGGGAGGCACTACATCCGTAGTGCCTCGGGTTCTTCAGCTGCGCGCTTTTAAAGGGGAAACAAACCTACCCAGGTAAGCTTACGCTCTACCTGCTTCCGGGTCTCGGCTGCCTCTCTGGTCGTCGTCACTTCCCCCAGCTGCTCCCGCTCTTTCTGTGAAGAGAGAGTGAAAAAAAACACCGCTGCCCGCTACCGGTAAGTACTTTTAAAACAAACAGTCTTACCTTAGCTGCTGCTCCCACTCAAAATGACCGTTAGCGTCGAAGGGTGAGTATTTATACTCACTGCTTTCCTTCCCGGCTGCCTCTCTGGTCGTCGTCACTTCCCCCTGCTGCTCCCGCTCTTTCTGTGAAGAGAGAGTGAAAAAAAAACACCGCTGCCCGCTACCGGTAAGTACTTTTAAAACAAACAGTCTTACCTTAGCTGCTGCTCGCACTCAAAATCTGCGCCCTTCGTCCCGCAGCAATACCTGGCAGCAAATATCGCTGTCAACCCCAGTCGCCCGGATATATACTTTAAGGACTTTTCTTACCCGGGTTTTGGGCACAAGAGTTACCCGACCGAACCATCTTGTTTCCAGGATCTCCCAGTCCGGATCTCGCTCGCCCAAGCCGCTGAAGCAAGGAGGGAAATTAGAGACCGCCGAAATCGGCGAGGTGCACCATCTCCGTTTTCCCAGAAAATGCTGAGTGACCGGAGAGTGGGATCCCAGGACAAGCCCCCAAAACTGTTAGAAGCAAACTTAATATAATTTAGACGAGACCACTAAAACTGGAAACAAGACAATTCATTCTACGATCTTGCAAGACAGGGCATCAAATGCAGAAGCAAATGAGCAATGAGAATTCAAACTCGTACAGTTATACTTTTGAGCTGTGTGAAGTAATCTCTCCTGACTCCTACATTACCCAATCTTCCTTATTGTATTATGCCACTACCCAGCTGCGTTCCGCTCTTATGACTTCCCCCTTCCCGAAGTTGGCGACTCTCCCCTATGTAGGTACTGACATAAGGGAGATTTTGCTAAACTTGGATCTTGGTTTTCTTTTCACTTTGCTTGTAACGTCTTTCGTTGTTCTTAGGTAAATTCCATTCCTGAATATGCATTTTAACATTATATCTTTTCTTGCCTAGTTCATGCGTTTCAGCTATCTCAGTTATTTTGCTGAGACTAAATTATTTAAACTATCATGATGAAAGAACTTATTTACGAGAATAATTATGCACTAAAGTTAGTACATTATTATCGACAATTATGCACTAAAGATAAAGATACACTTCCCTAGTACTTGCTGAGATAATAATTTTCTGCTGTGCCCCTCTTCTACATGCACACTCTGGTTTTTCAATATCTCCAAAAACAACACACTTCCCCATTTCTTACAATAGCAATGCTGTAAGTGGAAGGGGGTCAGGCTAATAGTGTCGCAGTAAGTGAGAGGTGTTGGGCTGATAGTGATGCAGTAAGTGTGAGGGGGTAAGGGTGATAGTGACACAGTAAGCGTGTGGTGGTCAGGGTGATAGTGACGCAGTCGTTGTGAGGGGTTCAGGGTGATAGTGACGCAGAAAGCGTGTGGGGCCAGGTGATAGTGACACAGTAAGTATGAGTGGGTCAGGGTGAGAGTGACACACTAAGTGTGAGGGGGTCAGGGTGACAGTGACACAGTAAGTGTGAGGGGGTCAGTGTGACAGTGAAACAGTCAGTGTGCGGAGGTCAGGTTGACAGTGACGCAGTAAGTGTGAGGGGGTCAGGGTGACAGTGATGCAGTACGTGTGAGGGGTTCAGGGTGAAAGTGACGCAGAAAGCATGAGGGGGTCAGAGAGATAGTGATGTGGCAATTGTGAGGGGGTCAGGGTGATAGCGACGCTGTAAGTGTGAGTGGGTTAGAGAGATAGTGACGTAGTAATTGTAAGGGGTCAGGGTGATAGTGACGCAGTAAGTGTGAGGTGTTCAGGGTGATAGAGACACAGTCAGCATGAGGGGTTAGGGTGATAGTGACATAGACAGTTTGAGGGGGTCAGGTTGATAGCGACACAGTAAGTATGAAGGGGCCAGGGTTACAGTGACACAGTCAGTATGAGGGCGCCAGGATGATAGTGACACAGTCAGTGTGAGGGTTTCAGGATGATAGTGACGCAGTAAGCGTGTGGTGGTGAGGTGAATTGCGACGCAGTAAGTGTGATGTGTCTGGGTGATAGTGACAAACTAAGTATGTGGGGGTCAGGTGATAGTGATGCAGTAAGTGTGAGGGGGTCAGGGTGAGAGTGACACAGTAAGTGCGAGGTGGCCAGTGTGACAGTGACACAGTCAGTGTGACGGGGTGTGGTTGACAGTGACGCAGGAAGTGTGAGGGGGGTCAGGGTGAAGGTGACACAGTAAGTGTGAGGAGGTCAGGGTGACAGTGACGCAGAAAGTGTGAGCGTTTCAGGGAGATAGTGACCAGTAAATGTGAGTGGGTCAGGGTGATAGTGATGTTGTAATTATGAGGAGGTCAGGGTGATACCGACACTGTAAGTGTGAGTAGGTAAGAGAGATAGCAACACAGTAATTGCATGGTGTCAGGGTGATAGTGACGCAGTAAGTGTGAGGGGGCAGGGTGACAGTGATGTGGTAATTGTGAGGGGGTCAGGGTGATAGCGACGCTGTAAGATGATGGAGTCAGTGTGACAGTGGCACAGTCAGTGTGACGGGGTCAGGGTGACAGTGACTCAGTAAGTGTGAGGGGATCAGTGTGAGTGTGATGCAGTAAGTGCGAGGGGTTCAGGGTGATAGTGATGTCGTAATTGTGAGGGGGTCAGGGTGATACTGACGCTGTAAGAGTGAATGTGTCAGAGAGATAGTGACGTGGTAATTGTGTGGGGTCAGGGTGTTAGTGACGCAGTAAGTGTGAGGTGGTCAGGGTGATAGTAACGCAGTCAGCGTGAGCGGTTCAGGGTGATAGTGACACAGTAAGCATGGGGGGTCAGTGTGATAGGGACACATTAAGCGTGTGGGGCCAGGTGATAGTGACACAGAAAGTGTGAGTGGGTCAGGGTGAGCGTGACACAGTAAGTGTGAGGGGGTCAGGGTGACAGCGACACAGTCACTCTGAGGGTGTCTGGTTGACAGTGACACAGTAAGTGTGAGGGGGTCAGGGTGACAGTGACACAGTAAGTGTGAGGTGTCAGGGTGATAGTGAAACTAAGTATATGGGGGATCAGGTAAGAGTGATGCGGTAAGTGTGAGGGGGTCAGGGTGAGAATGACACAGTAAGCGTGAGAGGGTCAGGGCGATAGTGACACAGTAAGTGCGAGGAGTTCAGTGTGACAGTGACACGGTCATTGTGACGGGGTCAGGTTGACAGTGACGCAGAAGTGCGAGGTGGGGTCAGGGTGAGACTAACACAGTAAGTGAGGGGATCAGGGTGACAGTGATGCACTAAGTGTGAGGGAGTCTGGTTGACAATAATACAGTAAGTGTGAGAGGATCAGGTTGACAATGACGCAGAAAATGTGAGGGTTTCAGGGTGACAGTGACACAGTAACTGTTAGGGGGTCAGGGTGAGAGTGATGTGGCAATTGTGAGGGGGTCAGGGTGATAGCGACGCTGTAAGGTGATGGAGTCAGTGTGACAGTGACACAGTCAGTGTGACGGGGTCAGGGTGACAGTAACGCAGTAAGTGTGAGGGGGTCTGGGTGAGAGTGATCAGTAAGTGTGAGGGGGTCAGGGTGATAGTGATGTTGTAATTGTGAGGGGGTCAGGGTGATACCGACGCTGTAAGTGTGAGTGGGTCATAGAGATAGTGACGTGGCAATTGCATGGTGTTAGGGTGATAGTGACACAGTAAGTGTGAGGCGGCGGGGTGATAGTGACGCAGTAAGTGTGAGGGGGTCAGGGTGACAGTGATACAGTAAGTGTGAGGGTATCAGGGTGGCAGTGACACAGTTAAGTGTGAGGGTTTCAGGTGACAGTGACGCAGTAAGTGTTTGGCCGTCAGGGTGAGAGTGATGTGGTAATTGTGAGGGGGTCAGGGTGATAGCGACCATGTAAGGTGATGGAGTCAGTGTGACAGTGACACAGTCATGGTGACGGGGTCAGGGTGACAGTAACTCAGTAAGTGTGACGGGGTCTTGGTGATAGTGATACAGTAAGTGTGAGGGGATCAGGGTGAGTGTGAGGCAGTATGTGCGAGGGATTTCCGGGTGATAGTGATGTCGTAATTGAGAGGGGGTCAGGGTGATACTGACGCTGTAAGAGTGAGTGGGTCACAGAGATAGTGACGTCGTAATTGCGAGGGGTCAGGGTGATAGTGATGTGGTAAGTGTGAGGGGGTCAGGGTGGTAGTAACGCAGTCAGTGTGAGCGGTTCAGGGTGATAGTGATGCAGTTAGTGTGGGGGTCAGTGTGATAGTGACACAGTAAGTGTGTGGGGCCAGGTGATCGTGAGAGAGAAAGTGTGAGGGGGTCAGGGTGACAGCGACACAGTCACTATGAGGGGGTCAGGTTGACAGTGATGCAGTAAGTGTGAGGGGGTCACGGTGATAGTGACGCAGTAAGTGTGAGGGGGTCAGGGTGACAATGACACAGTAAGTGTGAGGGCGTCTGGGTGACAGTGATACAGTAAGTGTGTGGGGGCAGGGTGACAGTGGTGCAGTAAGTGTGAGGGCGTCTGGGTGACAATGATACAGTAAGTGTGAGTGGTTCCGGTTAATAGTGATGCAGAAAGTGTGAGGGGTTCAGAGAGGTAGTGATGTAGTAATTGCATGAGGTCAGGGTGATAGTGACGCAGTAATTGTGAGGGAGCGGGGTGATACTCATGCAGTAAGAGTGAGAGGATCAAGGTGACAGCAACGCAGTAAGTGTGAGGGGTTCAATGTAAAAGTGACGCAAAAACGATGAGGAGGTCAGAGCGATAGTGATGTGGCAATTGTGAGGGGGTCAGGGTGATAGCGACGCTGTAAGTGTGAGTGGGTCAGAGAGATAGTGACGTGCGAATTGCGACGGATCAGGTGATAGTGACGCAGTAAGTGTGAGGGGTTCAGGGTGATAGTGACACAGTCAGCGTGAGGCGGTCAGGGTGATAATGGCGCAGACAGTCTGATGGTGTCAGGTTGATAGTGACAAAGTAAGTATGGAAGGGCCAGGGTTGCATTGACTGCCAGTATGAGGGCGTCACGATGAGAGTGACGCAGTAAGTGTGAGGGGTTCAGGGTGATAGTGATGCAGTAAGTGAGGGGGTCAGAGAGATAGTGACGCAGTAAATGTGAGGGCGTCCGGGTGATAGTGACACTGTCAGTGTGAGGGGGTCAGGCTGACAGTGACGTAGTAATGTAAGCAGCCATGGGTGATCATGTCACAGTAAGCGGGTGGGTGTCAGGGTGATAGTGACGCAGTCAGTGTGAAGGGTTCAGGGTGATAGTGATGCAGTAAGTGTGTGGGTGTCAGGCGAATTGCGATGCCGTAGGTGTGAGGTGTCAGGGTGATAGTGACAAACTAAGTATGTGGGGGGTCAGAAGATAGTGATGCAGGAAGTGTGAGGGGGTCAGGGTGAGAGTGACGCAGTACGTGTGAGGGGGTCATGGCGATAGTGACACAGTAAGT
Source organism: Chiloscyllium punctatum (assembly GCF_047496795.1). Taxonomy (NCBI): domain Eukaryota; kingdom Metazoa; phylum Chordata; class Chondrichthyes; order Orectolobiformes; family Hemiscylliidae; genus Chiloscyllium; species Chiloscyllium punctatum. Next base: position 83,048,065 of record NC_092766.1, on the reverse strand, counting down.
GTGACGGGGTCAGTGTGACAGTAAGAGTCAATTTGACGGGGTCAGGTTGAGAGTGACGCAGGAAGTGTTAGGCGGGGTCAGGGTGAGTGTGACACAGTAATTGTGAGGGGTCAGGGTGACAGTGAAACAGTAAGTGTGAGGGGGTCAGGGTGACAGTGACACAGCAAGTGTGAGGGTTTCACGGTGACAGTAATGCAGTAAGTGTTGGGGATCAGGGTGAGAGTGATGTTGTAATTGTGAGGGGGCCAGGGTGATAGCGACGCTGTAAGGTGATGGAGTCAGTGTGACAGTGAAACAGTCAATGTGACGAGGTCCGGGTGACAATGATGCAGTACGTGTGAGGGGGTCTGAGTGATAGTGATACAGTAAATGTGAGGTGGTCAGGGTGATACCGACGCTGCAAGTGTGAGTGGATCAGAGAGATAGTGATGTGATAATTGCGTCGTGTCAGGGTGATAGTGACGCAGCAAGTGTGAGGGGTCAGGGTGATAGTGATGCAGTAAGTGTGAGGGTATCAGGGCGACAGTGACACAGTAAGTGTGAGGGGGTCTGGTTGACAGTGATACAGTAAGTGTGGAGGTTTCAAAGTGACAATGACGCTGGAAGTGTGAGGGCTTTGGGGTGACAGTGACGTAGTAAGTGTTGGGGTTCAGGGTGAGAATGATGTAGTAATTGTGAGGGGGTCAGGGAGATAGCAACACTGTAAGGTGATGAAGTCAGTGTGACAGTGATACAGTAAGTGTGAGGGGATCAGGGTGAGAGTGATGGAGTAAGTGCGAGGGGGTCAGGCTGATAGAGATGTCGTAATTGTGAGGGTTCATGGTGATAACTGCGCTGTAAGATTGAGTGGGTGAGAGAGAAAATGACGTGGTCATTGCGTGGGGTCAGGGTGATAGTGATGCAGTAAGTGTGAGGTGGTCAGGGTGATAGTAACGCAGTCAGTGTGAGTGGTTCAGGGTGATAGTGACGTAGTAAGCATGGGGGTGTCAGTGTGATAGTGACACAATAAGGGTATGGGGCCATGTGATAGTGACACAGAAAGTGTGAGGGGGTCAGGGTGATAGTCACGCAGTAAGTGTGAGGGGGTCAGGGTGACAGTAACGCACTAAGTGTGAGGGCGTCAGGGTGACAGTGATACAGTAAGTGTGAGGGGATCAGGGTGACAGCGATGCAGTAAGTGTGAGTGATTCCGGGTGATAGTGATGCAGAACGTGTGAGATGTTCAGAGAGATAGTGATGTGGTAATTGCATGAGGTCAGGGTGATAGTGATGCAGTAATTGAGGGGGCGGGGTGATAGTGACACAGTCAGCGTGAGGGGTTCAGGGTGATAGTGATGCAGTAAGGATGAGGGGGACGGGCGAGTGACGCAGTAAGTGTGAGGGGGTCAAGGCGATAGTGACGCAGTAAGTGTGAGGGGATCAGAGTGACAGTGATGCAGTCAGCATGAGGAGGTCAGGTTCGTCATGACGCAGTAAGTGTGAGTGTATCCAGCTCATAGTGAAGCTGTACGTGTGATGGGGTCAAGGTGACAGTGATGCAGTAATTGTGAGGGTGCCAGGGTGATACTGAAGCAGTAAATGTGAGGGGGTCAGGATAATCGTAACGCAGTAAGTGTGAGGGGGCCAGGGTGATAGTGACGCAGTAAGTGTGAGGGGTGTCAGGGTGAGAATGACACAGTAATTGTGACGAGGTCAGGGTGATAGTGACGCAGTAAGTGTGAGGGGGCTCAGGATGATAGTGACGCAGTGATTGTGAGGGGGCAGAATGATATTGAAACAGAAAGTGTCTGGTGTCAGGGTGATAGTGACAATGTAAGTTTATGAGGGTCAGGGTGATAGTGATGCAGTAAATGTGAGAGTGTCAGGGTGATAGTGACATAGTAAGTGTGGGGGGGGTCAGGGTGATAGTGACACAGTAAGTGTGAGGGTCTCATGGTGATAGTGACACAGTCAGTGTGATGGGCGCTGGGTGATAGTGACGCAGTCAGGGTGAGGGGGGTCAGGCTGATAGTGACGCAATAAGTGTGCGGGGGCAGGGTGACAGCGACACAGTCACTATGAGGGGGTCAGGTTGACAGTGACGCAGTAAGTGTGAGGGGGTCAGGGGGATAGTGACGCAGTAAGTGTGAGGGGGTCAGGGTGACAGTGACACAGTAAGTGTGAGGGCGTCTGAATGACAGTGATACAGTAAGTGTGTGGGGGCAGGGTGACAGTGATGCAGTAAGTGTGAGTGGTTCCAGTTAATAGTGATGCAGAAAGTGTGAGGGGTTCAGAGAAGTATTGATGTGATAATTGCATGAGGTCAGGGTGATAGTGACGCAGTAATTGTGAGGGAGTGGGGTGATAGTCACGCAGTAAGAGTGAGGGGATCAAGGTGACAGCAACACAGTAAGTGTGAGGGGTTCAGGGTGAAAGTGACGCAAAAAGCGTGAGGGGGTCAGAGCGATAGTGATGTGGCAATTGTGAGGGGGTCAGGGTGATAGCGACACTGTAAGTATGAGTGGGTCAGAGAGATAGTGACGTGGTAATTGCGATGGATCAGGTGATAGTGACACAGTCAGCGTGAAGGGGTCAGGGTGACAATGGCGCAGACAGTCTGAGGGTGTCAGGTTGATAGTGACACAGTAAGTATGGAAGGGCCAGGGTTGCAGTGACTGCCAGTATGAGGGCATCATGATGAGAGTGACGCAGTAAGTGTGAGTGGTTCAGGGTGATAGTGATACAGTAAGTGAGGGGGTCAGAGAGATAGTGACGCAGTAAGTGTGAGGACGTCCGGGTGATAGTGACACTGTCAGTGTGAGGGGTCAGGCTGACAGCGACGTACTAAGTGTAAGCAGCCATGGGTGATCATGTCACAGTAAGCGTGTGGGTGTCAGGGTGATAGTGACGCAGTCAGTGTGAGGGGTTCAGGGTGATAGTGATGCAGTAAGCGTGTGGGTGTCATGTGAATTGCGACGCAGTAGGTGTGAGGTGTCAGGGTGATAGTGACAAACTAAATATGTGGGGGTCAGGTGATAGTGAAGCAGGAAGTGTGAGGGGGTCAGGGTGAGAGTGACGCAGTAAGTGTGAGGGGGTCAGTGTGACAGTAACAGAGTCAGTTTGACGGGGTCAGGTTGAGAGTGACGCAGGAAGTGTGAGGCGGGGTCAGGGTGAGAGTGACACTGTAAGTGTGAGGGGGTCAGGGTGACAGTGACACAGTAAGTATGAGGGGGTCTGGCTGACAGTGATCCAGTAAGTGTAAGGGGATCAGGGTGACAATGATGCAGAAAGTGTGAGGGTTTCACGGTGACATTGATGCAGTAAGTGTTGGGGATCAGGGTGAGATGTGATTTGGTAATTCTTAGGGGGTCAGGGTGATAGCGACGCTGTAAGGTGATGGAGTCGGTGTGACAGTGAAACAGTCAGTGTGACGAGGTCCGGGTGACAATGACTCAGTTAGTGTGAGGGGGTCTGGGTGATAGTGATACAGTAAATGTGAGGGGGTCTGGGAGATACCGATGCTGCAAGTGTGAGTGGATCAGACAGATAGTGACGTGGTAATTGTGTCGTGTCAGGGTGATAGTGACGCAGTAAGTGTGAGGGTCTCATGATGTTAGTGATGCAGTCAGTGTGATGGGCGCAGGGTGATAGTAATGCAGTCAGCGTCGGGGGCAGGGTGATAGTGATGCAATAAGTGTGAGGGGGTCAGGGTGACAATGACTCAGTAAGTGTGAGGGCGTCTGGGTGACAGTGATACAGTAAGTGTGTGGGGGCAGGGCGACAGTGATGTAGTAAGTGTGAGTGGTTCCAGTTAATAGTGATGCAGAAAGTGTGAGGTGTTCAGAGAAGTATTGATGTGATAATTGCATGAGGTCAGGGTGATAGTGACGCAGTAATCGTGAGGGAGTGGGGTGATAATCACGCAGTAAGAGTGAGGGGATCAAGGTGACAGCAACACAGTAAGTGTGAAGGGTTCAGGGTGAAAGTGACGCAAAAAGCGTGAGGGGGTCAGAGCGATAGTGATGTGGCAATTGTGAGGGGGTCAGGGAGATAGCGACACTGTAAGTGTGAGTGGGTCAGAGAGATAGTGACGTGGTAATTGCGATGGATCAGGTGATAGTGACACAGTCAGCGTGAGGGGGTCAGGGTGATAATGGCGCAGACAGTCTGAGGGTGTCAGGTTGATAGTGACAAAGTAAGTATGGAAGGGCCAGGGTTGCAGTGACTGCCAGTATGAGGGCGTCACGATGAGAGTGACGCAGTAAGTGTGAGTGGTTCAGGGTGATAGTGATGCAGTAAGTGAGGGGGTCAGAGAGATAGTGACGCAGTAAGTGTGAGGACGTCCGGGTGATAGTGACACTGTCAGTGTGAGGGGTCAGGCTGACAGTGACGTACTAAGTGTAAGCAGCCATGGGTGATCATGTCACAGTAAGCGTGTGGGTGTCAGGGTGATAGTGACGCAGTCAGTGTGAGGGGTTCAGGGTGATAGTGATGCAGTAAGCGTGTGGGTGTCATGTGAATTGCGACGCAGTAGGTGTGAGGTGTCAGGGTGATAGTGACAAACTATATATGTGGGGGTCAGGTGATAGTGAAGCAGGAAGTGTGAGGGGGTTAGGGTGAGAGTGACGCAGTAAGTGTGAGGGGGTCAGTGTGACAGTAACAGAGTCAGTTTGACGGGGTCAGGTTGAGAGTGACGCAGGAAGTGTGAGGCGGGGTCAGGGTGAGAGTGACCATGTAAGTGTGAGGGGGTCAGGGTGACAGTGACACAGTAAGTATGAGGGGTTCTGGCTGACAGTGATCCAGTAAGTGTGAGGGGATCAGGGTGACAATGATGCAGAAAGTGTGAGGGTTTCACGGTGACAGTGATGCAGTAAGTTTTGGGGATCAGGGTGAGATGTGATTTGGTAATTCTGAGGGGTCAGGGTGATAGCGACGCTGTAAGGTGATGGAGTCGGTGTGACAGTGAAACAGTCAGTGTGACGAGGTTCGGGTGACAATGACTCAGTTAGTGTGAGGGGGTCTGGGTGATAGTGATACAGTAAATGTGAGGGGGTCTGGGAGATACCGACGCTGCAAGTGTGAGTGGATCAGACAGATAGTGACGTGTCAGGGTGATAGTGACGCAGTAAGTGTAAGGCTCTCATGGTGTTAGTGATGCAGTCAGTGTGATGGGCGCAGGGTGATAGTGATGCAGTCAGCGTAAGTGGGCAGGGTGATAGTGACGCAATAAGTGTGAGGGGGTCAGGGTGGCAGTGAGAAAGTAACCCGCGTGGGTCAGGGTGATAGTGACACAGTAAGTGTGAGAGTGTCATGGTGACATGGATGCAATAAGTGTGAGGGGGTCAGGACGAAAGTGGTGCAGTAAGTGTGAGGGTAATCAGGCTGACAGTGATGCAGTATGAGTGAGGGGATCAGGGTGATAGTGAAGCAGTAAGCGTGTTGGGGTGAGGTTGATAGTGAAGCAGTAAGTGTGAGGGGGTCAGGCTGAAAGTGACACAGTAACTGTGAGGGGGTGAGGGTGATCGTGACACAGTAAGTGTGAGGGGGTCTGGGTGACAAGGATGCAGTAAGTGTGAGGGGATCAGGGTGATAGTAACACAGGATGTGTAAGAGGGCCAGGGTGAGACTGATGCTGTGAGTGTGAGGGGGTCAGGGTGACAGTGACACAATATGCGTGAGGGGACAGTGTAATAGTGATGCAGTGAGTGTGAGGGAGTCAGGGTGACAGTGACGCATTATGAGTGAGGGATCGAGGCTGGTAGTGATGCAATAAGTGTAATTGTGCCAGGGTGATAGTGAGGCAGAAAGTGTGAGGAAGAGATGCTGGTAGTGATGCAGTAAGTGTGAGGGGCTCAGTCTGGTAGTGATGCAGAAGGTGTGAGTGTGTCCAGCTCGTAGTGCAGCTGTAAGTGTGAGGGATCAAGGTGACAGTGACGCAGCAAGTGTGAGGTGGCCAGGGTGATAGTGACGCAGTAAGTTTGAGGGAGTCAGGGTGAAAGTGACACAGTAAATGTGAGGAAGTCAGGTTCGTCGTGACGCAGTAAGTGTGAGGGGTTCATGGTGATAATAATGCAGTAAGTGTGAGGGGGTCACGGTGATAGTGACACAGTAAGTGTGAAGACGCTCAGTGTGATTGTGACACAATAAGTGTTAGGGGATCAGGGTGATAGTGCCGCAGTAAGTGTGAGGCGGTCAGGGTGACAGTGACACAGTAAGTGTGAGAGGGTCAGGGTGATAGTGATGCAGTATGTGTGTGGGGTCAGTCTGATATTGACGCAGTAAGTGTTAGTGGTCAGTCTATAGTCATGCAGTAAGAGTGAAGTGGTCAGGATGACAGTGAGACAGGAAGTGTGAAAGAGAAAGGCTGACAGTGACGGAGTAAGTGTGAGTGGGTCAGGCTTATAGTGACACAGTCAGTGTGGGGGTGTTAGTGTAATAGCTTTGCAGTAAATGTGAAGGGTCCAGTTGATAGCAACACAGTAAGTGTGGGGGGGTAAGGTTGATCGTGATGCAGAAAATGTGTGGGGTCAGTCTGATAGTCATGCAGGAAGTGTGAGTGGTCAGTCTATAGTGAGGCAGTAAGAGTGAGGGGGTCAGGGTGACAGTGACACAGTTATTGTGAGAAAGAGAGGCTGCAGTGACGTAATCAGTGTGAGTGGGTCAAGCTTATAGTGACACAGTCAGTGTGGGTGTGTTCGGGTGATAGTGTCGCAGTAAGTGTGAGGGGTCAGGGTAATAGTGACAAAGTAAGTGTGAGAGTGTCAGGGTGATAGTGACACAGTAAGTGTAAGGGGACCATGGTGAGAGTGACGCAGTCAGTGTGAGGTGGTAAGTCTGATAGTGACACAGTAAGTGTGAGAGAGAGAGGCTAATAGTGGCGTAGGAAGTGTGAGGGGATAAGTTTGAACGTGATGCAGGAAGTGTGTTGGGTCAGCCTGATAATGACGCAGTAAGTGTAAATTGTCAGTCTATAGCGATGCAGTAAATGTGACAGGGTCAGGGTGACCGTGACACAGTAAGTTCAAGAGAGAGAGGCTGGCGGTGATGCAGTAAGTGTGAGGGTGTCAGGCCGATAGTGACACATTCAGTGTGGGGATTTCAGGTGATAGTGACACAGTAAGTGTGAGGTGTCAGGGTGCTAGTGACACAGTAAGTGCATGGGGTCAGGGTGATAGTGCCAAAGTAAGTGTGAGGGTGTCAGGGTGACAGTGACATAGTAACTGTAAGGGGGTCAAGGTGATAGTGACACAGTAAGTGTGAGGGGGTCAGGGTGAAAATGACGCAGTAAGTATGAGGGGTGAGGGCGAATGTGATGCCGCAAGAGTGAGATGGTGAGGGTGATATTGATGCAGTAACCGTGTTACGGTCAAGTTGGTAGTGAGGCAGTAAGTGTGTGGGGGTCAGGGTGACAGTGATGCAGTAAGTGTGTGGGGTCAGTCTGATATTGACGCAGTAAGTGTTAGTGGTCAGTCAATAGTCATGCAGTAAGAGTGAAGTGGTCACGGTGACAGTGAGACAGGAAGTGTGAAAGAGAAAGGCTGACAGTGACGGAGTAAGTGTGAGTGGGTCAGGCTTATAGTGACACAGTCAGTGTGGGGGTGTTAGTATAATAGCTTCGCAGTAAGTGTGAGAGTCCAGTTGATAGTAACACAGTAAGTGTGAGGGGCTAAGATTGATCGTGATGCAGAAAATGTGTGGGGTCACTCTGATAGTCACGGAGTATGTGTGAGTGGTCAGTCTATAGTGAGGCAGTAAGAGTGAGGGGGTCAGGGTGACAGTGACACAGTTATTGTGAGAAAGAGAGGCTGCAGTGACGTAATCAGTGTGAGTGGGTCAAGCTTATAGTGACACAGTCAGTGTGGGTGTGTTCGGGTGATAGTGTCGCAGTAAGTGTGAGGAGTCAGGGTAACAGTGACAAAGTAAGTGTGAGAGTGTCAGGGTGATAGTGACACAGTAAGTGTGAGGGGGACAGGGTGACAAGGATGCAGTAAGTGTGGGGGGTCAGGGTGATAATGACGCAGGAAATGTAAGGGGACCAGGGTGAGAGTGACGCAGTCAGTGTGAGGCAGTCAGTCTGATAGTGACACAGTAAGTGTGAGAGAGAGAGGCTGATAGTGGTGCAGGAAGTGTGAGGAGATAAGTTTGATCGTGATGCAGGAAGTGTGTTGGGTCAGCCTGATAATGACGCAGTAAGTGTAAATTGTCAGTCTATAGTGATGCAGTAAATGTGAGAGGGTCAGGGTGACCGTGACACAGTAATTTCAAGAAAGAGAGGCTGGCGGTGACGCAGTAAGTGTGAGGGTGTCAGGCTGATAGTGACACATTCAGTGTGGGGATTTCAGGTGATAGTGACACAGTAAGTGTGAGGTGTCAGGGTGCTAGTGACACAGTAAGTGCGTGGGGTCAAGGTGATAGTGACAAAGTAAGTATGAGGGGGTAAGGGTGACAGTGACATAGTAATTGTGAGGGGGTCAAGGTGATAGTGACACATTTAGTGTGAGGGGGTCAGGGCGAAAGTGAAGCTGTAAGTATGAGGGGGTCAGGGCGAAAGTGATGCAGCAAGAGGGAGAGGGTAAGGGTGATATTGACGCAGTAAGTGTGTTACGGTCAAGTTGGTAGTGAAGCAGTAAATGTTCGGGGGTCAGGGTGACAGTGATGCAGTAAGTGTGAGGGGGTCAGGCTGAAAGTGACACAGTAACTGTAAGGGTGTCAGGGTGATAGTGGCATATTAAGTGTGAGGGCGTCAGGGTGATAGTGATGCAGCAAGTGTGAGGAGGTCAGAGAGATAGTGACGTGGTAATTGTGAGGGGTTAGAGTGATATTGAAGCAATAAGTATGTGTGTGTCAGAGAGATAGTGACGTTGAAACTGTGAGGGGTCAGGTTGATCGTCACACAGTAAGTGTGAGGGGGTCAGGCTGATTGTGACGCAGTGTGAGGGGGTCAGGATGACAGTGACACAGTAAGTGTGAGAGAGAGAGGCTGGCAGTGACGCAGTAAGTGTGAGAGTGTCAGGTTGATAGTGACACATTCAGTGTGGGGATTTCAGGTGATAGTGACACAGTAAGTGTGTGGGGGTCATGGTGATAGTGATGCAGTAAGTATGACGGTGTCAGGGTGATAGTACGCAGGAAGTGTGAGTGGGTCCGGGTGATAGTGCTAAAGTCAGTGTGAGGGGGTCAGGGCGAAAGTGACGCAGTACGTATGAGGGGGCCCGGGTGAAAGTGATGCAGTAAGAGTGAGAGGGTGAGGGTGATAGTGACGCAGTAAGCGTGTTACGGTCAAGTTGGTAGTGAAGCAGTAAGTGTGTGGGCGTCAGGGTGACAGTGATGCAGTTCGTGTGAGGGGGTCAGGCTGAAAGTGACGCAGTAACTGTAAGGGTGTCAGGGTGATAGTGGCATATTAAGTTGTGAGGGCGTCAGGGTGATAGTGATTCAGTCAGTGTGGGGGGCGCAGGGTGATAGTGACGGAGTCAGTGTGAGGGGGTCAGTGTGAGAGTGACACAATAACCGTGAGGGGGTAAGCTTGATAGTGACACCGTAACTGTGAGGGAATCAGGGTAACAATGACGCACTACGAGTGAGGGGGTCAGGTTGATAGTGACACAGTCCGTGTGGGGTTGTTGGGGAGATAGTGTCACAGTACGTGTGAGTGGTCAGGATGAGCGTGACACAGTCAATGTGAGGGGGTCAGGTTACAGTGACGCAGGAAGTGTGAGGGGGTAAGGGCGATAGTGATGCAGTAAGTGCAAGGGCGTCAGGGAGATAATGATGCAGTAAATGTGAGGGGACAGGGTGATAGTGACTCAGTCAACGAGTGGGGGTCAGGATGATTGTGACGCAGGAAGTGTGAGGGTGTCAAGGTGATATTGACGCAGGAAGTGCGAGGGGGTCAGGTTGACAGTGAGCAGGAAGTGTGTGGGGGTCAGGGTGACAGTGATGCAGTCAGTGTGAGGGGGTCAGTGTGACAATCACACAGTAACCGTGAGGGGGTCAGCCTGATAGTGACACAGTAAGTGTGAGGGAATCAGGATGACAATGACGCACTAAGAGTGAGGGTCAGGCTGATAGTGACACAGTCAGTGTGGGGGTATTCGGGAGATTGTGTCGCAGTAAGTGTGAGTTGTCAGGATGAGAGTGACACAGTCAGTGTGAGGGGGTCAGGCTGATAATGATGTAATAATTGATAGAGTCAGGCTGATAGTGATGCAGTCATTGTGAGGGGGTCACGGTGACAGTGACACAGTAAGTTTGAGGGGGTCAGGGTGATAGTACCGCAGTAAGTGCGAGATGGTCAGGGTGATAATGATGCAGTAGTTGTGAGGGGGCAGGTTGATAGTGATGCAGTAAATGTGTGGAAGTCAGGATGATAGTGACGCAGGAAGTGTGAGGGATTGTTAGGGCGATAGTGTCGCAATAAGTGTGAGGATGTCAGGCTGATAGTGTCGCAACTTGAGGGAGTGCATGGTGTTAGTGACGCAGTCAGTGTGAGGGGGTCAGGCTGATAGTGCCACAGTCAGTGTGGGGGTGTTGAGGAGATTGTGTCGCAGTAAGTGTGAGTTGTCAGGTTGAGAGTGGCACATTCAGTGTGAGGGGGTCAGGTTACAGTGACGCAGGAAGAGTGAGGGGGTCAGGGTGACAGTGACGCAGTAAGTGTGTGGGGGTTAGAGTGACAGTGACACACTAATTGTGAGGGGATCAGGGTGATAGAGATGCAGTGAGTTTGAGGGAGTCAGGGAGACAGAGACTCAGTAAGTGTGCGGTTAGGATGACAGTGAAGCTGGAAGTGTGAGGGGGTAAGGTTGATCGTGATGCAGTAACTGTGTGGGTTCAGTCTGATAGTGATGAAGTAAGTGTGAGTGGTCAGTTTATAGTGAGGCAGTAAGAGTGAGGGGGTCAGGGTAGCAGTGACACAGTTATTGTGAGAAAGAGAGGCTGCAGTGACGCAATCAGTGTGAGTGGGTCAAGCTCTTAGTGACACAGTCAGTGTGGGTGTGTTCGGGTGATAGTGTCGCAGTAAGTTTGAGGGGTCAAGGTAATAGTGACAAAGTAAGTGTGAGAGTGTCAGGGTGATAGTGACACAGTATGTGTGAGGGGTCAGGGTGACAAGGATGCAGTAAGTGTGAGGGGGTCAGGGTGATAATGAAGCAGGAAGTGTAAGGGGACCAGGGCGAGAGTGACGCAGTCAGTGTGAGGCAGTCAGTCTGATAGTGACACAGTAAGTGTGAGAGAGAGAGGCTGATAGTGGCGCAGGAAGTCTGAGGGGATAAGTTTGAACGTGATGCAGGAAGTGTGTTGGGTCAGCCTGATAATGACGCAGTAAGTGTAAATTGTCAGTCTATAGTGATGCAGTAAATGTGAGGTGGTCAGGGTGACCTTGACACAGTAAGTTCAAGAGAAAGAGGCTGGCAGTGACGCAGTAAGTGTGAGGGTGTCAGGCCGATAGTGACTCATTCAGTGTGGGAATTTCAGGTGATCGTGACACAGTAAGTGTGAGGTGTCAGGGTGCTAGTGACACAGTAAGTGCGTGGGGTCAGTTTGATAGTGCCAAAGTAAGTGTGAGGGGGGTCAGGGTGACAGTGACATAGTAACTCTGAGGGCGTTAAGATGATAGTGACACAGTAAGTGTGAGGGTGTCAGGGCGAAAGTGATGCAGTAAGTATGAGGGGGTGAGGGCGATAGTGATGCAGTAAGAATGAGAGGGTGAGCATGATATTGACGCAGTAAGCGTGTTACGGTCAAGTTGGTAGTGAAGCAATAAGTGTGTGGGGGGTCAGGGTGACAGTGATGCAGTATGTGTGAGGGGGTCAGGCTGAAAGTGACACAGTAACTGTAAGGGTGTCAGGGTGATAGTGGCATATTAAGTGTGAGGGCGTCAGGGTGAGAGTGATGCAGTAAGTGTGAGTGGGTCAGAGAGATAGTGATGTGGTAATTGTGAGGGGTCAGAGTGATATTGAAGCAGTATGTACGTGGGGCTCAGTGAGATAGTGACGTTGAAACTGTGAGGGGTCAGGTTGATTTTCACACTGTAAGTGTGAGGTGGTCAGGCTGATTATGACGCAGTGTGAGGGGGTCAGGGTGACAGTGACACAGTTAGTGTGAGAGAGAGAGGCTGGCAGTGACGCAGTAAGTGTGAGGGTGTCAGGCTAATAGTGACACATTCAGTGTGGGGATTTCAGGTGATAGTGACACAGTAAGTGTGAGGTGCCAGGGTGCTCGTGACACAGCAAGTGTGTGGGGGTCAGGGTGATAGTGGTGCAGTAAGTATGACGGTGTCAGGGTGATAGTACGCAGGAAGTGTGAGGGGGTCAGGGTGATAATGACACAAAAAGTGTGAAGTGGTCGTATGATGGAGAGGGATAAGTGTGCAATGCAGGGCAGGAGTTATAGCTGGGGGCAGGGAAATTATGATGCGATGAGGAATGACTTAGGATATGTGGATTGGAAAAATAGGCTTCAAGGGAAGGATACAAATGATATGTGAAGCTTGTTCAAGGACCAGCTTTTGGTTGTCCTTGATAAGTATGTACCAGTCAGGCAGGGAGGAAAGGGTCTTGTGAGGGAGCCGTGGTTTAATAAGGAATTGGAATCCCTTGTAAAAGGGAAGAGGGCGGCCTACGTAAAGATGAGGCGTGAAGGTTCAGTTGGGGCGATTGAGAGTTATAAGGTCGGCAGGAAGGATCTGAAGAGAGAGCTAGGAGCAGCGAGAAGGGGACATGAAAAGTCCTTGGTTAGTAGGATTAGGGAAAACCCGAAGTCTTTCTATAGGTATGTCAGGAATAAAAGGATGACTAGGATCTGCTTTGGTACCATTGCTGTTTGTCATTTTTATAAATGACCTGGAGGAGGGGCTTGAAGGCTGGGTGAGCAAGTTTGCGGATGATACGAAAGTCGGGGGAGTTGTGGACAGCGAAGAAGGATGTGGCAGGTTACAGCGGGATATAGATAAGTTGAAGAGCTGGGCAGAAAGATGGCAAATGGAGTTCAACGTAGCTCAGTCTGAAGTCATTCACTTTGGTAGGAGTAACAAGAAGATGGATTACTGGGCTAATGGTAGGCTACTTGGTAGTGTGGATGAGCAGAGGGATCTTGGTGTCCATGTACACAGATCTCTGAAAGTTGCCACCAATGTAAATAGTGCTGTGAAGAAGGCATATGGTGTACTGGGCTTTATTGGTAGAGGAATTGAATTCCAAAGTCCTGAGGTCATTTTGCAGTTGTATAAGACTCTGGTGCGGCCGCATCTGGAGTATTGTGTACAGTTTTGGTCGCGATACTATAGGAAGGATGTGGAGGCACTGGAACGGGTGCAGAGGAGGTTTACCAGGATGTTGCCTGGCATGGTAGGAAGATCGTATGAGGAGATTCTGAGGCACTTGGGGCTGTTCTCATTGGAGAAAAGAAGATTTAGGGGCGATTTGATAGAGGTGTACAAGACGATTAGGGGTTTAGATAGGGTTGACAGTGAGAACCTTTTTCCACGTATGGAGTCAGCTGTTACTAAGGCACACAGCTTTAAATTAAGGGGTGGTAGGTATAGGACAGATGTTAGGGGTAGATTCTTTACTCAGCGGGTTGTGAGTTCATGGAATGCCCTGCCAGTATCAGTGGTGGACTCTCCCTCTTTATGGTCATTCGAGCGGGCATTGGATAAGCATATGGAGGTCATTGGGCTAGTGTAGGTTAGATAGGCTTCGGTCGGCGCAACATCGAGGGCCGAAGTGCCTGTACTGCGCTGTATTCTTCAATGTTCTATGTTCTATGTTTTATGGTCAGGGTGACAGTGACGCAGGAGGTCAGAGGTGGACAGGGGGACAGTGACGCAGGAAGAGTGAGGGGGTCAGGGTGACAGTGATGCAGTGAGTGCGTGGAGGTTCGAGTGACGCTATAATTATGAGGGAGTCAGGGTGATAGTGACACAGTAAATGTGTGGGGGTCAGGGTGATAGTGACGCAGGAAGTGTGAGGGGGTCAGGGTGATAGTGACACAGGAAGTGTGAGTGGGTCAGGGTGACAGTGATGCAGGAAGTGTGAGGGGGCCAGAGTGACAGTGACACACTAATTGTGAGGGGATCAGGGTGATAAAGACGCAGTGAGGGTGAGGGAGTCAGGGAGACAGTGACTCAGTAAGTGTGTCGGGGTTAGGATGACAGTGAAGCTGGAAGTGTGAGGGGTAAGGTTGATCGTGATGCAGTCACTGTGTGGCTTCAGTCTGATAGTGACGCAGTAAGTGTGAGTGGTCAGTCTATAGTGATGCAGTAAGAGTGAGGGGGTCAGGGTGACCGTGACGCAGTCAGTGTGAGGGGGTCAGGGTGATAGTGATGTAGTAAGTGTGAGGGATAGAGGCTGGTAGTGACGCAGTATGTGTGATTGTGCCGTGTTGATAGTGATGAAGTAAGCGTGAGGGGAAGATGCTGGTAGTGATGCATTAAGCGTGAGGGGCTCAGTCTGATAGTGACACTGTAGTTGCGAGTGTGTCCAGCTCATAGTGAAGGTGTTTGTCTGAGGGTGTCAGGTTGAGAGTGACGCAATAAGTGTGAGGGGGTCAGGATGACAATGTCGCAGTAAGTGTGAGTGGGGTCAGGGTGACAGTGACACGGTAATTGTGAGGAGGTCAAGGTGGTAATGACACAGTAAGTGTGAGGGGGTCAGGATGATCATAACAAAGTAAGTTTGAGGGACTCAGGGTGAGAGTGAGGCAGTAAGTGTGAGGGGGTCAGGGTAATAGAGACGCAGTAAGTTTGAGGGGGTCAGAGAGATAGTCACGTGGTTATTGTGAGGGGTCAGGGTGATGGTGACAGAGTAAGTGTGAGGGGTCTGGGTGATAGTAAAACAGTCAGTGTGTGATGTTAGGGTGATAGTGTCGCAGTAAGTTTGAGGGGGTCATGCTGATAGCTTCGCAGTTAGTGTGTGTGATCAGTCCACAGTGATGCAGTAAGAGTGAGAGAGTCAGGGTGATAGTGACACAGTAAAGGTGAGAGAGAGAGGCTGGCGGTGTCGCAGTAAGTGTGAGGGGGTCAGGGTGATAGTGACACAGTAAGTGTGAGGGTGTCAGGGTGTTAGCGACACAGTCACTGTGGGGGTATTAGGGTGATAGTGTCGCAGTACGTGTGAGGGGTCAGGGTGACAGTGACACAGGAAGTGTGTGGGAATCAGAGTGATTGTGACGCAGTGAGTGTGAAGGGGTCAGGGAGCTGTTGACACAGAAAGTGCGAGGGTGTCAGGGTGATAGTGACGCAGTCAGTGTGAGGGGTTCAGGGGGACAGTGACTCAGTAAGTGTGAGGGAGTCAGGGTGACAGTGACGCAGTAAAAGTGAGGTATAAATCCTGGTAGTGACGCAGTAATTGTGATTGAGCCGGGATGATAGTGATGCAGTAAGTGTGGGGGGAGAGGCTGGGTGTGATGAGGTAAATGTGAGATCCTCATTCTGATAGTAATGCAGTAGGTGTGAGTGTGTCCAGCACGTAGTGAAGCTGTACGTCTGAGTGGGTCAAGGTGAGAGTGATGCAATACTGTTTGAGGGGTCAGGGTGACAGTGACGCTGTAAGTGTGAGATGGCCAGGGTGATAATGACGCAGTAAGTGTGAGCGGGTTCAGGGTGATAGTGACGCAGTGTGAGGGGGTCAGGGTGACAGAGACACAGTAAGTGTGAGGAGGTCAGGGTGATAGTGACGCAGCAAATGTGGTGGGGGTCAGGGTGATAGTGACGCTGTAAGTGTGAGGGGGTCAGGGTGACCGTGACTGTGTAAGTATGAGGGGGTCAGGGTGACAATGACGCAGTAATTGTGTGGGGGTCATGGTCATAGTGACGCAGTGTGAGGGGTCAGGGTGAAAGTGACGCAGTATGTCTGAGGAATAGAGGCTGATAGTGACGCAATAAGTGTGATTGTGCCAGCGTGATAGTGACACAGTAAGTGCGAGGGGGAGAGGCTGCTAATCATGCAGTAAGCGTGAGAGGTCAGTCTGATATTGACACCATAGGTGTGAGTGTGTCCAGCTCGTCATGACGCTGTATGTGTGAGGGGGTCAAGGTGACAGTGGCACAGTAAGTGTGAGGGCGTCAGGGTGATAGTGATGCAGTAAGTGTGAAGGGGTCAGGGTGACAGTGATACAGCAAGTGTGAGGGGATCAGGATGACAGTGAAGCAGTCAGTGCGAGGTGGTCAGGGTGATAGTGACGCAGGAACTGTGAGGGCGTCAGGGTGATAGTAGCACAGTAATTGTGAGTGAGTCAGGGTGACAAAGATGCCGTAAGTGTGAGGGGGTCAGAGCGATAGTGACGCAGTAAGTGTGAGAGGATCAGGGTGAGTGTGACGCAGTAATTGTGAGGAGGTCATGGTGATAGTGACACAGTAAGTGTGAGGCTGTCAGGGTGATAGTAACGCAGTAAGTGTAGGAGTGTTAGGGTGAGAGTGAAGCAGTCAGTGTGGGTGTGTAAGGGTGACAGTGGTGTAGTAATTGTGAGGGGGCAGGATGATATTGATGCAGTTTGTGTGAGGGGGTCAGGGTGATAGTGATGCAGTAACTCTGATGGATCAGGCTGATAGTGACGCAATAAGTGTGATGGGGCCAGGGTGATAGTGACACAGAAAGTGTGTGGGGGTCAGAGTGATCGTGATACAGTTAGTGTGAGGGGGTCCTGTTGATAATGAGTCAGTAACTCTGAGATTTCTCTCTGACTAAATCTCTCTCACTCCTATCCCTCCCTTCCTCTCTCTCTGACAAACTCTCTCTCCCTGGTCCTTGCCTCTCCCTCTGACCCAGAGACTGGTTGTGGGGGGATTGGGGTGAGATGTAGGAGGAATGGAAAATGGGGTCGAGATTGAATTGTGGGAGGGAGACAGCGATGGCAGGACAGTCAGAGTCAGAGTGAGTTGGAGGGGGAGAGGAAAGAGTGGAGGCAGGTTGAGAAACCAGAGTTGGGGGTGTGTGTGAGAGAGGGAGGGACGAGGGAGACTGAAAGGGAGAGGTGGTGAGAAAGAGTGAATATGCAGAGAGGGGGGTAGAAATGTGGAGTAAGAGTGGGGGAGAGGAAATGGGAAGGCTAGGCTGCAGTGGGGAGACAGAGGGAGTTAAATCCAGCTTCTGAGCTCAGGGCACGGTCACCTCCGCTTCCTTGGTGACCAAGACTTGGGGCTGAGTCTGTCTCTCTCCAGCTCAGCTTCTCCAACACAAAGACACACAACAACATCAATCACTCTTCTGCTCAGCACGCTTTAATCAACATTTTTTATTGTTTACAAATGGAACTGATGGATACAGTCAGTGGGATGGCGCCTTTTCTCACTGGCCACTGAGTTGGAAGAAAGATTGCAATGTGTCCCTGTAACCCCCCTGGGGGATAAGGATGGACAAACCAGCGCTACCCTCAGTCTGTTACCATAGTGACAGGCTGCTCCATCGCTGAAACACTGAACTGAAATGAGAAAATCCTGGATGTTGTGATTAATGAGTGAATTTGATTGATGGATGGATTTGGGTGAAGGGATATTTCAGCACATTCTTCAGCTGCTGCCTGAACTTAGTCTGCGTCACGGCATAAATCGCTGTGTTTGTGCAGCAACTGAGGAGCTGCAGCATGAAGCCCAATTCCTGCACAAAGCCATGGAGAATCACAGAGGTATACCCAATATACAATATCCGGGACCATATAGAATACACCATGAACGTTGACCATAACAGAATGAAATTGGCCGAGATCACAAACAGTAAAATGATGGATTTTTTCCGGTTTCTCATTTCAGTGTCAGACTGAGCGTCCCCATTGGTATGAGCGTGGAGTCTCCTGCGGGCTCTGCTGGTCACTAAAATGTGTTTAACGGTGAGAATATTGAGCAGCAGAATCAGAAGAAATGGGATACACGGGTTTAGAATGTGGTGGACGGACTCGATTGTGACCCAGACACTGGAGTATACAACAGCGTCTGTTACATCACAAAACCAGGGGTCGTTATCCAGCCAATATCGAGCCGTGAGCATAAAATACCAGAAAATGTTCTTTAAACAGCTCAGCACAGTCACTGCTCCCAGAACCACAGCCGCCGTTTTCTCACTGCAATGTTTACGTTTCAGCTTCTGGCAACAAATGGCCACAAACCGATCAAAGGTGAAAGTGACGGTGAACCAGACAGAGCAGTCAGTGGCTGCATAAAGCAGGACGGCGTGGATATTACACACGGGGACGGAGTTCTCCAGGAAATAAAACTGTTCCGGAAAAACAATGGGAATGTGTCTCAGGATCAGGTCGAGGATAATGACCAGGAGATCCGCCGCTGCCATGGCCCCCAGGTAACGTCTGACACATGGAGACAATCCACAATCTTTATAAAGCAGGACGTAGATGGTCACTACGTTAACTGTGAGGAAGGAAAACAAACCCATTATCCATCAGCCTGGAGGCAAAGGGACCCGTTTGATCGGGGACACAGTGAGATTCTCAAATGTGACCCTGTATTCAGGGATTTATTAAAATAATTGGAGCTGGAATAATAACTGTGAAGGTGAATTACTGACAAAAATGTGTCATACACCACAAGAAACCGTCCCTCCCCAAACACACAGAGACACATACATAAGGACAGATGGTTTCTAGAACGTTCCCACACTCTCACTCACTCGAAAGCAGACACAGGTCACTCCTTCCCAGTTCCTAATACGGAGGATGGAAACGTTGCTGTCCTGAAGGATTCTCTCCCAGTTTCCTGAAGACAAACGGAGTTTGGGAATTCCTGTATTTTGGTTTAAATTGTGGTTGATACTGTGTCGTGAAGAAATGTAAAGGCAGGGAAAACGTATTCACCCCTTTAACTGCCTGCGGGGCCTTCGGAACAGTGTCAACTTCTCCCTGGAACGGGATCTCTTCCCTCGGGATATTATCGTTTGTTCAATTCACTGACGTCCGGCCGTTCACAAACAATGTCAAGGACAGAACGTTCCGGGGAATGTCAGTTATAGAATGTCGGGGAGAGAACTCCGGGGAATGTCAGATGTCGAATGTCGAGGTCAGAACGTTCCGGGGAATGTCAGTTATAGAATGTCGGGGACAGAACGTTTTGGGGAATGTCGGTTATAGAATGTTGGGGACAGGACGTTCCGGGGAATGTCAGTTATAGAATGTCGGGAAGAGAACGTTCAGGGGAACGTCAGTTATAGAATGTTGGGGACAGAACGTTCCCGTGAATGTCAGTTATAGAATGTCGGGTACAGAATGTTCCGGGGAAAGTCAGTTAAAGAATGTCGGGATTATAGAATGTCGGGGACAGATCGTTTTAGGGAATGGCCGTTATAGAATGTCGGGGCCAGAACGTTCCGGGGATCTCCTTGACCTGTCCATCACCTTTCCCCCCTCCCCACCCCACCAACATGATGTCCTGTGCCTGGGCACATCGTTGCATTAATGAAGTGAGAGACAGAGGCTCCAACCACAGGAATGGGAACTAAAGGCATTGCCAGATCAGCTGAAAGGGTTAGATATACAACATTCTCAATCCACCTCACAGAACCAGCCCGGAAACCATAAACCCAGAGGAGATATCTGTTCACCGTGGAACACTGTGTAGACGAGGCCAATGTACTGCTCAGTACAACCAGCAATCTCTCCAGGTTCATCCATTGCACTGGATAATACAATCCAGCAATGTGTCCAGATTGAAACTCAGCACAGCTCATGTCAGGGTACTTATCTTCAAACGCAGACTAGACATCTGTCCAGTGCGGGAATCCGGGATAGAGACAGAAAAGCTGCAGATGCTGGAATCCAAAATAGACAGGCAGGAAGCTGGTGGAACACATCAAGCCAGGCAGCATCAGGAGATGGAGAAGTCGATTTTTCAGGTGGCAACCTTCTGCAAGAGTCCTGAACGATTGCGACACCCGAAACATCCAATTCTATACCTGCTGAACCTATCTGGATTGCAGTGTTCCTCCAGCAATTATTCAGCATGAGAAGATGTGCAGACAACACCCGTGCATTGATCTATAAACCAGGACAAGATATCTTCCTGCACGGGGAGCTATGCAGGCCACAGCAATGCATTGATCTATAAACACGGACTCGATATCTGTCCAGCATGAGGAGCTGAGTAGACCACAGCAGAGCACTAATGTGTAAACCTGAAACAAATATCAATCCAGCATTAGGAGCTACACATACCACATCATTGCATTATCTATAAACCTCAAACTGATAGTCTGACCAGCACAGGGAACAGTGCAGTAAACCAGGAGCAGTTACGCTCCCAGCTCGTAAGACTGTGTACACCACGCCACTGCATTGCTCAGTAACACTGTGTTAGATCCCTTCCAGCGTGGGGAAATTTGCAGCCCATGCTGGAAGTGACAGGATGTGCAGCTCCCATCCATTTACAGCTCCATATATATCATTGTGCCATGTCATGGGGGTGCTGTGGTGTGAACATCAGTGCCAGAGAGATACGGAGGGGAAATCAGTTTAAATATCACCTCATGGGAGGGGTATAGGAAATAGACAGAGAGGGGGAGACTGAGGCACAGTGTCATGGAAGGATGTGTTCCCAGGTTTTAGAATGCTGAAAGGTAGACACTTCGATAGCATCCTGTAACATAAGCCAGTCTTCCCAGGAAAGATGGGAAAAGGGAAATTGGCGTAAGGTCAGCTGAAACAATAGCTGCTGTGAGGTTTTGAAACGAAGTTTATGTAACTTTAATAAGCATCTTATTGAAATAGTATATTGCTGAGTCGGGTAATAAGCAGTTCAGAGAAAGGGGTTTTCAGAGTTGTGAATAGTTGATGTAAAATGTTCACTTTCAGAGTTAAAAAATAAAATGATGTTTTTATTTAAACAGTGGAATTGGGGAGTTCTCTGTCACTCATATTTTCGCAATTTACAAGGCAAATTGCGCATTTAATTGTGTTTAGTTTAAATTACCAGATGAGCTCAATGCCGTGTCCTAACAATTGCTGTGTGTGTACCTGTGTGTCCGCGTGGGGCAGGTCGAGCAGTCTCTGTGGTGTTTAGTGATGCAATGCCACCCTCTGCTGGCATTGGCAGAGGGTGAAAACCAACAGGGATCCAGTCAGAGAGTGGGAGGGAGAGGGCAGCTGATCACAGCACTATCCAGACTGATGCCTTATCCATGTACTGATCTAAATGTCCTTTAAACATTGTAACTGTCCCTGCTTTCACCACTTCCTCTGGGAGTTCATTCCACACACAAGCCAGCTTCTGTCTAAAATAATGACCTCACATGACTTCTTTTCATCTTTTTCCTTGCACCTTAAAATACCCCTCCGTTTTGAAACTCCAACTCGAGGGAAAATACATCACCCCTGCAGCTTTTCTGTACCCCTCATGACTTTATAAATCTCTGTAAACTTACCCCTCCAACTCCCCAGTGAAAAAAGACCCAGCCTATCCAGCATCTCCTTATAGCTCACTCCCTCCTTTCCCAACAACATCCAATCTCTTCGGAACCCTCTCCAGCTTAATAATACCAAGGTCAATAATATCAAAGAGAATAGCCAAGGTATTTTCTAAGGGTAGGGAAGTCCAAAACTAGAGGACACAAGTTTAAGGTGTGAGGGAAACATTTAAAAGTGACCTGAGGGGCAGCTTTTTCACCCAGAGGGTGGTGTGCCTATGGAATGAGTGGACAGGGTGACCAGACTGGACACAGTATTCCAGAAGAGGTCTCACCAATGTTCTGTACAACCCACAACATGATGTTCCAATTCCGATACTCAAAGATCTGACCAATGAAGACAAGTGTGGTAAACACCTTCTTAACCACACTATCTGTATGAGATACAAGTTTTAAAGAATTATACCTGACGGCCTAGGTCTCTGTCCTGCAGCACTACCAAAGGCTCTACTTTTAATTGTATAGGGCCTGCTGTTGTATGATTTACCAAATCCAATACCTCGCATTAATCCAAACTAAACTCTATTTGCCACCGCTCAGTCCAGTGTATGGTATTACTGCCACCTCACCCTCCCTCTTCAATTTCAAGTATCCTCCCCTTCTCCAGGAGGCCTACACACTCCAGCCTTGATTTTCACAAAGACCCTGCTCTTGGTTTGCCTTCTGCAGTTTGGGTGACGGGGGACAGATTGCAGACACAGTCAATGCGGAGGAGAGGCTGGACAGTAATCACCGGACTGGTATCACTTGATGGTTTTAGGTAGAGGGCAGTGACATTTTAGAGTTGGGTAATACTGATTGCATTTTTTGGGGTCAGATATTAAGCTCTTCCTTCGTCTCTGGTGTTAAGTAATAAATATCTATATGAGACCCTTCATTGGGCAGAGTGTGTCTTCAGGATCTGTTTCCCTCATATTGCAGACTACAGACAATAGCGATTAAAGTGTTCATAGTTTTAATTTCGATAGCATAGCACGTACATTCAATAGCCTTCAGTTGAGACAAATATCTTGCATTTGTTTAACAACACAAATTGTTTTTTTGTAATTCAGTAATGATAACCTGATTATAATAAATCCACGCTGAGCTAAAAGCTGACACTTGAAATATGACCCATAATCTGGGTATGGTATTGTAGTGGGTCGGGTCCCTGTCTTTGATTGCAATTCCTGAACTTGTGTGGTAGTGTTCCTAGCTTTGGACTTGAGGGTCTGGATTCAAGTCGTGCCTGTTAGCAGAGGTATGTCACAGCGTGTCAGAACAGGCTGATGAACAAACACACAGGAGAATAATGTTCCAGCTTTATGGGTATTGCTGAGTGATGCTAGCATCCCTACTTCCGTGCACAAAGGTCGAGGTGTAAACCCCACAGAAGTGTCTCATGATACATCTGAACAAACTGATTAAAATGGATTTAGAATTGTGACTTGATGGAGAAGAAAGAGGTGTCAGTATGGCACTTCAGAATTTAGGCCCGGGATGACTGAAAGTACAGCCATTCGTGTTGATTGGAGTCACATTTCGCAGCAGTAGCGGTTTAAAAAATCGGAATGGTCACGGGTAGGTTGAGTCGTCAGGGTTTTTCCCAAGTTTCGAGGCGTCCAAAACGAGAGGACATTGCTTGAAAGTGAGAGGGGAAAGGTTTTGATGAGGCCACAAGGGCACAATTTCACGCAGTGGGTGGTTTGCAAATGGAATGAGCTGCCAGAGGAAGTAGTCGAGGCTGGTACAAATACAGCATATAAAAGACATCTGGATGCTGACAGACCTGCTGAGCTTTTCCAGCAATTTCTGTATTTCTTGAAAAAATGCATTCATTTTAACACAGGTATCCTGAATAAATTAAACATTTTATTTTAAATGACGCAGCGACATTTAAACATATTTCAAGTCGACCGAGACCATTTTCTGCTCAGCGTCTGGCTCTGTGTATGACAGCAGCAATATGATTCACTGACATGGAACAGGGAAAGTGATGGAGACATAGTTTGGACAATGTACAAGGAGAAGTCACATGGTCCAGTTGGGAGAGGATGACATTACGATGTGATTCACCTCAGAGAGGGAGAAAATGTAATCTGCCCGAGAAGGAATGGCCTATTGCACTCTCTCCTTCATTGTTCCTCATCACAGCAATGTGTGCAAGCTAAAATAAACCTCTACAGTCATCGTTACCATTCTTATTTTTATATAAATGCTGCAGTGTTTAAACAGGCCCTTCGACCCAACAAGTCCATACCGACCTTCCCAACCCATTCCCCTATATTAACACTTGACTAATGCACGTAACCTGAAACCCCTGAACACTACAGACAATTTAGCATGACAACGCCACCGCACCTACACAGTTTGAGCTGGGGAGGAAACTGGATCACCCATTAGAAGCTCACACAGACAAGAGGATAATGTGCAAACTCCACAGAGACAGTCACCCAAGTTTGGAATCGAACCCAAGTCCCTGGTGCTATGAGACAGCAGTGCTAACCACTGTGCTACCCTTTGGGTGATCCCTGACCAGAATGCACTGGAAACTCCTCACTGCATAAAGCAAAGGGAATTAAGCCAAAACCAATTCTCCAAGGATGGAATCGCATTGCTAGCAGCTGTGTGAGTACAATATCTTCAGAAGCAGAATTACGTTTTGGACAATCTCGTAATTTTTCCTTTTGTCATCAGTTCCAATAATATCTGGACAAGATATTATTATTATTAACTTTCAAGTTAAAATTGCAGAGATTTCGTTTATGTGTGTGTGTGTGTATGTGTGTGTGTGTGTGTGTGTGCGTGTGTGTGTGTTTGTGTCTGTGTGTGTGTCAGCGTTCTTAGAAAGGAAAATATTGATTACATATTTGCAATACCCAAACAGTTTGTCATTCATCTTCCATCATAGTTTGAGTAACATTGTTCTGGATCATAAACGTGTTGTTTGAGCAGATTAAAGAAACTAGCCTGACTTGTTGCTAAAACTGACCCTGACCCAATCTGAGACCGATATCATCGGCCATATCACCAACCTGGTTACATTTAACATTTGTTATTTGCAGTGGAGGAGTGGGACTAGAAAAGGAAACAGTGACCCAAAAAGACGGGGAACTATAGACCAGAGAGCCTGATGTCAGTGGTGGATAAGTTATTGTAGGGGATTCTGAAGGATCGCATTTACATACATTTGGGAAGGCAAGGGCTGATCGGGGTAGACAACGTGGCTTTCTACGTGGGAAATCACGTTCATTAATTTGGTTGAGTTTTTTGAAGAGGTGACAAAGCATATTGATTAAGACAGTTTGGTAGACATTGTATATGTTGACTTCAGAAAGGTGTTCATTTAAAGAACAAAGAAAATTTACTGCCCAGGAACGCACCCTTCACCCTCCAAGCCTGAGCCGATCCAAATGTACCGTCTAAATCTGTCGGTCAATTCCTATACCTCTGCTCCCCACCTACTCACGCATCTGTCCAGACGCATCTTCAATGAAACTACCGTGCCTTTCTCTGCCACCTCTTCTGGCAACGCGTTCCAAATGCCCACCACCCTCTGTGTAAAGTACTTACCACGTGTATCCCCCTTAAACGTTCCACCACTCACCTTGAAAGCACGACCTCTCGTTATTGAATCCTTCACCCTGGGAAAAAGCTAGTCTCTATCCACCCTGTCTATACCCTTCATGACTTTGCAAGCCTCAATCAGGTCCCCCTCAATCTCCTTTTATCTAGTGCAAATAAACTTAACCTACTCAGCCTCACTTCATAGCTAGTATTTCATTCTAATTGGTAGACAGGTTAGTAAGTTTAGGTCACAAGGGATACAGAAGAAGCCTGTCATAATTGGGTGGACGGAAGTGGGGTATTTTTCAGACTGGAGGCTTGTGAGCAGCAGTGTGCTGTAAGAATCAGCACTGAGTTCACTGCATTTCATCATTTATGTAAATGATATAGATGTGAATTTTGGGGCCGTAGATATTAAGTTTACAAATTACATCAGAAAGTTGGTGTAGTAGATTATCTCAGAGTACAAGACCACAATTAGTTGGGATAAAGGGGCAAGGAGTGACAGATGAAGTTTAATTTAGATAAATACAGGTTTTGCATTTTGGGAAGGCAAATCAGGGCAGAAATTATACACTTAATGGGAAGGTCCTGGGAGTGTTGTGAAACAAAAGGACATAGGGCTGCAGGTGCATTGTCCTTTGAAAGTGGAGTCGCAGGTAGACAGAGTAGTGCAGAACACATTTGGCACATTTGCCTTAATCAGTCAGAGCATTGAGCTTCGGAGTTGGCGTGCAATGTTGCATCTGTACAGGATGTCAGTGAGGCCACTTTAAGAATACTGCGTGCAACTCGGTTTTCTGCAGAAATGACTTACACGTATGTTCCAGGAATGGAAGCTTGAGCTGTAGGGAGAGGTTGATTATGTTGAGGTGTTTTCCCCTGGAGTGTCAGAGGTTGGGGGATGACATTATAGAGGTTTATAAAACCATCAGGGGCATGGGTATTCTGAAGAGCCACGCTCTGCTCGCCAAGATAAGGGAGTCCTCAACAAGAGGGCATAGGTTGAAGGGGAGAGGGCGAATGATTTAGGAAGGACCTGAAGGTAAATGTTTCAAACAGAGAATGGTGTGTGTACAGAAAGTGTTGTCAGAGGAAGTGCTGAAGGCGGTTACAATCGCACATTTAAAATGTATCTGAGAGGAGGATTATTGGCCAAATGCTGGCAAATGCGACTAGATCAGATTTGATATCTGATTAAAGTGAACAGTTTGGACTAACAGGTCTGTTTCTGTTCTGCATGACTCTCTGATTCTATAAGAGGGATGATGAAAAATTCGAAAGGTCTTTTCAAGTCAGAAATCTCTTCACTGGAAGCTTACCGAGCCTCTATGTTCACATTGATTGAAAGCTGCGTGAGTTAAATATTTGACAGAGAAGTGAGTCATGCATAATGGGATACAGACAGGAAAGTGGGGCTGAGAGCCCAACCTGATAAGCCACAATATTTGTGCCTGTTGGAGAAGGCTCAAAGTATCTAATGACCCGCTCCTGTTCCTCAGTCCCATGTTTCTGTGTTCCATTCAGCCCCTCAATCCTGCTAGACAGGAACAGTTGGAGGCCACTTACTCCTATAACCTGGTGCACAGAAACAGAGGAGACCATTCAGCCTCTCAAGAATGTCACACATGCTTTGAAGAGATTTGGGTAATATAATTGGAAAATCCAGGCTGGGTATGAAAGAGGCCCCTCATCTCTCTTAACAGAGCTTCCCCTATCTGCAAATTGTGCTTCATCATTTGTTGGACATGGTGTTGACTCAGATTCACTGTGAAAAAAGCCCACATATCTCACCAAGCAATGGCTCACAAAATCATTTGGTCTCCCTGACTGCAATATGCAATACCAGAACATTCATGAAAATAACACCCACTAACTTTCCAATAACAGAATGTGAGAACATCAGAAACAGGGGCATTTCGTTCATTCCCCAGCCTGCCTTGCCCTTCACTAAGATCATGGCTGATCTGCTGTTGGTCTCAAAACCTCTTTCATACCCAATTCTTCATTGCCCTCAACTCTCTGACAGATCAACATCCATCTATTTCCTCTTCAAATACTTTCAGTCATCTTGAGAACAGAAATCCTGACATTCAATGCTACCTGTTTGAAGAAAACACTTGCTGGTCCTATATCGTGGCCTATTGATGTGAACAAATGAGGTTGAGACAAGGATTCAGGTAAAAATGTCTGGCCCTGATATCAAGGCAATGGTTGACTTCTATTGACATCAATGAGCTGGACTTAATGGGAATCAGAGTAACCTCTCCAGTGTTTGGTATCAAACATGGCACAAAGGGAGATGTTCATCATCTCAGTCCTGGGTCACCTCTGTGGGAGATCCTCGGGTAGCTTCCTCTTCACAAATATCTTCAGCACGCTTTATCAATGTCTCCCCGTCCCCACCCTCCCCACCATAAAATCAGAAGTGGTAATGGTCACTAGAAATTCCACAATGTTCAGAACATTTTGTCCCCCGTCAGCTCATGAGCCAGCCTGTGTCCATGTGCAGCAAGACCCACAATGCATTGAGACTTGTGCTGTTAAAGAGTCTTAACAGTCATGTAACAGCACTGCCTGAAACTGCGCATTGCTACAGTAAAATAAGAGTTCATTCAGCACCTAATGCTGGTTTCACATGAGTATGAGGAAGCCATTCAGCCCATTGACATTATTGGAGAAGAACAAGGGACAGCCCATTCCGTGCCTCCAGCCTATTACACAGGAAGAGAAGGAGTATAGTGTGATGGACCACACCAGAGCCCTTCGAAAATATTTGAAGGCAGTAGCCGAGATTCTCATGGTTTCTTATTTTAAAGGAAATGTAAAGTTTCTGTTCCAGATGTAATGTGACTGGTCAAACTACTCTGTGGTGAGAAAAATACCATCTATGTCAACACGAAAGATGAAATAAAACCAAACAAAGAGGAATTTAGAATAACGTATTGGACACCTTAACAGAATAATAGAATTAGGAGTTATTACTAATGAACCTGTTCCAACATAGGAAACGCCCATAAACTTAAAAAGGAAAATTCAGACACAGAATGTCACAAATATTTCTCTAATCCAGGAATTGAAAACAGAATCAAGAGAAAATTCAGAGAGAGTAGCAACCAGGAGACATTCACTTATGCTTCCAACTCTGTGGAAACCCCTATAATTTTTGATGTTACTGAGAAACCAAAACCCAGAGATCCTGATCTGTGAGAGCTGGTCACACTCATTCAGGCTGCATTAAAATAAACCCAAGGCCTCGCTAGCTGTTTACTCAAGTGGTCTGAACTAGCCAGCTTGGTAACAATCGTTCAATCTTTCTCTTTAAAGAAACCAGGACAAAATGACGTCTTACAGCTGCAGCATTGTCACACTTGTCAGCACATCAAGCCGTCAAACACGAACCAGAGGTAACACAGTCTGGCCCTTGGCCCTGTCCAATTGGAAGAGGAAGAAGCTATTCAGTCCCTTGAGCCACTTACACAGGAACAGTAGGAGGCCATTACCATCTCAATGCACTTACATGGGGGCAGAATGAGGTAATTTATGCTGATTCCTGATGAATGTCTTCTGCCCAAAACATCAAATCTCTGATCCTCAGATGCTGCCTGACCTGCTGTGCTTTTCCAGCAATCGACGCTTTTCTCTGATCTTCAGCATCGGCAGTCTTAACTGTCTCCTAATCGATGCTCTAATATGATGAACATGTGGAGCAGAAAATGCACAGACAGACTGCGCCACATTGTTCCTCGTGGCTCCGTTGCTCATGATGCACATGTGCGACTTTAACATAGTTTTCTAGTCGGAAAGAGGGAAGCCATATGTCTTGTGTGAAGTCTCAAGAAGGCAACTTCCACCTCCGAGAAGACAGCCTGGTGTTCTCTATGCAGGGCAGAAGCTGGTGGGAATGGCTACCTGTTTCAGATGTAAGGTATTGTGTCTGCTGTTGGGGATTGTGAGCAACCTGACGTTCAGTACAGGTTCACACGCCAAATGCACAATCACGTGGGGAGTGTTAATTAAGGCAAATAAACGATTAGGAAAGCCACGTTAGAGTGATGAATGGACTCACTAAGTTCAAGTAATGCTGATCTTGTTCATGTTGGTCTTGTCTAGTGCACGTCCTGTTCAGTGTAACCTGTATGCCTTACTCTGTCCAAGTCTATTTTCACCCTATGATCTGTCTGGCCATGCTTACTTTGATCTACCTCCACTGCTCATAAATAAAGTGTTTCCCTGTGCTGAGGTACACATGACAATAAATCAAACCAATCAATCCTGGGTAAAGTATGGAATTTCTCTCCCTGTCAATGTCTTTTTTGGAAATAAGCTGCCACTCCTTGTGTTTCAGCATCACCATTTCTTCGTCTCTCACAGCTCGACAGATGAAACACTTAGCTTATTCAATCTATCCTCATGTTACCATCACCCGTGTCTGTGGTAAGGGAATCATTCCTGACAAAAGAAATCAAATCTGTGCAGAGTGCCCCGAATGCTCTCTCAGCAAGGCTCTACAACAGCAGGAAGATGGCTTTACTTATGTACTAGAATCATCTTACAATGAAGGACAGCATACCATTGACTGCACCCATTACTTACACAGGGTGTGATTCGGTGCAGTCAGCATAGACTTATGAGGGGGAGATCATACTTCCCAAATTTGTTAAGAAGGTTGACGAGGACAGAGCGGTAAATGTAGTCTCTATAGATTTCAGTAGGGCCTTTGATAAGTTTCCACATGGCAGGATGCTCTGTAAGGTTACATCGCGTCGAATGCTGGGGGAACTTGCCAATTGGATAAGCAGTTGGCTTGATGGTAGGAAGCAGTGGGTTTTTTTTGACGGATGTTTGTCAGACTGGAGGCTGGGTCCATAGCTTTTTGTTATCAATGATTTGGTTGAGAATGTACAAGGCATGGTTATTAAGGTTGCAGATTACATTTTTAAAACGTGGCCGCGTGATCAGTGAGGAAGTTTATCAGAAATTGCAGCAGGACCTTAATCAGGTGGGAAAGTGCGCCGAGAAATGGCAAATGGAATTTAATATAGATGTGTGATGTCTTGCATTTTGGAAACTCAATACGAGGTCGGAGTTTCGTGGTGAATAGGAGCGCCATATGGGGTGTAGTGGGCAGAGAGACCTTGGCGTTCAGGTGCACGGTTCCCTGAGAGTGGAGTCACAGGGAGACAAGGCAGTGAAAAAGGCATTTGGGACACTGGACTTCATCAGGCAGGACATTGAATATAGAAGTTGGGAAATTATCTTGCAGTTACACAGGCCGCACTTGGAGTATTGTATTCAGTTTTGTCACCTTCGTTGTAGGGAAGATGTTATGAAATTACAAAGAGTGCAGAAAAAATTTACAAGGACGTTACCAGGACCCAATGGCTTGTGTTCTATGGAGAGGTTGGACAAGCTAGGATATTTTCTTCAGAGTGTCGGAGATTGAGGGGGGGGGGGGGGCCTTAGAGAGTTGTATAAGATCATGAGGGATATGGATAGTGTGAATGCTGTCGGTGTTTTCCAAGGTTTGGAAAATCGAGGACGAGATGGGATCAGTTTAAGGTTAGAGAGGAAGGAATAAAAGGGAACCTGAGGGGCCACTTCTTCACACAGAAGCTGGTCCGTGGATGAGCCGCTGGTAGATGTGGCTGAGGGGGTACATTAACAACATTTCAAAAGCATTTGGATAAATATGTGTATAGGAAAGGAAGAGAAGGATATGGGCCAACTGCAGGGAAATTGTGTTAGCGTGGTTGGACATTTACAAGGTAGAGTCAAACCCCTCTGTGAATTAAAACCAAACACCCAGAAAAGCTCGCCTCATCTCGTAATCTGTTAAAATGAGTGACACAGATCTCCTACATTCCACTATTTAAACAAACATTAGCAAGTTAGTTTCTTAACTTTAATAGAGAACACTAAATAACAACTATTCACAAATCCAAGCCCCGCTTGTCTTAGCTATTTACTATCTGACTCCAACTCTGTAAAAATATGGTGTTCCAACAACCCACATATTAAACATTACAATTTCAAGACCACACAGTCTCCATATTCCCCGCTGTGTTCATTCTTCCAGCTGATGATCTCCCTGGGTCATGCTTTGTTTACTGCAAGTAGGTTTGGCATGAACATGTAACTTTGATAGACAGTGTATGAGATGGCCAGTTAGGAGTCCTGCTCTACAGCAGTTACTCTGCTCTAGGATAGCAGTGGCTTTCCCTCTAGTGTTCAAAATGCTGCGTCTATATACTTCTCGTGATACAATAATTCTCATGATTTTATTGCTTTCCAGGTGTCCAAACAATAATATCCAAATCCCCTTGGCTTCTGGTATCGTGAGCGTTATTTAAACTCCTTGAATGCATTTGAATTGCTGTAAAGAAAAGCAACCAAAACTCAAGTATCCATTTCCCAGCTAATTGTTACATTTGGAACAGTCTGACCTTTAGCTGGCATCTGTGGCTGTGCTTTCTATTCAGCAAGACCCGTTCTGTCTTAAAGTGACCAGACATGCTTTTGGCTTCATAACATCTCCACCCTTCAGAAAGAAAAATGAACCAACAGAATGAAAAGATGGCTTCTTTTTTTCCTCTTATTCTTAATCCCATTTTTATGAAATACAGAAGGATTAATCTCGGTTACATCATTCATGTTAATTCTGCACTCTGGAAAAAGTCAAATTCTATCTACACTCCTTCCATTAAATTCACAACAACACATCTGCTATAACATTTTTACGACCCACAGCATTCCCAATTTTGTCAGCATAAGGTCGGTAGCATAAGCCTCCAATGAAATAGTTTCATATTTTGGTCTTTAAATATCCCCCCAAAAATACGAGAGGATTGTTGTTGTTGTCCACAACTGCCTCCGACAATTTGTTGGTCATGTAAACACTAAAATACTATCAGGCTAGTACGAAACTCAATCATTCTTTTTCAATAGTGGAGAAGTTGTATTTATTTCTGGTGGATATTGAGCTTTTTCAACCTGTAACTAATTGGCCATTCAATTCCATCATCGTCCTTCTGCATCAATATATCTCCGACCCCTGTATCAGACACAATTTTCAAAGTGTTTCAAGATATTTGGTGCAGATAAAGCTGGTGTGGTGATTAATCCTGCTTTAAAATTCTCAAATGCATCCTGGCATTGTTCTGTCCACCACAATTCTGTGTTCTTCTTTAATAAATCCATCAGTGGTGCCAATACGCTGCTGACGTTTGGAGCAAACTTCCGATAGAATCCACTCAGTTCCAAAAACCGAAGGCACTCTTTCTTCGAGGATGGTCGTGGAAATTCCTCAAAGCCCTTTATCTTTCTGTTCAATGGCGTCTACCTTCCATGTCCAATGTCATGTTCCAAGAACGTCCCCTCTGCCTTCGCGAATTCTGTTTTCTTTTGGTTTATTACCAAGTTTGCTTCTTGTAATCGTTTAACATGCTCTGCCAACTGTAACATGTGAGCTTTCAATCACTTGCTAAAGATCACTACATCATACAGATGAATAGCAATATTTGTTGATCTGGCCACAACTCTGTTCCTGAGACTTAAATGTGGTTGGAGCATTATTCATTCACATGATATACTCAATAACGTTTTTGTCATATCTGGTATCTTTACCAGATAGTTTAATTGACTCAACATTTTTTAAATTTGAAAGGGGTCACTAAACCTGGCTTTGAAGGGAATTCCTACCACTGCTGGCAATGCTTATACGTCATCCCCACCTGCTTTACTCTATGCCGTGCCCACTTCAGGTGCTGTTTAGCTAATTCACCGACTCAATTTAATTTCTCTCTCACATCACTTACATAATCCAAGTGTGAGATCTCCGACTTTTGCCCTGTCAATTTACATTTAACAAATTTCAAAGGACCTCTCACTTCATGTATAAATATTAACTCAAAGGAAGTAAACGAAGTAGATTTATTTCGGGCATCTTCGATGATAAGCAATTTAATGGGACACCTTTATCCCAGTCATTTGGCCAATCCTGACAGTACACTGTTAACATGGTCTTCAGTGTCTGATGCTAACATTTCAATGCTCCCTGGGATTCAGGATGGGGCGCACTTGATTTTAAGTGCTGTACACCTGAGCTATCCATGACTTCCTTAAACAGCTGAGTGGGAAAATGAGACCCTTGGTCTGACTGAATCTCTCTGGGTAGGCAACAGCGAGAAAAGAAAGCTATCAACCCCTTCACCTCCCCTTTTGCCTTAACATTCAGTAATGGAATTGCCTCTGGAAATCTGGGAGACACATCTATTATGGACAGCAAATATTGGTTTCCACTTTTATTTTGGAAAGTGGAGCTACACAACTCATCATAACCCACATGCAAGGGTCTTCGAATGCAGGAATTGGCAACAAAGGTGCTGGTTTTATTACTGTCTGAGACTTCTCTGCCATTTGGCATATTTGACATGTAAAAGAAAAATTATCCACGTCCTTGTGCATTCCAGGCCACGCGAAATGCTTCTGTACCTTAACCTGAGTCTTCCGTACACTTAGGTACAGTTATTTCATGTGCTACCTGTAAAGCAATATGTTATCGGTAGCACGATCTAGTGCACTTTGGCCCATTTCCCTTCTGCACTAACATACCGTTTCTCTCCACGTTCAGGTATTTTCTTTCCATTACATCACAAAGGGTGTCAGTTAACTAAACATCAAATCCTTTGTCTTTTTCTTTCGTTTTTCCTTCCTGCTGTAACTTATGACAGTGGAATCTTGTTAGTGCACAGTGTGGAAAAATTCCTGTGTATATTTCTTTTAACTCCTCCGTTCCCTAGTTTTCATTTGACTTCTCCACCACGAGGGGTGTATCTTCCACCTTGGATCCTGCTAAACCGTTCCCAAGAACAAACTGCATTCCTGGAACTGACAGTCTGTCATTCACTCTCACTTTTACTTCCCCAAACTTAATTTGGCACTCCAAATTGATGTTTCTGTCCCCCAATCTTAATTTCTGTCCCCATTCCACAATTTATCACGCTCTTGATAACATGTCAGAAAGAGTGAAAATACATCCATCCCTTACTATTAGTGGGTCAGAGAAAGTGAGGGCTGCAGATCCTGGAGATCAGAGTTGAAAAGTGTGGGGCTGGAAAAGCACAGCAGGTCAGGCAGTATCCAGGAGGCAGGAGAGTTGACGTTTCAGGCACAAGTCCTTCATCAGGAAGTGGGGGGGGATGTAAGGGAGATGGAAGGGGGCTGAGGTTGGGGTGGAGCTGAGTGGAAGATAACTTTGAAGGTGATAGGTAGATGCAGGTGCGGTGTGGTGGTGATAGGTCGGAGAGGAGAGTGAAGTGGATAGGTAGTAGGACTGCTTCTCCCTCAAACTATACAAGATCAACATCGACTTCACCAATTTCCAAATCTCCCCTCCCCCAACCTCATCCCAGATCCAACCATTCAAATTAGCACCACCCTCTTCAACAGTCTTAATTGTCCATCTTCCTTCCCACCTATCCACTCCACCCTCCCCTCCGACATATCACTATCACTCCCACCTACATCTTCCTGAAGCCTTCCCAGTGACCCTCCAGCCAGCCCAGCTCCTACCCTCATATTTATCTTTCAGCCCCCTTGTCCCCAAGCCACATTCCTGTTGATGGGTTCATGCCTGATGTGTCGATTGTCCTGCTCTTCAGATGCTGCCTGATCTGTTGTGCTTTTCGGACGCCTCACTTGTCAACTATTAGAGACTGAGCAGATCTCGTATCTCACAAAATTTTAATTTCTTGTCCTTCCTCTTCTCCCCTCCCCGCCGTTTCTGAGTAAAATTTATCCACAGCGGCAAATTCTTTACAGAGATCAGGTACTAACTCCATATCTAGCCCTTTCCTCGATGTTCACTCTCCTGCAGCTCTTCGGCTCCACTTGGGGTCTCTTTTATCAATTTCACTAATGGTTAGTGAAAAAAGGCTTAGCCTCTTTTACAACATCTTTTCCCAAAGTGTCTTCCTTCAACGCCCAGCACTGTGCGTCCCAGCTTACGGCAGTGAAAACACCTTTTCCCAGTGCCCTTCTTAAACCATCGACACTGTAATTTTATGTGTTCCACTCCCATATACTGAGAACACCTGAGGCCTTTCACCTCCTTTCAACCCCCTTGGGCTTCTTTTTTCACCTGTACAAAACTATTGTCAGTGTGCTCTACTATTCACTTTACAGTGTAGGATCTCCCCTTCTCCTAATTTCTATCCCTCACTCGATGAAAATCCTCCCAGAAGCTAAATTTCATCTCATGTACCAATGCACATTTACCTGCCATTTCTGCCGCGCTTCTCCCTTCTTGACCCTTTCTGTTCATTCACATGAATTCTTACCGTCTCTGGAAGTCAGTCTTTAAACTCCTCCAGCAGAATAATCTCCCTTCGAGCCTCAGAGGTCTTTTCCATTTTTTAAGGCCAGCACCCATCTATCAAAGTGACTGTGGTTAACTCTTTCAAATGTAACATAAGTCTGACCTGGTTTCGTCTCTATATTTCGGAACCTCTGTCTATATTCTTCTAGTACCAAAGCATAACCACTCAAACAGCCCGTTTGACATCTGCATAATCTCTTGACCCTTCATCTGACAGCGCTGCACATACCTCACCAGCTGTGCCCACCCGCTTTGTCTGAACGAGCATTACCCACAAGTTCACTGGGCACGCCATCTGCCGAACCTTCTTTTTCAAATGAAATAAAAACAGATTTTTACATTTTTCTCACCGAAATATTGCAATGTATTAACATAGCTGAATACATCCCAATGTTCTCCCTTCATCTCTCTCCTGTTAATTAAACTTTCTTGTTTAATTCCCAACTTCTGAATTTCAAATTTTCTCTCTCTTTTTCCTCTCTTTCCCTTTCTCTTTGTTCTCTCTCTTTTTCCGTCTCTTTTTTCACCTTCTAACTCCAGGTGCCATATTTGCAATTTAAGTTTTTTTCTAACTCTACTGCAGTTGCCTGTTTCTCTGACACACCAAAGTGCTTGACCATCTCCATTACACTTTCAGCTTTCCTTTTGTCACTGGTTCAAACCAATTCAATTCTATTTGATAATTCTAAAAATATTCCGTCTTCTGTCTTTGTCAACTTCCTGGGCAAATGTTGGAACCTCTTTCGTAATGTTAAAAGCCATTTCTCTCACTTTTAATTTCACCAACCACAAGTTAACAAAATTAAATGCATTTTCCCACCGGTTTTATTTGAAGATCTTGGTCACTAATTGCCACATTTTGGCATCTGGTGGGACCTTTTGTACCCTAAATATGTTCAAGTCTGTCCAAATCCCATACGGCAAGGCCCCAAACTGATATGACATCAATATCGAACCTCTCTGTTGATTAAAACCACACAACCAGAAAAGCTCATCTCACTTCATAATCTGTTAAAACGTGAGTGACAGACAACTCCTAAATTCGACTAATTAATGAAAAATAACAATTTATATGTATGCAAGTTAGCTCGCCGAAATTGAAGGTGTGTTATCAGACGTTTCATCACCATGACTAGATGACATCATCAGTGAGAGTCTCTGATGTCATTTCCGGTTTTTCTATTACAAGAGAAGGTAGATAGGATCTAAATTGATGTGTCTTTTGATGGACTTCTGGTTAGAATACCATTCCTCTAAGAACGTCCGTGCGTGTCTTGGTATGTGCTTGTGTTGTTCCAGTCGAAGTGGTGCCCCACTTTCTCTGTATAATGGAACGTTGTGATAGTGGGTCATATGTTTTGGTGGCTAGTTGGTGTTGATGTATCTTGGTAACACGCCACCAGGACCATTTCAATGGCGGAAAAATGATTTTGTATACATTGTTTAATCAATATGTGTGTGCAGATATTTTTCATATGTGCACGACACATTCAAAACGAATGTATCTCGTTAAGGAATTTTCCAATTATTCTTTATGCCTCAACTCTCAAAACACCTTCTTTCGGTTTATGTCTATTGCTCTCTTCTTGAGGTAATGTGATTATAATTGAGCAATGTCACTACAAAGACATGAGGGAGGAGCTGGCCAGAGTTAGTTGGAAGGGGAGCCCCGCAGGGAGCAACAATGACAGGAATATATGTTGGATAGTTCGGAGGATATCAGAAATTCTCCCAAAAAAGCTGAAACATACTCATGGTAGGACAAGGCAGCCATGAGTGATAAGGCATCAAACCAAAAGAGAAAACATACAATGTGGTGAAGATGATTGGGAATCCAGAGAACTCATTGGTTCTGAAACTAGATAAGGCTGGCATCACTGACACTACAGAGCTCTTAATCATGGTCAGGGAGCGAAACAGAGGGAAACACATTCAATGTAAACACAGAAGATGGTATTACTCAAGGAAAAAGATTCAAATGAATTAAACAATTGAATTAATATCAGTTAAATGTTTTTAAGAAATGTGTCAGATTGGATGCATGACCTCAGCAGAATGAGAAGATGAAAATGAAAGTGTTACTTCATCAGAAACCAGAGTAGGTCACTGAGTACAGGGCTTATGGGTGAATGGGTCTCGTTGTGAACTAAGGGACAGACAGCAGAATTGCATTTCAGATATTACATATTCATGTAGTGCTATAACCACAGCAGCTGGAGAAGAAGAACACCATTCAACCACCACCTGTAACATTTTGACCAGGGATAATCTCCTTTGTCTGCCCTTACAATCAACACGATCGATGTTTCAGTAATAACTGTGGGTGAACATGTCAGGGTGAGAGCCATGTGAAACTAAACCTGTGCTAACCCATTAATGTTACTGGACGTGAGCAAAAGACCTGATCGAAGCTCCACAGTTCTGCCACATTCATCATAAATGGTGATGGATGATTAAAAAAATGACTGGAGGAAAGGGATCCACAAACATCTCCATCCTATATAATGGAACAGACCTGCACATCAGTGTAAAAGACAAGAATGTAGTATCTGCACGATCCTCAGCCAGAAGTGTTGAGTCGATGATACACTTCACCATCGCCATGATGCCCACAGAATTACAGATGCCAGTCTTAAATCAATTCTATTCGATGTACATGAGATGAACAAACAGCTGAACACAGTAGATACCACATCGGTAATGGGCCCATACACCAGTCCTGCAATAGGACTGAAGATTTGTGCTTCGTGACAAGCCGTGTCCCTGTGGAAGCTGTTTCATTCTTGCTCCAACTCTGACATCTCCCTGGCAATGTGGAAAATTACTCAGCTATGTCCAGTCCCCAAAGAGGAGAATAATTATAATCTGACCAATTACCACTCCTTCAGTACAGTCACTATAGTCAAATTGGTGAGAATTGATTTTGACAGAGCTGTCAAGCAGCACAGAAATAACCTGCTCAGTGTGGTTTCTGATCGGTCTCCACGTGGAGATGGCGATGTTGTGAAGATGTCACTGGATTACTAATCCAGACCAGACTAATGATCTGGCAGATTGTGGAAGTTAAATATAATTAATAAATTATTAAGATGCAAAATCTGGTGTCAGTACCAGTGACCTTGAAGCCAGTGTCGATTGTAAACACCAATTTGCTTTACCAATGTACTTTCAGGAAGTGAATCTCCCGTGCTTTCCTGGTCTGTCCTCAAAGTGAGTCCAGACACAGAGACATGTGATAAACT
This sequence comes from Chiloscyllium punctatum, assembly GCF_047496795.1. NCBI lineage: Eukaryota > Metazoa > Chordata > Chondrichthyes > Orectolobiformes > Hemiscylliidae > Chiloscyllium > Chiloscyllium punctatum. The sequence goes on along the minus strand of NC_092766.1, from coordinate 83,009,525 downwards.
CTTCAATGGTCTCTGAAACGGCCAAGCAAGATACTCAACTGTATCAAACTGCTCCGAGTTCTTAAAGGATAAAACCAGATAGAACACCCAGCACCAGCCTCCGTACCGGAAAAGGGTAACAATAAACACAATCCTGTCTCCCCTGCAGAGACCTCCTTCCTAACATCTGAGATTTTGTGACAATTTTCACACAGACTACACAGAAACAACAGTGAAAGAGGAGGTCGTACAACACATTGAGCCTCCCCCATTATAGTTCATGTTCAAACTTCTCCTCAATGCACTTCTCCCACACAATGAATATATCCGTTAATGTGATTAACCTTGGGAAGCTATAAAATAGGAAGTATGGTAGTCCCTTTGGTCCATCAAGTTTGCTACCCAATTCAGTATAATGATGGCTGGCCGTTTATTTCCACACCGTTTCTTGCTCTCCCCTCATCTCTTTAGTGCCTCTAAATCCTTATTTATATTCAGTGCCTTGGCTTCTAGGTGTGAGCGAAATCCCCAGGTTCCCCAGTCTCTGAGTGCAGATATTTATTCTCATCTGAATGCAGTGTTCTGGCTGTACCTAATACTAGGCCCTTGTTTTAGACGTACCAGCCAGGGGAATTATCATCCCTGATTCCATACTGTCACACCCTGTCAGAGTTTTATACATCTCACCTAGATCACCACTCATTTTCCTAACGCCCATGGAATACAGACCTAGTCGCCACAAACTCTGCTCCCACAACAAGCCTGAAATCCCAGAGATCAGCCTGGTTATCCATCACTGCTCTCCCTCAATGTCAGGTTTAGCCTTTATTAGGTAAGGAGACCAAAACTGCACACAAACTGCACAATATTCGAGATGGGGTCCCAACAAGGCCCTGTACAGCTGCAGTAACACACCCTTAACTCCTGGACTCCAATCCTCCTCAAATGAAGGTCAATGCACCATTTATCTTCCGAACTGCTTTCTGTTCCTGCAATAATGCTTCCAGTGACTGGTGGACAAGGAGATCCAAATCCTTTTCAGTGTTACAGCACCCCACTTGGAGGGTCTATGTACACTGGTTAGCGTGACAATGCCATTCCCAGTATTGACCGCTGGGTTGAGAACTCACTGCCCTTCAGGGACCTCGGAGGGCTGCTCAGAACGAAACAACAAAAAGGAGCATACGTCGCTTTTTAGATCAACATGTTTCAAACAATCACTTTTCAATCGCTCGGCTGCCAATCTCTTGTTCACTCTAAAGGACACACCGTCCCCTCTACCCACCTTGCTCTCCATTTGCCACATATTTGCACATTCACTCCACTTGTCTCAGTCACCTTGGGGCTTTTTTGCATCCTCCTCACCCACTCAAAATCCCACATCTTTTCGTCCTATCAGCAGGCTCAAATATATTGTATTTGATTCCCACAACCACATGTTTAATGAGTAACAGCTGGGGCCCGAGCACCGATACCTGTGATACCTCAGCAAACTTTCTGTTAATTTTATTTTTCCAATTTATTTATTTCGTGAATTTGGGTGTGACTGGTTGGGCCAGCATTTATTGCCTGTCCCTAGTTCCCCTTGAGAAGGTGGTGATGAGCTGTTTGTTGAATTGCTGCAGTCCACTTGCTGAGGTTGACACACAATGCCATTAGGGAGGGAATCCCAGGATTCTGACCCAGTGACAGTGAAGGAATGGTGATATATTTCCAAGTCAGGATGGTTTGGAAGGGAACTTGAAGATTGTTGGTGTTCCCATACATCTGCTGCCCTTGTCCTTCTAGATAGCTGTGTTCGTGAGTTGGTAAGATGGTGTCTGAGGATCTTTGGTTAATCATTTCAGTGCAGCTTGTAGATAGTAAGACACTGCTGCGGCTGAGCGTTGATGGTGAAGCATTATGGATGAAGTGATAGACAAACTGGCTGCTATGTCCAGGATGGTATCAAGCTTCTTGTGTGTTGTTGGGGCTGCAATCATCCAGGAAAATCGGGAGTACTCTATCACACTTCTGACTTTTGCATTGTAGATGATGGACAGAGCTTTGAAAGTCAGGATGTGAGATATTTGTCGCAGTATTCCTAGATTCTGACCCGTTCTTGTCGTTAATTTGTTTATGTGGTGAGTCCAATGAGTTTCCGAGCAAGGATTACCACCCAGAATTTTGATAATGGGGGATTAAGTGGTGGTAACACCTCTAAGTGCCAAGGGGCAGTGATTAGAAGGTATTTTAGTGGCGATGGTCACGGTCTGGCTTTCCTGTGGCATCAATATTACTTGCTATGTGTCAGCCTGGATACTGTCCAGAAATTGTCCCATTCGGATATAAACTGTTTCAGTATCTGAGGAGCCACAAATGTTGCTGAATATTGTGAAAGCATTGGCGAACATTCCCACTTCTAACATTATAATAGATGGAAGGTCATTGATGAAGCAGTTCTGAAGATGTTTGGGCTTAGTCCACTGCCCGAGGGATTCCTACAGACTTGTTCTGGAGCTGAGTTGAGGGACCTTCATCAACCATGACCATCTTCCTACGTGTCAGGCATGATTCTAACCAGTTGGGAGTTTGTCACTGATACCCATTGATTCCAGTCTTGCTCAGGCAGCTTGATACCATTTTTGGTCGAAGGCATGCTTGTTTTAAAGGACTGTCATTCTCACCCCACCTCTGGAATTCAGCTCTTTTGTCCATGTTTGAACCACGGTAATGAGGTCTGGAGCTGAGTGACCCTGGTGGAGCCCAAACTGGGTGTCATTGACCAGGTTATTCCTGAGCAGGTGCTGCTTGAAAGCACTGACACCTTCCATCACTTTACTGATGATGGAGAGTAGACTGATGTGGTGTAATTGGTCAGATTGAATTTGTTCTACTTTTTATGTATAGGGGATACATGGGTATTTTTCCACATAATCGGGTAAATGTTGTTGCAATGGTTTGAAACAGCATTGCTAGGGCAGTGACAAGTTGTGGAGCCCAAGTTGTCATTACTGTCGACAGAATGTTGTGAGGGTATGTCCCCTTTGCAGTATCCAGTTCCTCCAATTGAATCTGGATCGAATTGGTTGGTGACTGGTAATCGAAATGCTGAGGACCACTGGAGGAGGCTGAGATGGATCATTCACTTAACATTTGTAACTGAACATTGGTGCGAATGCATCAGCCTTATCTTTTACACTGAGGTGCCCGGCTTTTCCATAACTTGGGATGGGGATATTTGTGGAATCTCTTCCTCCAGTAAATGGTTTAATTGTCCCCAGCGTTTCTCGACTAGAAGTGGAAGGACTGCAGAGCTTAGACCTGATTCGTTGCTTGTGGGATCACTTAGCTCTGTCTATCACGTACTGCTTCTGCTGTTTGGAACACACGTAGTCCTGCTTCGTGGCTTCACCAGGCTGACATCTCAATGCCATCTTGCCATCTTGCATACTCCATTAAACTAAGTTTGATCCTCTGGTTTGGTGGTAATTGTTGTGAGGGGGATATTCCAGGCCATGACGTTGTGCTGGAGTACAATTCTGCTGCTATTGATGACCCACAACACCTTATGGACACCCAGATTTGAGCTGCTAGATCTGTTCGAAGTCTGTCTTATTTAGCACATGGATAGTGCCACTCAAACTGATGGAGGTTATTCTCAATGTGAAGTTGTGGCTTTGTCTCCACAATGACTGTGTGCTTGTCACTCATACCAATAGTGTCATTGGCAGGTACTTCTGCAATTGGCATAATAATAAGGATGTATTTTCCTCTAATTGGTTCCTTCACCGCCTACCACAGACCCCGTCTAGCTGCTTTATATCCTTTAGGATCCGACCAGCTCTATCAGTATTGCTTCTGCAGAGCCACTCTTGGTGGTAGACATTGAAATCCCCCACCCAGAGTTCATTTTGCGTCCTTACCATGGTCAGTGTTTCCTCCAAGTGTTGTATAGTATGGAAGAGTACTGATTCATCATTTGAGAGCGGCTGGTACGTGGTAAGCAGCAGGAGGCTTCCTTTCCCATGAGTAAACTAACGCCGTGAGACTTCATGGGATACGGTGTCACTGTTGAGGACACCCAGAGCAATTCCCTTCCAACTGTATCCCACTGTGCCGCCACTTCTGCTGTGTCCGTCCTGCTATTGAGACAAGAGATATCTGGGGAAGGTGATGGGGATGTCTGGGACATAGTCATACTCACAGAATCATACCTTACAGAAAATGTAAGGCTGTTACTTGACGAATCTTTTTATTTCTTTTCACTGTTTCCTGCCAGCTGTCCCATTCTAGAAACATGGCCATATATTAGCCCCAATCCACTAAGGTCTGATTTTGCAAACTAGACTTGGCGCTTTACCAAAGTTTTTCTGAAAATCCAAATGCATTACATCCATTGCTTCTCTTTCATTTGTCTCCCAGTCTGTTTCTCAATCTTAATTCCCATTGCATAAATCTATGTTAATGTTGTCTATGACCATTGTTTTCAGTCCAAATAATTTCTCCTAAACCATTTATTTACTATGTTCTATGTTCCATGTACTATATCATTTTCCCACAGCAGACTTTTTTTCCTTGTGTTGTTAGACAGTTCTGTGAAGACAGAACTGAGGTAATGACTTCATAGTTCTGCCATTTCCCTGTTCCCCATTGCCCATTCTCTGGTTTCAGATTGTAAGGAAGCTGCACACATATTCTCATACTTCTCACATTGACATGATTTAACAAGTTATTGCAGTTCACTCTTATTAACGTTGTGAATATACTCTTCAGAAACAGATCAATTCCTGCTTTCAGCGACTCGATAATTAACCATCCACACCGTACACTCACAGGAATAGAAACTCTGAGCCAACGGAAATACAGCACAATCTATATTAGTCCAACTTTCCAACACCAGGCCCATAGCCGGGAATGCTATGACACTTCCAAGTGCTCGGCCAACACTTTTTAACGGTTGTGGGGTTACCCATGATAACTCCCCTCTCAGCAAGTGCATTCCAAACCCCAATACACTCTGGGTGAAAAATATACTTAAATCCTCTCTGTGCCCCACTTTTAAAGTGCTCCCTTGTTCTTGACCCTCTGACTAAAAGGAACAACTGCTGTCTATCCACCCTGGCATGTCCCTCATTATCCTGTCCTTCTGAATCACGTCCCCCTCAGCCTTCTCTGTTCCAAAGTAAACAACCCGAGCTTATCCAGCCTCTCTCCACAGCTGATATGCTCCATCCTAAGGAACATCCTGGTGAAACTCCTCTGCACACCCTCCAGTACAATCACATCCTTCCTGTAATGTGGCTCCCAGAATTACATGCAGTATTCTATTTTGCTCTACCAAAGCCCTGTATGGCGCTCATAATTGACACCCTGATAAATAAACGCTACACCCAAGGTCCAATTCTTAATTAGTCCATTACCCTGTCCAGTCACACTCAGGGACATGTGGAGGAGCACACTCTGAGTTTCCTAGTGTGCTGCCATTCATTAAGTACTCCTCTGTCTGGTTCCTCCTTCCAAAGTGCATCGCCTCATATTTATCAGGGTTACATTCCATCTGCCATTGGTCCACCCGTCTTACCATTCCATCTGTATCTTCCTGCAACATAAGGCCTTTCTCCTCATGACCAACCACCCGGCCAATCATTGTATCAAACTTACTTATCACAACTCCCACTTCCTCGACCCAACCCCAGCAGATTCACATCTACTCCATTTATGAATAAACACAAACAATAAGGGACACGGCACTGATCCCTGTTTTACACCAGGGGACACTAGTCTCCAGTCACACAAACAGCTTTCTCTAGCCACTCTCTGTGTCCTGACACTAAGACAACTTTCCTTATAACTTGTCAAGTTATCCTTCATATTGTTAGATTTTACTTTATTTTTCAGTTTCCCACGTGGAACGTTGTCAAACGCCTTGCTGCAAAACGAAATAAGCGACCTCCTAAACTTCAATCAAATTCATTAGATGTGACTTCCGTCTGATAAAGTCATGATGATTATCTCTGATCAAACCTTGCCACTCTGATTGGAGTTTAATTTTCTCCTTCCCTATTTTCTCCAGTAGTTTCCCGAACAGTGATCTAATACTCGCTCGTCTATCGTTCCCTGGTCTATCTCTAACGCCCTTATTATGTAGTGGAATCATATTAGCTGTTCTCCAGTCCTCTGGCACCTCCCCTATGGTCAGATTCCAATTAAAATTTCCAGTCTGGGCCTTTCCTCCCTTGCCTCCAACAGTATCCTGACCTGGGGATTGGTCCAATTTTAACCAGAGCCTCAAACCCCTGCTTGTATTTTACATCAATCTCTTCAAGAGCTTTCCAGTCCATCTTCTCGAGTTCTGTTCCTGGCTCCTTCTTCTCCCAAGTAAAACAGATGTGAAGGTCTCCTGTGATAATCTATCAATTTTCACCAGCATCACACACAGATTGTCCCCTTTGTTTCTAATGGACACTAACTGTTGGCTGATTATTCTGTTCTGCTTGTACGTGTAGAATATCGTGGGATTCTTTATAAACTCGCCTGTTTGCACTTCTCCATGTCCATCTGTTTTTCAGTCCCCTCGATATTTCGAAGTTTCACTACGATCACCTTATGAAACTCAAGATCACAGGCTGAGTTTCCCCATCAAACAATCTTACCATCTTATGGATTAATTTGGATAATACCTTTTGCAGTTCCTCTGTTGTCAATATATTGTATCTTAGATTGGGAATTCAAATGGTCCACAATACTTCAAGTTTAGTCTCACCAACACTCTATGCAACTGGTGCAAGACATCTTCTACATTGCAATTACATTCACATGAATGTAAACCTAATTTTAAGTGTCCATTTGCATATACTCTTCCCAATACCTTGTGCTTTAATTTTTCTTATGAGCTTACTGTGTGAGTTCTTAAAACATTTATCCTGAATATCCAACTATACGTTATCCATTGGTTCTTCATTGCCTATGTCTACAAGAATCTTCTTCAAACCATTCCAAAAAGTGTTTGTCACTTATGGCTTTCAATTCGTCGATGCATTATCAAACTCCCCGGTTTTGCCACTACCTTCTATTTTAGCTAGCAGCACGTTCTTTGTAATTGAGACCAACAGACACCCAACCACGGATGACAAGTTAACCGGTCTGTAGTTCACTGCTCTCCATCTTCATCCTTTCTTAAACTGTTGGATAATATTTATAACATTCATATTATTCAGATTGGCTAACTGTCTTTCAGCAATGTGTAACAAAATATCATGAAAATCCGCAATGCAATCAATATGTCTGTTGCAGGTTTATCTGAAATTGTTGTATGAACTACATCTGATCTGTCAGATTTATCAATACTCAATCCAGCTTCCTTTTCAATGACGACAATCACTGATATGAATGATCTTAGACTTTACTTACACAAGTCCCATGGTCTCTTGGTATTTCTGGGAGAATGTCTGGATATTCTTCATTGAAGATGGACACAAAATAACTGTTTCTTTTCCCTGTGATTTCTCTTTTCTCTATAATAAATTTTCCTGTCTGCACACGCACTGTCCCACACTTGACCGTGTTTTTGATTTTGTTTCATACATTGATAAAAGCTTTACAGCAGTTTTTATGTTTTTCTTTTCTTTGCATGCTTTACGTTTTTGATTTTCTTCCCATTTTCTTGGCCATCCTTTGCTGGGTCTTACATTTCCCTGAATCCACTGGCCTAATATAACACTTGGCAATTATCTAAGCTGCTTCCTTTAATCTAATAAGTCGATGAAGGTGGGGCTGATGGGATGGAAGGTGGACACATAGAAACTTTCAAAAGGGCGGGGCTGTGTTGGAAGTTTGGACTGGGATAAGGTGGGGTTTGGGGAAGTGGGGAAACTGGTGAAATCCACACTGAGCCCTGTGGTTGGACGGTCCCAAGGCAGAAGATGAGGCTTTCTTCCTCCAATCTACTAGTGGTTAGAGAGTGGTGATGGAGCAGGCCCAGAACCCTCATGTCGTTGGCAGAGTAAGAAGGGGAGTTAAAGAGTTCAGCCACAAGACTGTGGAGTTGGCCAATGTGGCTGTCCCAGCGATATTCTCGGAAATGATCCACAATTTGGCGTCCTGTCTCTGCAATGTTGAGAAGACCACACTGGGAGAAATGGATGCAGTAGATGAGGCGTTCTGTCTCGTTCATCACCTATCTCTTTCAGCCCCACCTTCATCTATCTATCGCGTTCCCAGATTCCTCCCTCCTGCCACACTCCCTTCTAATTTACCTCTCAGCCCCTTGGCACAGAAGCTTCATTCCTGATGAAGGTCTTTTGCTCAAAACGTCAATTCTTCTGCTCCTAGTATGCTGCCTGACTGTGCTTTTCCTGTACCACAATCTTCGACTCTGATCTCCAGCATCTGTAGACCACACTTTCTCCTCACATCTTCGGAGCTTGCATGATTCAGATTTATAACTGTTACTTCAAATAAAACAAAAATATCGTGTACTCAAACAGAACAAAAAAAAACAATGCATTGTGGGCACTCTTCCCCAAAGGTCCTTTACAACAAAGGTTTCAATTAGCTCTTCTAATCATCCAACACCAATTCCTAAATAACCTGGTCTCGACCTCGGTGCTCGATATAATGTTAACACAAGCCCATGACAGCACATGAAAGCCCACACATGCTCAAGAAATCCATTTTTCCCAGCATTAGCATTCAGTTGGGTTAACACAGTTTAGATATAATTTAAACAGTACATTATTACTGCAGTAGCTAGAAACGTGTATATCTCGTTTTCCTTTTTTTATAACATACCCAGCATTTGTATTGCAGTTTTCACTTTGACAAAAAAAAACTCCCATCAATGTTTGCTCCTCCTTGCTGTTTCTGAGCTCCACTTTATTAGTTTCAGTAGAATCCGAGCGACGTGGGCTCTGGGTAAATTAATGTTAGAGATCATTGCGACACATCGTTCATGGTCTTCTTCAGATCTCCTGTTATGCTGTGGAGTAGAGAAGGACAATGATCTTTCAACAATGATGCGTAATTTTCCAGCAAGCTGTGAATGCTCTAACCTGGGTAGGAACAATACAGCAGGCTAGTAAAGCGTTGAAGCTGCTGTACAGGTTCTTAGTAAGATCACATTTGGACTATTGTGTACAGATTTAATCTTCTCACTGTCGAAAGGATACTGCTACATTGGAAGCACCTCAGAGATGGTTCCCTCAAATTATTCCTGTAATTAAGGTGTTAACTTATAAGGAAAGGATAATCAGACTGAGTTTAGAAGAATGAAAGATGATCATATTTTTACATCGATCACCAGAAGGAGTCAGCAATTGAAGGAAATTACACAATAGATGGAGGAATCCATTGCACTTCTACAGCTTGATACACAGGAACAGCAGAAGGATATTCACGCCTTCAACCCTTTTACACTCGAACAGGACAAGGGTATTCAGTACTGGAGCCTGATGTAAGGTTACAGGAGGCAGCCAATCAGCTCTCGAGTCAAAACACTGGACTCAGATTAGGCCATGCTGCACCAGTATCCTGCTACATAGCCAGAGGATCAGTCCATTCAGCCACCTCAAGTCTGTAACATAGGAACTAGAAGAGGCCACACAGTGACGGGAGATTTGTTACACTGGGATAACAGGAGGTCATTCAGCCCCTCTGATCCTTTGTCGGGGAATTGGATAAGGATACAAAATATCTGAGACTGCTTTTAATCAGAAAGTTGGAGGTAACCCAGACACGTGTCTGTTGTGTGTGAACATGGAGAAAACCAATCACTCCATCAGTCCCATCTTAGGGATGCATGGGGTGACTGTTCAGTATCTCCAGTCTGTTATGGAAGAATATGAGAAGACCCATCATCCCCTCAAAATGTTACACAGCAACAGGAAGATTCTATAATCCTCCAACACTCTAACACATAAACAGGAGAAGGTCATTCTGGCCATAAAGATGAGAATATCGGAAAACCAGAAAGACGTCAAGCCATCGATTTTGTACACCAGCGGAATGATGAACGCATTCAGCCACACATGCCTCTTACACAGCAATTGGAGCAGATCACTTTAAACTGTGTGCCCGTTAAACAGGAATTCAAAGAAAACGTAAAGGTTTTCAAAAGGGAAGAACATTAGGGAGTAAAATGTAACGATGAAACTAATGCAATTTAAGGCAAATTATTGGAATACGTTGTTGAGGACATTTGCAAAGTTAACACAGAATCCATCAGAGTCAACATGGTTTTCTGAAGGATAAACCGAGTATGAATTGTTTGCTTGAGTTACTTAAGAATGTGACAAACAAGGTGGATGGTAGGATTCCTGGTGATGGAATGTATCTGGTCTTCCTGAAGGCATTGGATATGTCGCTTCTCCAAAGATTAAGTGGCAAGATCAGACAACATCGGTTTAGGAGTAATTTATTAGCTTGGATGGAGGATTGGTTAACCAACAAAATTCAGTCAGATGGAATAAATCTGTCATTTTGTTTTGGCAAATGCCACTTGTGGGCTGCCATAGATTTCAGTACTCATGCCTTAACTATTTGCGTTCGATATTGTTACTCGGTTGACCGAATCGAAAATGCTATTTTCAGAGGACACTAACCGTGGTGGTAAATTTCTTTGGAATGAAGAGAGAACAGATATAAAAATAAATGTGGATATGTTGGTTGAATAGGCCAAAATTTGTCAATGAAAATTAAAGTGGATAAATATCAGTTTATTCAAGTTGGCCAGCATAATCGAAAGGCAAATTATTATCTAACTGGAGAGAAACTTCGAAGTGCTTAGGAGCAGAGGGATATGGGCGTCTACTTGCATATCACAGAAATGCGGGTACTGCAAGTAATGAGAAAGGCAAGCATAATTTCTGTGTTTGGTTGGAAAATGACAGAGCAGAATGGTAGGGTATGTTGCTGTAACTATGCACAACATTGATGAGGCTGCAACTGGTGTACGGTTTGGGTGAGCTGACTTGCGGAAGGATGCATTTGCATTGGTGGCAATTCAGAAGAAGTTCATTAGATTCCAGAGATGAAACGTTTGTCTAATGAAAATAAATTGAGCAGTTCAGGCCTATATTCTCAATGTTATAAGAACGAAAGGAGATCTCATTGAGGTCTCTAAAATGTTAAGAGTAATTGCAAGTGTAGATGTGGAGTGGATATATTTTCATGTGGCGCTATCTATAGCAAGCGACTAGAGTTTTAGGACTGAGAAATGGCACGAAAGTGGAACAGAGGCGCGATGACATCAGCCATGATTGTAATCAATAGGGCAGCTGAAATGAAATAAGCCATGATTGTATTCAATGGCGGAGCAGCAATGACACCAGCCATGATTGTATTCAATGGCGGAGCAGCAATGACATCAGCCATGATTGTATTCAATGGCGGAGCAGAGATGACATCAGGCATGATTGTATTCAATGGTGGAGCAGCAATGACATCAGCCATGATTGTATTCAGTGGTGGGGCAGAGATGACATCAGCCATGATTGTATTCAATGGCGGAGCAGCAATGACATCAGCCATGATTGTATTCAATGGCGGAGAAGAGGTGACATTAGCCATGATTGTATTCAATGGTGGGGCAGAGATGACATTAGCCGTGTTTGTATTCAATTGTGGGGCAGAGATGACACCAGCTATGATTGTATTCAATGATGGAGCAGCGATGACATCAGCCATGATTGTATTCAATGGCGGAGAAGAGATGACATTAGCCATGATTGTATTCAATGGTGGAGCAGAGATGACATCAGCCGTGATTGTATTCAATAGTGGAGCAGCAATGACATCAGCCATGATTGTATTCAATGGTGGAGCAGAGATGACATCAGCCGTGATTGTATTCAATAGTGGAGCAGCAATGACATCAGCCATGATTGTATTCAATGGTGGAGCAGCAATGACATCAGTCATGATTGTATTCAATGGTGGAGCAGAGATGACACCAGTCATGATTGTATTCAATGCCGGAGCAGCAATGACATCTGCCGTGTTTGTATTCAATGGTGGAGCAGCAATGACGCCAGCCATGATTGTATTCAATGGCGGGGCAGCAATGACATCACCCATGATTGTATTCAATGGCGGAGCAGAGATGACATTAGCCATGATTGTACTCAATAACGGAGAAGAGATGACACAAGCCATGATTGTATTTAGTGCTGGAGCAGAGATGATATTAGCCGTGTTTGTATTCAATGGCAGAGCAGAGATGACATCAGCATGATTGTATTCTATGGCGGAGCAGAGATGACATTAGCCGTGTTTGTATTCAATGGTGGGGCAGAGATGACATCAGTCGTGATTGTATTCAATGGCGGAGCAGAGATGACATCAGCATGATTGTATTCTATGGCGGAGCAGAGATGACATTAGCCGTGTTTGTATTCAATGGTGGGGCGGAGATGACATCAGTCGTGATTGTATTCAATGGTGGAGCAGAGATGACATCAGAGCTGAAAATGTGTTGCTGGAAAAGCGCAGCAGGTCAGGCAGCATCCAAGGAACAGTAGAATCGACGATTCGGGCATCAGCCCTTCTTCAGGAATGAGGAAAGTGTGTCCAGCAGGCTAAGATAAAAGGTAGGGAGGAGGGACTTTGGGGAGGGGCGTTGGGAATGCGATAGGTGGAGGAAGGTCAAGGTGAAGGTGATAGGCCAAAGTGGGGGTGGGGGCGGAGAGGTCAGGAAGAAGATTGCAGGTTAGGAAGGCGGTGCTGAGTTCGAGGGATATGACTGAGACAAGGTGGAGGGAGGGGAAATGAGGAAACTGGAGAAATCCGAGTTCGTCCCTTGTGGTTGGAGGGTTCCCAGGTGGGAGATGAGGCGCTCTTCCTCCAACCGTCGTGTTGCCATGGTCTGGCGATGGAGGACTCCAAGGACCTGCATGTCTCTGGTGGAGTGGGACGGGGAGTTGAGGTGTTGGTCTACGGGGTGGTTGGGTTGGTTGGTCCGGGTGTCCCAGAGATGTTCTCTGAAGCATTCCGCAAGTAGGCGGCCTGTCTCCCCAATATAGAGGAGGCCACATTGGGTGCAGCGGATGCAATAGATGATGTGTGTGGAGGTGCAGGTGAATTTGTGGTGGATATGGAAGTGTCCATTGGAGCCTTGGAGGGAGGTAAGGGGGGAGGTGTGGGCGCAAGTTTTGCATTTCTTGCGGTTGCAGTTGAAGGTGCAGGGAGTGGAGGTTGGGTTGGTGGGGGTGTGGACATGACGAGGGAGTCACGGAGGGAGTGGTCTTTTCGGAACGCTGATAGGGAGGGGAGGGAAATATGTCCCTGATGGTGGGGTCCGTTTGGAGGTGGCGGAAATCACGGCGGATGATACGCTGGACATGGAAGTTGGTGGGGTGGTAGGTGAGGACCAGTGGGGTTCTGTCCTGGTGTCGGTTGGAGGGGTGGGGCTCAAGGGCAGAGGTGTGGGAAGAGGAAGTGATGCAGTGGAGGGCATCGTCGATCACGTCTGGGGGGAAATTGCGGTCCTTGAAGAAAGAGGCCATCTGAGTTGTACGGTTTTGGAACTGGTCGTCCTGGGAGCAGATGCGGCGGAGACAAAGGAATTGGGAATATGGGATGGCGTTTTTGCAGGGGGCAGGGTGGGAGGAGGTGTAGTCTAGGTAGCTGTGGGAGTCAGAGGGTTTATAGTAAATGTCCCTGTCGATTCGGTCACCCGAGATGGAAATGGAAAGGTCAAGGAAGGGGAGGGAGGAGTCTGAGACGGTCCTGGTGAATTTGAGGTCGGGGTGGTAGGTGTTGGTAAAGTGGATGAACTGTTCAACCGCCTCTTGGGAGCACGAGGCAGCGCCGATACAGTCATCGAGGTAGCGGAGGAAAAGGTGGGGAGTGGGGCCAGTGTAGCTGCGGAAGATGGACTGTTCCACATATCCTATGAAGAGGCAGGCAGAGCTGGGGCCCATGGGGGTGCCCATGGCTACTCCTTTGGTTTGGAGGAAGTGAGAGGATTGGAAAGAGAAGTTGTTCAGGGTGAGGACCAGTTCAGTCAGTCGAAGGAAGGTGTCATTGGAAGGGTACTGGTTCGTACGGCGGGAAAGGGAGAAGCGGAGGGCTTTAAGACCTTTGTGATGGGGGATGGAGGTGTACAGGGACTGGATGTCCATGGTGAAAGTAAGGCATTGGGGACCGGGGAAGTGAAAATCATGGAGAAGGTAGAGGGCGTGGGTGGTGTCCTGAACGTAGGTGGGGAGTTCTTGGACTAAGGGGGAACAAGACCGTGGCGAGGTATGCAGAGATGAGTTCGGTGGGGCATGTGCAGGCTGAGACATTGGGTCGGCCGGGGCAGTCATATTTGTGGATTTTTGGAGGAGGTAGAAACGGACGGTGCGGGTTTGTGGGACTATGAGGTTGGAGGCGGTGGATGGGAGAACCCCTGAAGTGATGAGGTTATGAATGATCTGGGAGATGATGGTTTGGTGGTGGGAGGTGGGGTCATGGTCAAGGGGGCAGTAGGAGGAGGTGTCTGCGAGCTGGCGTTTAGCCTCAGTGGTGTAAAGGTCGGTGTGCCAAACTACTACTGCGCCTCCCTTGTCTGCTGGTTTGATGGGGAGGTTGGGGTTGGAACGGAGGGAGTGGAGGGCTGCACGTTCTGAGGGTGAGAGGTTGGAGTGGGTGAGAGCGATGGAGAGGTTGAGGCGGTTAATGTTGCGGCTGCAGTTGGCTATGAAGAGGTGGGTAAGTGGCCACCACGGGGTGTCCAGGTGGATGGGGTGTGTTGGAGGTGGGAGAAGGGGTCGTCAGAGGGTGGGCGAGAATCTTGTTTGGAGAAGTAGGCATGGAGGCGAAGGCAGCGGAAGAATTGTTTGATGTCACGCCGCATGTTCAACTCTTTAATCCGAGAGCGTAGGGGAATGAAGGTGAGGCCTCTGCTGAGGACTGATTTTTCATCCTCAGAGAGGGGTAAATCTGGAGGGATGGTGAAAACACGGCAGGGCTGGGAGCGAGGACCTTGGACCTGGTGTGGGTCTGGACCTGGGAGTGGGGGCGGGGTTGGGCGTGGGGGCGGGGACGGAGATCGTCGTGGGGTGGCGTTGGGCGTGGTGACGGCGATCGCCGTGGGGGCGTGGGTAGACGTGATGGAGATCGACGTGGGGGCGGGGTTATTCAATGGCAGAGCAGAGATGACATCAGCCATGATTGTAAACAATCGAAGAGCAGCAATGACATCAGCCATGATTGTATTTAATGGTGGAGCAGTCTCGAGGGGCTGAATTGCCGACTGATGCTCCTCCTTCTCATTCAGCCCTTTGATTTTGTTTCACAGGAATAGGGGAGGACTGGTTATCAAACAGGAAGCAGGCACTCCGGATAAATCAGCCTTAATCAGTTGGACAGGTCACAAACTATTGAGTCATATAGCGACCACCGCTGGGTCCTCAACTATTTACAATCTATTTAATGATCAGTGGGATGGAACAGATGTACTGATACTGAGTTTGGTGATGTCGCTGTGAGAAGGAAGTGATTACATAATCAAGAGAGGGTGGAGAGTCTGCAAATAGGTACAGAGTGGTAAAAGCACTGGATAAACTTTTGGCAGGTACAATATAACATGATATAACCTATCATTTCATTTACAGTAATAATTGAAGGCAGTATCTTCCTGAAATAGAGAGGGATTACAGGACTTAATGATACTGTGTTCTGGGGGGGGGGGGGGGGTCACTCAGACCCGTTCAGACATGGGCGGCTTTGCTCCATCCCTGATCGTATGCTCCTTGACGCTCCGAGTTACGCCATTGCTCTCTGTACACATGCAATATTTTGATGTGGCTGATTGGTGATGTGATGACATTTTGAAATGTGTATCAAGAGGATGGTCTTTCTCCAAGATCCATTCATGGAGACCCGAACACGATGGGAATGGCTGCTTGCTTCAGAATGAAGGAACTGTGGCTGCTTTCAGGACAGGGGTGTTCACCAACATGATGTACTGTACATGGATACACTGTAACATTAATAGAGAGAGAGCTCCTTCAGTTCCTCTACCCCTCCCCATTGACATGCATACTATGAAGATGCCATCGGGAAACCCACTATACTGGCAAAATAAGGATACACCCGGCAGCTCCCTGCTGTGGGAGAAACAATGTATTTACCTCATCCACCATATATATCCTCCATCATCGAATGGTAACATTGATGATGAGATACTGAGAGATGATGGATATGTCACCCACACCTGTCTGGAAAGTTCTGGATCATAGAAGCTGAATGAAACTCTGACCCTTAAAGCCACTGGCAGCACTGTCCTCCCCCTGGTATGAAGCGGCAGGTCGCAATGAAAGAGGTGACACCATTCTGTTACCAGCTCCTTGTTCAATCAGGATCTCCTCACATTCTGCTCATGGGGTAAGTGGAGCTTGGGAAGCTGTTCCTGGAAAACCCGGGATGGATACAGCAGATCCCTTTTCCAACACACTCACAGCGTTGTTTCAGAGCTTCCCCTCTCTGCAGCCTCTGCTCCATTTGTTGTTCATGTTATAGACCCTAACCCTAATCCTGACAGTGTAGATGTTGTAACTACAGTCCCCATGCTCCATCCAGAGTTGGGTCACCAAATCCTCAGGTCTCCCTGAATGTCTGAGGCAGCTCACAACACAACCTCCCGCAGACCATCCCCTATCCCTCCACTAACTTTTCAATAACAGGAGTCAGTCAGAAACCCCTCGGTAACAAGTGTTGTGGACCAGACCAGTTCCCCACAAAATGTTTTAAGAAGGCTGCTTAGACCCAAACCTTTCCTTATTTTGAATATAGATATGAAGTGTGCCTTCCAGATATGTTGTGACTGGTCAAAACACTCGACATTAAGCAAAATATAATCTATTCAAATGCTTTCGTTAAAATACAATCAAACAAAAGAACATTTTGGGATAGCTTATATGTTGGAACACTTACACAAACAATAGATACCGTACCTTCTTCGTTTACACCGCTTGGCTCAAAGATATATTCAAATACAGATGCTAACAGCAGTTTTCCAATCCAGGAGGAAACAACATCAACAGAGATCTCAGAGTGAAAAGCAGCTAGGGATCATGTACTGAGACTTCCAACCCTTCTGGGACCTCGAGCAGCTTCCGGATGTTGCAGCTAAAAACAAAACGCGGAAACCTGGTCTGGGAGAGCTGCCCACTGCCCTTCCATTGTTACCATCGTTTTAATGAAACCGAAAGGCTTTCTCAGTTATTTACTTAAACTGTTTTCAGACAGCAGTTCTGCACATCTGCCTTTAAAACCTCTCTTCAAAAATAAAACCAAGAGAAAATAACCTTTTTACAGTGATAGTATCCTCGCGACTCCACCTTCAATAAAATGACCATTAATATGCAAAGATGGATTCATTTTAGACCTCCTCATCTTTCTCTATTAGTAGACTGAAATGCATATGTATTACATTGACTCTGAGCTACAAATGCTCACAACTAGTTTCAAATTCAGTCATTGTACTCCTGCCACAGAATGTCTTCATCCAAGTCTCCAAAACGTGTCAACTCTGAGGTTTTCTCTCCCTGTCACCTATACAATTTCAAATTGAATGGCAGCAATAATAAGCTCAATCGAAACACACTGATATTTTTCTTCCTAAACTTCTCCAAAAACTTTAAGGAGTCACGATCAGTGACTCAGAGATCTGTCTCTCTGAGATTTGTCTCAGGCACGTTATTGTCCATTCAAATGCTGAAATGTTGTAACTCCAACACCAAGCTCAAGGCCTCCTTCCCCATTGTGGAATAAATCTGTTGGTGTTTCGACTGGACGCTCCAACCAGACGTTACATAATGGAACACTTCTCATCTCTCCAATACTCCCTCTGAATGACATAGTTTCTCGTGTCTCAGCATCATAGAATTACATCCTTCTTTACCTCTTAATGCTGTAACCTCTTTACCTGCTACTCCTGGCCTTGCCAGTAAACCTTCCTCTCACCGTTATATGTTTTAAGAAGATCTCACACATTCTTCTCAATCTCTCACAGAAACCGAACTTTGATTTCTGAACCAAATCTTCATCATCAGCCATTTTAGCTTCTAACCTTGCCATTGTAACTCTCTGCTCCTCCACACGACTTCTCACGACTGCAGGAAGTGAATTGTTGAAATTCTTCAAAATAAGAATCTCTCTAAGAGTGCCATAGCTTTGCTCTGCTTTTAATACCCTTATCCACCTTTCAAAATTACTTTGTTTGATTCTTTCAAACTCAATGTGCGTTTAACCAGGGAGCTTTTTTTAGATTCCAGAAACGCTGTCTGAAGGCGTCCGGGCCCAAGCTCATATGCGCTTCAGATGGCTTTCTTCACCTCCTCATACTGGCCAGATACCTCCTCTGATCGGGATGCAAATACCTATCAGCTCTGTGTAGATCAACTAAATCCATATGGTCACTGGCCACTGCATTTGTTTACATTCTCAAATGAAATTTAAAAGGCTTTCCCATCCTTCTCATCAAATTTAGACAATGCCTGGATGTATTTAAACAGATCCCCATCAGACCTTTGGCTACTTTCGGGTTTCTCATCCTGACTATCCTCCTCATCCAGACTACGATCAAACTTCATCTCCACTTTTTATGTCAACTTTTCTCTCTTATTACTAACCTTTGAAGTTGAAACTCTCTGGTTTTCTTCTCTCCTTTTCTCTCTTTCTTCTTCATTTTCTTTTCTTTTATTTCTACTTTTCATTTTAATTGACACCTTTTCGATTCCTTCTCATGTTCAAGGTGCCTCATTTGAAATTGAATTCGAGCCATTTCCAAAGGGTCTGATGGCGGTACCACCAAAAGTAATTGCCGAGCTATAGCTGTAATTATCTCTCATGTTCTCACAGACAAACGCAACCCCAACTCCAGATTGTCTGTTAATTCCTACAGCTTTGCCTTCATTACCTTTTGTAAAACCCCCAATTTCACTTCTTCCACACCCAGAGAACTCTCAGTGACTGAAAGAATCTTTATAAATAAAACACGTTTTAAACCAACCGAATTCAACATCCGGAACATTTACCATATGCGACTTTTGAACCCAATAGTCTCCGTTGCATGCTCTCCAGTGTCTGCAGGAGCTTATTCTGGATGCTCTTGTTTCCTCCCACAATCTAAAGATGTGCATATCAGGTGAATTGGCCATGCTACATTGTTTGTAGTTTTCAGGGATGTGTGGGTTAGAGGGCAAATGTGTAATAATAGTGTAGAGGCATGGTTCTGGTTGCGTTACTCCCCTGAGGGTTAATGTGGACTTGTTGGGTCAAATGGCCTATTTGCACATTGTAGCGATTGTAATTCTAAACCCAGTTTGGTATTATCGATTTAGAATCAGACAAGAGACCCCAGTTTGCTATGGACCGACCAGACTGCCTCAAACTATTTTAAGAAGGTAGCTTGGATGCCAACATTTTCTTATTTTAAAGGTAGATGCTAAATGGGTGTTCCAGATGTGATGCTACTCGTCAAGCCACTCACCATTAATTTAAACACAATATATTTAAACACTCTAATGGAAATCCAAACAAAATGAAGAGGATTTTGGAATAACTTAACTGTTAGAAACCTTAACCGAATAATGGATACAGTACCTTCGACAAATGAACTGTTCCAATATACTAACATCACCTAAACACACCGTATGGTAGAGAGGAGCATTCAGACATAGAGTTCTCCAATCCAGGAGGAAACAGCATCAAGTGAAGCTTCAGAGAGAATAGCAGCGAGGGATAATTTACTAAAACTTGCAACCCTTCTGGGACACAAGCACCTGGTGAGTTACAGCTATAAGGAAAAAAACTAGAAAGCCTGGTCTATGCGAGCTGGCCATTGTTACTACTATTTAGTAAAAACCCTAAAAATCTCGTAAGTTATTTACTTGAGCCGTTTTCAGCTGGCAATTTGGCCTTTAAGATCTCTTGTTAAAAAAAGAGAAAAAAACATTTTTTTTAAAAAAAAAGTACAGCATTCTCACACAATTTAGACGCCTGGTCCTTTACTCAAGGGGCTTCTTCGTGTTAATGATCGCAAGGTCTCCTGAGTGGGGCAAACACAGGTACAGTCCAAGTTACGAGGATGTGTCTCATAACTTCTGAAACACGCCTGTCCATGGCCATCACATGGGACATACCAGGAAATGAAAAACAGCCTGACACACACCATTTCACTGTTTCTGAGCTACACAATGCCAGCACTCGATATACAAGGGAGCCAAAACCAAGGCCAGGGAAAAATACAGAGAGACAGAGATTCACATTAAAGACAGAAAGAGACAGTTAATTAGCTGGGAGGAGGTTATGGAAATCTGGGGGAAAAGGCAGAGCAATGGGACTAACTGGAGAAGTGAGATCTTCCAGAGTTAGCTTACAAGAATGAGAACATTGAATAAAGGCATTGTCAGATCAGCTGAAATGGGTTGTTACATTCAATTCTGAATCTGCTTCACAGAAACCTACAGACAACATAAACTGGGGCAAGATGACAGCCCACCATGAGGAGCTGTTCAGGCCACGTTAGCGTTTGCTCACTAAACTGCACTATCTGCCCAGCATGGACTTTACTATCATATGCTAACTATACTTGCAACAGATTACTAGGTAAAATCAATGACTGCAGATATGGAAACCAGATTCTGGATTAGTGGTGCTGGAAGGGTACAGCAGTTCAGGCAGCATCCGAGGAGCAGTAAAATTGACATTTCGGGCAAAATGAAGGGTTTTGCCCGAAACGTCGATTTTACTTCTCCTCGGATGCTGCCTGAACTGTTGTGCTCTTCTCGCACCACTAATCGCATCAGATTACTGTTTACAATAGGAAGGTTTGCTCTCTCTGCGTGTGTGCATGTGTGTGTTCATCAGAGACTGAGGGAGAGTCTGTGTGTGCGCGCGATTGGCGTGATTGAATGCGAAACGCATTGTTTGAGAAAGAATGCACATGGAGAAAACAATTTTAAATACGAACAACTGGCAGCCTTTTTATTAATCAACAGCGAGAACGAGAGATGTTTCATGGACAAATGAGGTAAAGTGTTTGAGAATGTTAAAATAAAGGCATTGCCAGACACAATAGCAATATACATCCGCGTGTACATGAATGACAGATGGGATAGGAGCTTGGCAAGGGTTCGAATCAGATTTGCTTTGGCAGGTTGAAGCCGGGAGCGTCAGCAGCAGATTATTAACTTCATTAAGAATGTAATTCATAACTCAAGGTTCAAACAGCAGATGGAATAAACCTATGAGATATATTCTGGAGTAGTGAGTATTTCAAGTTAGAAGTGACCAGGGAATGGTGTCAAGAATGAGCTCATAGTCAAAGGGAGCTCCCGCAGTTGTCTGCCTCAGCCGCAGATATTGGCCAGGAATGGAATGGAAACAAAGAAAGGAATTGGACGTTGTAACCAGAACAGTACACAGTGACCTCCATGCTCTTAATATTTAAATAACAAAGGCAATAATGCAATACACTGCGCATCTCCGCTGAAACTGAGTAGGTCAACATAGAGACCCATGAATAACATTGCCGGAGCAGCGAGGGAGACAGTAATTGAACACCTTCATTGATGCAGTTACTAGTGTTCTGTAGAGTGAATATCTCGATTCAGAGTTTCAACAGGAACAATAGTGGCAAGAAGTGTAGACTATATGAAAGAACAGGAATACAATCATAACTGGTTTATAGAAAACAAAATCTGGACAGTCACACTAACGAGGAACACCAACGATAGACAGGAAGGGATAATAATGAGACGCGTGTAATAGATCAGCGAAGATAATGACAACCAGTCAAATGCAGAAAGATACCAAACATAATCGGATAAGCTCCTGTCTATTGTTGGAATGTTCCTGTCTAATATTCTCAGATTCTGATCCATTATTGGAATATTCCAGTCTGCTGTTCTCAGATTCTGATAAGTCCTCCCTCTCTTTGTGGATCTGCTCATCCCTGTCAGTGCTGTCGGTGATGCTCCCGCTCATGTTATGGTTTAACAAATTGAACAGAGCCCATTTATCATTAAAAGATGGAAACCCTCCACTGGGATAATTAGAATCCATGGAGATTGGCATTAATCGCAGTCACTGACCAAATAGGCTCAATTAACCACTTCCATACATCACTTTTCATTTACTGGTTTTGGATAGAATGGATGAGGGTTGCTGAGGGATGGACCATAAATCTTTCAATCCTTTTAATCTTTTTCTCCTTCTATATGAGAGTATTAACAGAACGCTGCAGGGGTCTATATATGTTCGACTCTGTTTATTAAAGGAAGCAGTTATAAAATAACAGATCGGCTGCATAAACAATATCGGGTGATCAAGTTTCAAGATACCTGAACCCAAAGTACGGTGCTTATTGACCAGTGTGCGGCCACTCCTAGTTTTAATGCCCTGTTGTCAAATGCTTTCTTAACCTTGAGATAGAGCATTGAGACTGTTGCTCAGGAACAGGCCGAAGCAATTCTGTCCCTATGGGCCTCTTACAGAGGGATAACAGAAGGCCATTCAGCCCACATTAGCCTGTTGCTATTTGAAAAGGTGGAATGCTAGATTTTGGCACATTTTGCCAACAGAATCATTCAAAACAAAGAGATGTGTCGTTGCAGCTGAAGGAAGTGTTACTGAGTGGACACCTGGAGTACATTGTGTTGTTTATGTTTCTGTAACTGAGAAGGGATGGACCTCCATTAAATTCAGTTTAACGGCTGCTTGTAATCCTTGGTTTGCTGCGTTATTTAATGTCTCGGGTCTGTTACACAGGCACAGGAGGAGGCCATGAAGCCTCTACAGTGCGTTATAGAGGAACAGGAGGAGGCGAGTAAGCTTCTTGAGTCTATTTCAGAGGGACAGGAGGAGGGCCTACAGCCTCTCGAGTCTATTACAGAGGGATAGGAGGAGGTCAGTCAGCCTCTCCAGTATATTACAGAGGGACAGGACGAGCCTATTCAGCCTCTCGAGCCTGTTACAGAGGGGCAGGAAGTGTTCATTTAACTTTCAAGTCTGTTGCGCAGAAATAATAGTTTTAAATTAGTTGTGGAATAGGAAAGACCTGATGTAAACATTAAAGTTCTAACTTTGAACAAGGCCAATTTTGAAAGTGTTAGGCGAGCCCTGTGAAAGGCTGATTGGAATACCCTATTCACAGGAAAAGGGATGGTTGAGAAATGCAAGGCCATCAAAACGTGGTTTCAGAGACTCCAGGGCTAACGTGTTCCTATTAGTGAGATGGGCAAGGCTGGTGGGTGCAGGGAGTGCTGGATGGCTAGATATATTGATGCTCTGGTCAAGGTAATGAAGGAGGCATATGTCAGGTAAACAGAGCTGAGATAAAGTGAATCCCGAGAGCAGTATAAGGGCAGTAAGTGCACAGTCAACGAGGATCTTGTGCTAGAAAAGATATGGACGTGAGATCGCTTTAGAAATAGGGTTAACGAGACATTGAAGCAATTCTACACATCATTTAATGGCAAAAGATTAACTAGGGAGAGAAACGGCCCCTTAAAGATCAGTAAGGCTACCTATGTGTGGAACCACAGGAGATGGGAGGGATATGAAACAAGTATTTCTCCTCAGTAGTTAATGTAGAGGAGGTTAAAAGAGCGAAAGAATAACGAAATATAAAGTGATGTCTTGAAACATGTCTATATTACAAGGAGATTTAGGACATATTAAAACATATAAAGGTGAACAAATCCCTGGGACCCGATCAGTTGTATTCCAGAAGCTTGTGGGAATTTAGGAAAGAGGTTGCTCAGCCTTTTGCTGATATATTTGTATCATAGATTTCCACAGGTGATGTGTCAAAAGACGGGAAGGCTGCTAACATAGTGTCATTATTTAAGAAAGTAAGGAAAAACCAGGTAAATATAGATCGGTGTGCCTGAAGTCAATGGTGACTAAATTGTTGGAGGGGATTTTGAAGGAAAGGATGTATATGCATTTGGAAAGACAAGGACTGAAGAGGGCTTTGTATATTGGACATCACGTCTCACTGACTCGGTGGAATTGTTTCAGGAAGTGATGAAGATGATTGGTGAAGGCAGGACAGTGGATGTTGTCTTTGTGGAATTTAGTATGAAAAGCGAAATATTCTACATGGTAGACTGGTTAGCAAGGTTAGACTGCCTGGTATCCAGGGAGAGCTCGCCATTTCGATCCAAAATTTTCTTGAATATTGGAGACAGAGTGTGACAGTGGATACTTGTCCATTGAACTTGGAGACCTGTGACTCGTGTGGTGCCACAACGATCAATAGTGAGTCCACTGCCTTTTGACACTTCTACAAATCATTTGCATTCGAGTACGAGGTACGGTCAGTAAGTTTGTAAATAATTGCAAATTTCGTGGTGTAGTCGACAGTGAAGAAAGATATCTCAGAATATAGTGGGACTTTGATTAGGTGAGCCGAGGAGTGGCAGATGAAATTTATTTTAGATAAATGTGAGGTTTTGCATTTTGGCAAGAAAAATCAGGGCAAGATTTATAGGTAGGGTCCTGCCGAAAGTTGCCAGTCAAGGAGAACTCCGTAGAACTTATGGATCCCTACAGTGAGGAAACAGGCTATTCGGCCCATCGAGGCCACACCGACACTCTAAACAGTATCCCACTGGACAAACCCCTATCATATCCCTCTGAACATGCATTTCCCACACACCTCGCCCACATATCCCTGGGTACTACGCGAAATTTAGGATGGCCAATCGACCCATAACTGTATATCTTTATACCGTCCAAGGAGGACAATATAGCACCCGGAGGAAACTCACCCACACATGGAGAGAATGCACAAACTCCACACAGGCCATCATTCAAGGATGGAATTAAACCAAATTCGCTGCCCTGTGAGGCACCTTGTGGTGCAGATTCTCAGTTCCTTGAAAGTGCTGTCACAGATAGACAGCAGAGCGAAGAGTGCACTTGGTGATCTCCCTTTCTTGGTGCGTACATTTAGTCGAAGCGTTTGCATGACATGTTGCATCAGTACAGGACATTGGTTTGGTCACTTTTGTAATATTGCCTTTAACTCTGGTCTCCCTGCTGAGGAAAGAGTGCACAAGAGATTTAGAAGAATGTTGCAGCTGTTGGAGGGTTAGAGGTACAGGGAGACATTGAATAGGCTGGGGCTATTTTCAAGTGTTGAGGCTGAGGGGGGACCTTAAAGAGGATTATAAAATCATGAGGGGCATAGATAAGGTAAACAGTCAATGTCTTTTCCCAGGATAGACGAGTTCAAAATTAGAAGACAAAGGTTTAAGGTGAGAGGAGAATGATTTAAAAAGGGACATGAGGGACAACAGTTTCACACAGAGACTGCGGTGTGTATGGATTGAACAGACAAAAGAGGTGGTGGAGGCAGGTACAGTTACACCATTGAAAAGGCATTTGCATGGATACATGCAAGGAAAGTGTTTAGAGGGAGATGGAAATGTGTTGCTGGAAAAGCGCAGCAGGTCAGGGAGCATCCAAGGAGCAGGAGAATCGATGTTTCGGGCATGAGCCCTTCTTTTCCTGAAGAACGGCTCATGCCCAAAACGTCGATTCTCCTGTTCCTTGGATGCTGCCTGACTTGCTGCGCTTTTCCAGCAACACATCTTCAGCTCTGATCTCCCGCATCTGCAGTCCTCACTTTCTCTTAGAGGGAGATGGGCCAACTGCTGGCAAAGGGGACGAGATTAATTTAGGATATTTGGTCGGTGTTGATGACTAGGACGGAGGATCTTATTCCATGCTGTACATCTTTGAGAGTCTATTGATTCTTGATTGTTTAACATGGGAACAGGAGGAGGCTATTCAGCTTCTGAATTCTGTCAGTCAGCTTGCTTGCTCAATTACTGACAGTCAAATCCAAAAATAAATCATACAGATTTTGATGGTTTTTTTTACAGAAACAGAAGAAAGGTTTTTAGTCAAGTAAAGCTGTAAAGAGTGTAAAGAGGCCAATGAGTCCCTCAGCTCAATTTCACAGGAGCAGCAAGGGAGCACAGAACTATTGCAGCCTGTTACTCAGGAGCAGGAGGAGGACATCTATTTTCACAAAAACTTCGATTAGGAGGCAGTTACTCAGCTGCTCGAGACTGGGACACAGGAACAGGATGCAGTCATTCAATTGCTCTAAACTGGGACTCAAAGAAATCTGGAGGCTAGTGAGTCCCGAGGATCCTGTTACGCCGGAACAGGAGGCAGTCACTCACTCCCCACCAGTATGAGACACTGGGAGAGAAGGGGAGTTTTTTGGGAACAAACAGAAATGTATGAATAAGTTGCATTAGTAGTACATTCAATCCTGCACTACCTTTCCCACAAACAAAAGCTGATCTGATTGTGCTTCCCTCATTCCATTTTACGGAGACTATCCTCCCTGCAGCCTCTGCAACATTTTGTTGGTCATGTTGCAGACCCAGATGCTGTAACAACAGTCACCATGACTTATCCAGAGGGATGGGTCTAACCGGATGAGTCAGGATTTGAAGGTCCAATCACAAGAATGAAAACACAAGAATGAGAGCTGTGCATGGGGTGAATACTTCAATTTTTTTTTCCCAAGTTTGGGGAATCGGGGTCGAGAGGACATCCATTAATGTTTGAAAAGGAAAAAAAAGGAAACTGAGGGGCAACTCTCTTACACAGAGTGTGGTAAACATACGGACTGAGCTACCAGTGGAAGTGATTGAGGTGTGTACAATAACAATATTGAAAAAGCATTTGGACAAATACACAGATAGGACAGGATTAGAGGGATGCAGAACAAGAGCAGGGAAATGCGGTGAGTCTGGGTGGACATTTTGGTTGGCATGGACCAGCTGGGCCAAAAGCCCAGTCATATTGGCAGTCTCATGCAATATGACTGTAAATTAGTGCGTTTTGGGGTGGATACGGGGGCAGAGACAGAGAAAAAATGTGATGCAAGGATATGTTTACAGGTTTCGGAATACTGAGATGAAAACATTTCGATAGTTTCATGCAACACGGGTCAGTATTTTGAAAAACTGAGTGAAAGGGATATTGCTGTTAGTTCACGTGATGGAGAGTTTTGGATGAGCATGTGTTCTGCAGCTTTGTAACTGGGATTGAGGAGAGTAAAGTTTTGGCCTCACTGGGCTGAATCTACAAAAAACTGTCTCAGTGACACTTTCATTGAGTGTGACAGAGGGGTTGTCTGCACGAGACCGAGCTAGTTTCCTGGTGCTATCTTACCAAGCTCATCTCATTAACTAGCCATCCCACTCCATAGTGTCCCTCTCATTTAATGCCCGCCCAATTCTCCCACCCATCATGACTGGAGGTACTCAAAGTCGCCTGGATGCCCCTGGATATCCCGTGTTCCCTGGCACTGGTGCTATCTTTAAAAGGCCAATGGGCACACGGTTGCACTTTCTCAGTTTGGAGCTGCCCTGCACATTTTCGCCAAGCATGGCAGCGAAGGGGAAATTACACCACGGGGCACGGAGGTCCTGGTGGATGGGCTAAAACAAAAGGGGACCATTCTCTTCCCAGAGGGATCACACTACCAGACCCACCGAGCCTGGTATGAGTTTGCCACCCACCTCACTGCAGTATCTACGGTCTGAAGAAATGTCCAGCAAATCAGGATAAGCATCAATAACCTTCCCCACTCTGTTAGGATAAGGGTCACCGTATTCTCTCTGCTCCCTCACACTCACTGTATATCTGTTATAGCATCGGCCCTCGAACAAGGCTCATGCTCCACCACTCTCACTATTTCATACAGCACCTTCCCTCTCTTTCTCTCTTGCCTTTCTAATGCCCCCCACATAGTTATAGAATATTCTGGAGAATGCCAATTATGGAATATTCCAGAAAATGTTCCAACTTATTCCCAGTTTCTGGGAAAACGACTGTGCCCCAGTGTGTAACACGTAAGAGGATGGAGTAGAGATGTACGTTTTTCAAATTACCACAATTAAAATTTATTATGAGGCCATTCAGTACTTCAAATATGCTCCAACATTCAATACGTTCGGGGGTGATCTGATGGTTTTCTCAGGTCCATGTTACAGGAACTTTCAGTCATTCAATCCCCAGGTTCCTGTTACCGAGCAGACGATTCTCAGAAACTTTTTACCCCGGGTTTCTTCTAGCATGTGTTCAGAAGGCATTTCCCATGGGGACGGACTCTCCTAACAATATATTTCATCTGCTTTATAAATTCATGCAAAAGTCAGCATCCTTTCCACAGACCAATCAAAAACATGCACTTATTTTATGGTTATGCAAGGTGTGTGAAGGTTTGTAGCTCAGGTTGATGTTTAGGGTGTAGGTTTGCTCGCTGAGCTGTAGGTTTAATATCCAGACGTTTCATTACCTGGCTAGGTAACATCAGCAGTGGCGACAACCAAGTGAAGCGAAGCTGTTGTCTCCTGCTTTCTATTTAAATCTTTCTCCTGGTTGGAGCTGCTGGGTTTTGTGGTGATGTCATTCCCTGTTCGTTTTCTGAGGGGTTGATAGATGGCATGTAGATCTATGTGTTTGTTTATGGCGTTGTGGTTGGAGTGCCAGGCCTCTCGGAATTCTCTGGCATGTATTTGCTTAGCCTGTCCCAATAGAGATGTTTCGAAATGATGTTTTTTTTTTCCATCTATGTGTAGGGTTACGAGAGAGAGAAGGTTGTGTCTTTTTTTCGCTACCTGGTGTAAGTGTATCCTGGTGGCTAACCTTCTTCCTCTTTGTCCTAAGTAGTGTTTGTGGCAATAATTTCATTTTGTAGATGACGTTGTTTTTTTTCAATGGGTTGTACTGGGTCTTTTAAGTTTGTTAGTTTTTGTTAGAGAGTGTTGGTGGGTTTGTGTGCAACTAGGATTCCGAGGGGTCTTAGTAGTCTGGTTGTCATTTCTGAAACTTCTTTGATGTATGGTAAGGTGGTTAGGGTTTCTGGCTGTGTTATGATTGTCGATATCCAATCACAATTAGTCATTCTGGCTATTTCATTTGCCTCACCGTATTGTATTCAGCCAAAGACAGCTTCCAAACAATTGTCTCATTGTAAAATACAATTTATAGCAGAGAACATTTTAATCTCAATATACCTTTTTCCTTGTCATTTTTAATTTCTCTTGCCCCTTGTCTGTGACTGATTCTGTGTGTAACAGTTACACAGTCTCCCACTCAGTTGGCTGGATGGATGGTTTGTGATGCAGAGGAATGCCACCAGCGCAGGTTCAATTCCCCACAGTGACAGAGGTTACCATGAAGGGGACGCTCTCTCAACCTCACCCCATCACACGTGTGGTGACTTTCAACATCAACCATCATGAATGGTCTCTCTAATGAGAGTTATTTGGGACTGTATTCTATCAATGTTAGCATTTTTATTTTTTAACAATTTTTTTTATTGAAAAAGATATTTTTATCATTATATTAAATCAACAAGAAAACAACTCCAATAACTGAACAAAATTAAACTCATGTGCATGTACATACAAAATAAGTTAAAGTCTCTAAACGGACATAAGAAAAAACAAAAAGAAGCAATAAATAGTAAATAAATATTACGGCTCAGCATAACAAAATAATAGCTCTCGTTCTTCGAGAGCATTAACTGATACACATTCATACGTTCATAAGTCTTCATATGTGTTTCATTAGACATACCATCATGGCTATATAAAAGCCCTTTTTAGAGTGGCAGATAAGCCTGTATCGCGGTAATCCAAAAAGGGTTGCCATATCTTAAATAGATCTCTGCTTTTCGGTGCACCATACTGGTTAGAAAGTTCCAAAGGGATATTCACCATGACGAGCTTAGAACGACCCAACAGACCCGGATGGTTTTCAGACATCCAACACAACAGAATATTTTCCATAGCACAGGAAGTATGGGTGAGATACTAAACGAGTTTTGTGCATCACTATTTACTGTGGAAAAGGATATGGAAGGTTTAGACTGTAGGGAAACAGATGGTGACACCTTGCAAAATGTCCATATTACAGAGGAGGCAGTGTTGGATGTCTTGAAACGAGTAAAGGTGGATAAATCCCCAGGACCTGATTAGGTGTACCCTAGAACGCTGTGGAAAGCCAGAGAAGTGACTGTTGGGCCTCTTGCTGAGATATTTGCAATGTGGATCGTCTCAGGTGAGATGCCGGAAAACTGGAGCTTGGTTAACGTTGTGCCATTGTTTAAGAAGGGTGTTAAGGACAAGCCAGGGAACGATAGACCAGTGAGACTGACGTTGGTGCTGGGCAGGTTGTTGGAGGAACTCATGAGGGACAGGATGGACATGTATTTGGAAAGACAAGGACTGATTAGGGATAGTCAACATGGGTTTGTGCATGAGACATTATGTCTCACAAACTTGATTGAGTTTTTTGATGAAGTAACAAAGAGGATAGATGAGGGCAGATGGGTAGATGTGATCTATATGGACTTCAGTAAGGGTTTTGGTAAGGTTCCCCATGGGAGACTGAATGGCATGGTTAGATCTCATGTAATACAGGGAGAACTAGCCATTTGGATACAGAACTGGCTCAAAGGTAGTAGACAGAGGATGGTGGTGGAGGATTGTTTTTCAGACTGGAGGCCTGTGACCAGTGCAGTGCCACAAGGATCTATGCTGGATTCATTACTTTTTGTCATTGACATAAATTACTTGAATGCGAGCAAAAGAGGTACAGTTAGTAAGTTTGCAGATGACACCAAAATTGGAGGTGTAGTGGAGAGCGAAGAGGGCCACCTCAAATTCACCAAATGGCCAGTGGGCTGAGAAGTGGCAGATGGAGTTTAATTCAGATAAATGCGAGGTGCTGCATTTTGGGAAAGAAAATCTTCGCAGGATTTATACACTTAATAGTCAGGTCGCAGGGAGTGTTGCTGAACAAAGAGATCTTGGAGTCGCAGGTAGATAGGATAGTGAAGAAGGCTTTTGTATGCTGTCCTTTAATGGTCAGAGTATTGAGTACAGGAGTTGGGAGGTCAGGTTGCGGCTGTATAGGGCACTGTTAGAATATAGCGTGCAATTCTGGTCTCCTTCCTATAGGAAAGATGTTGTGAAACTTAAAATGGTTCAGAAAAGATTTCAAGGATGTTGCCAGGGTTGGAGGATTTGAGCTATAGAGAGACGCTGAACAGACTGCGGATGTTTTTCCTGGAGCGTCGGAGGCTGAGGTCTGACATTATAGAGGTTTACAAAATTATGAGGGGCCTGGATAAGATAAATAGGTAAAGTATTTTCCCTGGGGTCGGGATGATCAGAATGAGAGTGTATGGGTTTAGGGTGAGAGGGGAAAGATATACTAGAGAAATAAGGGGCAACTATTTCCCACAGAGAGTGTATGGAATGAGCTGCCAGGTGATGTCGGGGAGGCTGATACAAGTGCAACATTTAAGAGGCATTCAGATGGAATAAGAAGTGTTTGGAGGGTTATGGGCCAGGTGCTGGCAGATGGGTCTAGATTGGTTTGGGATATGATGTCAGCATTGATGGGTTGGACCGAAGGGTTTATTTCCATGCTGTACATCTCTATGACTCTATGACTTATATTAATCTCTGGATTTTCGTGCACCATGCTGGTGAGAAAGTCCAAAGGGATATTCTCCAGGATGAGCTTACAAAGAACCAACAGACCCGCGGAGTTTTCAGACATCCAACACAACGAAATATTTTTCCTAGCACAGAAAGTACGGATTTTTTTTCCCATGTGCATCTGCGTAAGATACTCTGGTCAGGCCCAGGAAAAGAAAAACCGGGTCCATCTCCAATTCGGTCTCCAAGACCCACTCTATCACACCTAACTCAGTGCTCCAATATATATGAAGCCTGCAGCAGGACCACATGCAATGCGTAAGAGTGCCTGGAGTCATTCTGCATTTAGGACATGCTGAAGATAATCCCACTTTGAATTTTCAGAGAAAATCTTCGGTCAGATAGAACCTATGAAGAATTTTCAACTGCGTGGAATGGGTCCTGTTAGAGATCAAAATCCTTCGAGCATTTTCACAAATATCCTCCCATGTCTCCGAAATGATCTAACCCCCCAACTCCCTCGCACAGACGTCACGAAGCTGCACAGTCTTCTCTGAGGGGACACTCTCCAACAAATGATGAAGTGTACTGACAGAGATTGTATTATTTACAGTAATCACCTGTTTCTCTGTATCGGATCTATAAGTGTCTGTTAAAATTGTGTTTTTTAATCAAATCTCTAATCTGGAAAAAAACAGAAGAGATTTCGACTCGGTAGTCCATACTTACGAGTTATTTGATCAAATGATATCATTGTTTCTCCCTCAAGTAACATGTTGTAGATCAGTGGTTTGCACTGCTGACACACAGCACCAGGTTCACGGGTTTGGTTGAAGCCTCAGATGACTGGCTGTGTGCAGTTAATATATTCTCAACTGTGTCTATGTTGGTTTCCTCCCCAGTGCAAAGATGTGCAGGTTAGATGAATTGGCCATTAGTAAATCACCCATAGTGTTCAAGGATGTGTAGGTTTGGGCTTTAGTCAAGGTAAATATAGGATGGTAGGGGAATGGGTCTGATTGGGCTACTCTTCAGAGGTGGACTTGGTGGGCCCAAGGGCTTGTATCCACACTGTAGGGATTCTACTAATTCTAAATCACTCAAGCATGTCACACCCCTGGCCGACCACCATTTAAACCTGGACTACATTATCCCCGGTTGATAACCCAGTATACCAATTATTGGGGTAAGAAACATGGTTTTCGCTGTATTGCCCTCGATATGACGCATTGTCCTTCAATTTTTAACAGTATTGATAATCTTTAGTTTATGACAATACTCCATAAATGTTGTCAATTTATCTAAGGACAACAAACTAATAAGGGTTCACTTTGTCTGAGAGGGCTCAATGTCAAGCTGTATTGATGCCGAGACCTCAGCGGCCCAGGATCTAACATACGATGAATAAAAACTGAATTCATTGCTTTTAATCGGGGAGATCAACTCCCCACAATCTGTGGTGTGGTTGCAATTTTGTTAGCTTGATGAAGAATCGCTTATGGTTCCAAATAAAAGAGCTAAACCCGCCATTATGTTTCAAAAATATCTGTCTGGGAAACATCAAAGGAAGTATTTACACAGGGTATAGCAAATGAGGAAGGACATTCATTTTAATAACAGCTATCCGACCTAGCCAGGATATTGAAAATGCCTCCCATCTTTGAAGGTCTTGCTTAATTTTGTCAAACAAATGTGCATAGTTCATGTTAAATAAATGATAAAAGACAAATGTAATGAAAATACTGAAATAGGAAACCACCCCGTGACCATTTAAAAGGAAACCAGGATTTGCCCTCAGTATCAGGTATTTCCCGAAGACCTCCCATAGGCATGGCCTCCAACTTTGTAAAATTAATTTATCGCCCGGAAAGACAAGCGAATTAATGCATTGCATCACATGAACTACTGAAATTGCGGGATTTGACAAAAGCATAAGACCCTCAGCACAGTGGCACAATGGTTAGCACTGCTGCCTCATAGTGCCAGAGACCCAGGTTCAATTCCCGCCTCAGGCAACTGCTTTGTGGAATTTACACGTTCTCCCCGTGTCTGTGTGGGTTTCCTCCGGGTGTTTCGGTTTCCTCCCACAGTCAAAAATGTGCATGCCAGTTGAATTGGCCATGCGAAATTGCCCGTTGTGTTAGGTGAAGGGGTAAATGTTGGGGAACGGGTCTGGGTGGGTTGCTCTTCGGCGGGTCGGTGTGGACTTGTTGGGCCGAAGGGGCTGTTTCTACACTGTTAGTCATCTAATCTAATCTAAATACTCAATGAACTAACTAGTCTTAAGAATTAGATTAGATTACTTACAGTGTGGAAACAGGCCCTTCGGCCCAACAAGTCCACACCGCCCCGCCAAAGCGTAACCCACCCATACCCCTACATCTACATCTACCCCTTACCTAACACTACGGGCAATTTAGCATGGCCAATTCACCTGGCCTGCACATCTTTGGAGTGTGGGAGGAAACCGGAGCACCCGGAGGAAACCCACGCAGAAACGGGGAGAACGTGCAAACTCCACACAGTCAGTCGCCTGAGACGGGAATTGAACCCGGGTCTCTGGCGCTGTGAGGCAGCAGTGCTAACCACTGTGCTAGTGTCTCAAATGTGTTATATTGCCCTTAATCTCAATCAATAAGTATACTGCTTCATGGTCAGAAATAGTAATATTCCCAATTGTGCAGGATGCCACCAAATCTAAGAATCTTGCAGGGATGGGGAAGAGATCAACCCTCGGGTGGCATTTCTGCAGGTTAAAGAAGAAAATAAAATCCCTACTTTTGAGGTAGATCTGCCTCCAGACATCCACCAGCTCTCGTTCTGCGCACAACTCCATTAATTGCTTACATCATGACGATAGTATTGGGGCACCTTTGGACATTCTGTCCACAGTGGCGTCCATAATACAGTTGATATCTTCTACAATAACGTGCCACGATGCAAGATAACTGAACTTGGAAGGAGCGGGCATGGAGGGGGGGTGGGGGGGGTGGGGGGGGGGGGGTGGGTGGAGTGGCGGGGGTGTGTGGCAATAAACATTCCAAATACTGTATTATTTAACATAATTCAAGGCTTTGGGGATTATGAGCCTCCCATGAGTGTCAAATACAATCTAGTCGGTTAAATGCAAGATTCTTTTCATCCATTGTGGCTGATCCCCTACTCGTAGTATTAAAAGAGGAGAAATAAACCCATTTAAACCCGACCTGCTGTCATGTCAAATGTTCCTTGTCATCAAGGTGCATCTCCGGCAATAGGACATCATCCACCCTGTCTTTTTAAGACTAGAAAGTAAAGTTTTCCTCTTGACTGGCCAATGGCTCCCCTTAATGTTCCAGGTACATCATTTAAGCACATCATTATCCAGAACACATTGTAGCAACATTTGAACTCGAGAGAGGAAGAAGTCGAATTGCTGATCATTAATAAACAAAGTGTCATAGAGCGTAAAAACTACACAAACCAATACTTCTACAACTGCACACTCTCAAAACTTTCAAAAACTAAGCATTTTAAGTAAAAGGCTGGGATTGAATGGGTTAGGGAACCACTTTGCCCGTACTGTGATGCAAAGCCCAACAAAGCAGACCTTCCGGATCGCCCTCATCTTGGACTTTCCCTTAACATTTTATCGATATTATCATTTCATTTTGCATTATATTCCTGGATGTTCTGGAGGAGTGTGATTTTGTATCACAGTCAGCATTTCCCCAACATTGCACGTTCCTGCCATTCCCCGATAATCCTTGACTCCGTTATTATTTATGAACCTTCTGACTGTGCCTCAAAAATATTCAATATCTATGCCTCCAATGATCTGCAGGGAAGAGAGTTCCAAATACTCTCACAACTGAGAAAACAAAAATTAACCTCATTTGTATGTGAGATTATTTTTGTCTCCTTCCATGAGTAAGGATATAATTAAATTGTAAGCAGTTCGGAGATTTTTCACTTCATGTATTCCAGGGATGATGGTCTTATATTATGAAGGCTTTAACAGGTTACTCTTGCAATGAAAGGTGATCTCATTGAAACATAAAAAAACCTAGAGGAGAGTGGATTACATAGATACCCACTGGGTTTTTGTATAGTCCAAACTTCTGGTCACTTTTATCTCTGCAGTGTGGAAGCAGGACATTCCACCCATCAAATCTACATTGACCCTCGGAACAGGAACCCCCACCCACGATCCTGCCCCCCCCCCCACCCCCACTCTATCTTTGTAACTCTGCATTTCCCATGACTAACCTATCTAACCCTCACGTCCCTGGGCACTATGGGCAAATTAGCATGGCCAATCCGCTCTAAGCTACATATATTTGGACTGTGGGAGGAAACTGGAGAACTGGGAGGAAATCTACACAGACATGGGGAGAATGTTCAAAATCCACATAGAGGGATGGCCGAGGTTGAACGCAGCTACTTGGTGATGGGATGTAGCAGTGCTAACCACAGATCCATCATGTGCATCCGTTCGTTCTATTAGTTATTTGTGGCTGACTAAAGAAATCTGCCTGACTTGTTCCTGTCACTGAACCTGACGCAGTCTGAGAACTTTATCATCTGCCATATCACCAACCTGGTTAAAGTTAAAATTTGGTGTCAGCAGTGGATGAATGTGACCAGAAAAGGAAACTGTGACACCCTTCAACCTCCGTCAGAGCAGGAATTAGGAGAAATTCACAGAGTGAGATTTCAGTCCAGTGGGAATTCTCCTTCCCAGAAGCTTGGGATGGCATTAACTTTATATTATATCGAAGCTGGCTTTGTCTGATTTTCCATGGACAGGTGAATCAGGGATAATGGTGCATGGAAAGAAAAGTGCAGCTGGGATCACAATGAGATGAGCCATGACCTTATTTACTGGTGGAGTAGTGTGAATGGGCCGAATAGCCCACTTGTGTCCCTCTGCCTTATGTTCTGATGTTCCATTCAGCCCTTCGGAGATGCTAAACAGGGGCAGATCGAGGCCACTCCGATGGTTAGGTGTAGTTTTGGAAATGTACTTGGAAAATCCAGGCTGGATCAGGAAGTGACCACCACCCCCACACCCCCCCCCCCCCCGCATCCCTGTTTCCAGGGTTCCCCTCTCTGTAACTTCTGCTCCAGATGTGGGTCATGTTGCAGACCCAGATACGCTGGGAATACAGCCACATACCCCACCCAGGCTTAAAACAACAAATCCTCTGCTCTCCCTGAATGCAACGTTGTACAACACGATTTCCAGCAAAACAACCCGTTACTTTCCAAAAGCATAACATGTGAAATAAATAAGTAGGAACAAGAGTAGGTCAATCGGCCCCTCAAGCTAACCCTGTCCTTTAATAAGAACATGGCTGATCTACTCCAGGGCTCAACTCCACTCTCTTGCCGACTCCTTGTATCCCTCCACACCTCTCTGAGGTAGGGAATTCCAGACATTCACTACCTTTGGAGAGAAGACATTACTCTGGATCTCAGATTGAAATCGATGTTCCTTATTCGGTATCTATATCATCGAGTTCGACACTTTGATCAAGAATGGAAACAACTCCTCAACATCTACCTTCTCCAACCCCTTCTGTGTCTTGTAGGTTTCAGCATTATCACTCTTCAATCCTTTAAACCCCAATGAATTATCGCCTCACCATCTTAGAGATTCTCAATAACACAATCCTTTCTTCCCAGCAAACTGCATAATGTACCAACCAAGTTACTTGCTGCATCAGCATGCTGACTTTATGTTTCATACACACGAACACTCCAATCACTTTGTACTGCTCCTTTTCTGGAAGTCATCTCCATTAAATAACAGCCTGCTTTTTGATTCTCAGTGTCATCCTCAAACTCGGATGTATATTACACTCATCTCCCTCCTTCAGGCTGTCAGCATAGATTGTAAATAACTGATGGCTTCGGACTGATATTTGTGGTACTCCAGCAGATACACCTTTACCAGAAAGATCCATTAATCCTGACTCTGTGATTTCTGTGTTAACCAATCATCATCCCATGTTAATACAGTATCCGACGTCCTGGAGCTTCTGTTTTGTGTAAGAACTTTTGTTTTTAAATGCCTTGTGGAAAATCTCTGGAAAGCCTCGTGTTTACCAGATCCCCTTTATAAAGTCCGTTGTTACAATTTACAGGCATCTTCAGAAATACTTTGCATGATTTTACAGGGCAAAATCTAATTTCCCTTTCACACATCTACACTGACTCTGCGTAAACCTTTTCTAAATGTTCATGCTTGCCAGGTTTTCCAAACTATACTAGTCTCATCTGCTTTCATTTGGTCCATAAATGTTTCCCATTCATTTGTTTGTCCAAATGAGTTTTAAATGTTGCAGCTGTCCTTGCATCTCCCACTCTTCCTCTGGAAGCTCATTCCATACCCACACCATTCTCTGTGTAAAAGCGCTGCCCCTTCGTACCTGTTAAATCTACCCTCTTTCACCGTAAACCTATTCCCTCTATGTTTTGATTCCCCTTTCCGCTGGAAAAGACCTTAGCTTTTCACCCTATCCATACCTTTCATGATTTTATAAGTTTCTATAACGTCACCACTGAACAACCTGCACTCCATGTGATACTAACTTCAAGAACAAGCGTTTAAAGATAAGCACTGCAAAATTGAAACAATATTAATTTCAATATTAATATTGAAACAATATTTAAAAAGTAACCAACACTCAGCCCAAGCATCATACTGTGATTTGTTTTTCTCTTTATTACAATACTAAGGCAGCATGAAAGGCTTACTGGTGCCAATAAGAAGTCAAGCACCTGAATTCCTTTGTCTAAATGGGGGTGATGATCTCGACAGTGAAAACATATCTGTGGCCAGATCTATATCATGCCACACGGTCAACATTCTCCCTCCTGGCCTCCGTATGACTTGGTGTGGTTGTGTTTTCTTTATCGTGCATTCAATAGACATAACCCCTTCCCCCATTCACACCTTAATTTCGGCCCGTTTTACAGAATCTTCTCATTCACCACTGCTAAAAGCCGTTTATCTTTTGCCACACCCTCTTTTCCCTGCCACCCATCCTCCATATCTGGCAAGGGATAAAAAGACCATTTTGCAATTGTATACAGCTGTGAAGAATTGTCACAGTGGACTGGAAAAGCTAACCCTTTCTCTTTCTCTGCAGATGTTGACAGACCTGCTGAGTTTCTCCAGAAATGAAGAGGCACAGAACAATTTTTCAAATAAACAAATAACTATGGATACTGGGAATAAAAATACAAAAAGCTTTGTAGAAGGTTCACTGGACCTGAAAGTTTAACTCTGCATTCACTCCAGAACATTCTGCAACACCTTTAGCAATTTCTTCAGCAATTTCTGTTTTTGAACAATTTCCAATAATATATTGTCAAAGATGCCCAGACATCCTGTACAACATGGAGCGCTGTACACTGGGAACTGAACAGTAACACATGGTGACAAGTTCCTTGACTCTGAAACTGCATAAGGCTGGCATCACTGACACGGCAGAGCTCTGATTCATGGTCAGGGTGAAAAACAGAAGCAAACACATTCACTTCAAATACAGAAGATGGCATTACCGAAAGGAAAAGATTCAAATTAGTACCTTAAATGGATATTGCTTATCTAACAAACTGGAGACGTGACACCAAGGAAAGACTTCCAGCAGAATGAGAGCATGGAAATCTATTTCCGCATCAGACACCAGAGTAGGTCACTGAAAACAGGACTGGTGGGAGAATGGGTCTCGGTGTGAAATGGGGGGCAGTCAGTAGAATTGATTTGTAGATATTACAGCTAAAACTGGGTTATCATCTGATGCTGTAGATTTCACAGGCAGTCTGTAACATTTCCCCCAGGAAAGTCCATCCATCTACCATTTCCATCAAGCTGATCCATGGGTCAGTGACGAGTGTGGGTGAACATGGTCGGGTCGGAATCACGTGTACCTAAACGTGATGACAATCCATGAAAGCTACTGCACTTGACTGGTTACACTACGAACAACAGGACTAACATCTGATACAGAGAGAGAGAGATGATCCCAAGTCTAACAAATCAGATCTAAGTTCTGTCGTCCTGTCAAATCCATGCATAAAAGTCGATGGAACATTAAATAACTTACTGGAGAAGAGGACTCCACAAATATCCCCATCCTAGATAATGGAACACCCCTGTGCATCCATGTAAAAGATGCAGTATCTGCACCATCCTCAGCCAGAAGTGTTGAGTCGATTACCCACCTCACCCTCACTATGATACCCTCAGAATCACAGATGCCCGTCTTCAACCAATTCAATTCACTGCACATGACATGAAGCAACAGCTGGACACTGTAGATACGACAAAAGCAATTGGCCCTGACACCATTCCTGCAATAGGACTGAAGACGTTTGCTGCACGATAAGCCATGTACCTGAGGAAACTGTTTCATTCCAGCTCCAACTCTGACATCTCCCTGACAATGTGGAAAATTACTCAACTATGTCCCATCCCCGAATAAGGGAATGATTACAATGGGACCAATTACCACGCTTCAGTCCCATCACGACAGTCAAATTGGTTGGGGTTATTTTTGATAGAGCTGTAAAACAGCACAGAAATAATCAGTTCAGTGTGGTTTCCGATAGGCCCCCATGTGGAGATGGTGCTGTTGGATTACTAATCCAGACCAGGATAATTCTCTGGCAACTGGTCCAAGTTTAAAACAATTAATAAAATATCGAGATCTAATATCTGGTGTCAGTAATAGTAATCTTGTGTTCAATTTCGATTATAGACATCGATTTCCTCCCCAATGTACTTTCAGGAAGTGAATCTCCCGTGCTTTCCTGGTCTGGCCTAAACGTGACTCCAGACCCACAGACATGTGATGCACTCTTCAATGGTCTCTGAAAAGACCAAGCAAGGCATTGAATTGTATCAAACTGCTCCGAGGCCTGAAAGGATAAACCCGGAGAGAACACCCGGAGCCAGCCTCGTTATCAGAAATGGCAATGGGAAACACAATCCTGTCGACCCTGTCGAGACCTCCTTCCTAACAACTGAGAACTTGTGACAACATCTACAGATCTTTCCCACAGACTGCACAGAAGCATCGGGAAAGGAATACGTCATACAACTCATTGAGCTTTCCCCATTCTTGTTCATGTTCGAAAATCTTCTCAACGCAGTTTTCCCCATACAATATTCATATCCCTTAATATGTTTAAACATTGTGAAACATAAAATAAGAACTGCTGTAGTCCATTCAGCCCATCAGTTTTTGCACCTCCATTCTATGTATAGGCAGTTCACTGATAACGCGTGTGATTAAATACATTTCGGCTGCAATGCAATTCATGAACCTTTTCCTATAAAGTGAACTCGAATTTACTGTGACGCGATTCCTTGTCGGGCACCAGCTGAACAGCAAACCCTGCCTCAGAAACCGTCTGTCTACAAAAGGTACAATCAATGTGTTCAGCAAAAACAGGAATGCAATCGACTCTGCAGGCCTTGAAACTGAGCCTAAAACTTGGAATTGGAGTCTATATTTAGAAAGAACTTTATTTCAAACTGTGGGGAGAATCTTGGAGAGAACTGGAATTCGGCATCGGCATCACATGGTCAGTCAGCCCCCGTG
Source organism: Chiloscyllium punctatum (assembly GCF_047496795.1). NCBI lineage: Eukaryota > Metazoa > Chordata > Chondrichthyes > Orectolobiformes > Hemiscylliidae > Chiloscyllium > Chiloscyllium punctatum. Next base: position 82,968,493 of record NC_092766.1, on the reverse strand, counting down.
CACTTTCTGGTGAAGATTGTGGTGAAAGGTACGGTGCACCAGTGAGTGACTGGAATGATAGCTGATTTTCTATCTTCACACCATACTCCTGCTCTCTCCCTATCCCTTCAGTTTCCAGAAATCCTCATTTATATTTAGCCCCTTGACTTCCACAGCCTGATCTGGGAGAGAGTACCCCTGGTTTGCCAGTCTCTGAGTGCAGGCATTTATTCTCATCTCAATGCAAACTGGCCTGTCTGTACCTAATATTGTGGCCCCTTGTTTTAGAGGGGAATTACCATCCCTGCTTCTAATCTGTCTCGCCCTGTCAGAGTGTGATATATTTCACTGAGATTTCCACTCATTTTACAAAACCCCAAGAATACAGGTCCAGTCGCCCCAAACTCTGCTCCCACAACAAGTCTATCGTCCCAGAGATCAGTCTGGTCATCCTTTACTGCTCTCCCTCAATGTCAGGTTTGTCCTCTGTTAGGAAAAGAGACCAAAACTGCACACAATACTGCACAATGTTCGAGATGGGGCCTCACCAAGGTCTTGTACAGCTGCAGTAAGATAAACTTATGCCTGGACTCAAATCCCCCTGAAATGAAGGTGAATACAGCATTTATCTTTCTAGCTGCTTTCTGCTCCTGCAATATTTCTTTCAGTGACTGGTGTACAGGGAGATCCAGATTCCTTTCAAAGTTACAGTTCCCCACATGTTGGGCCTATATAAAATGACAATTCCCAGTATGGACTTCTGGCTTCAGAAGTCACTTCCCGACATGGACTTGGAGGGCTACGCAGAAATAAACAAAAATTCAGCTTACATTCATTTATAGAGCAACATTTTTCAACCACTCCTTTTTTAAATGAGAGGCTGCCGTTCTATTGTTCCCATTAAAGTACACAACATCTCATCGCCCCATTACTCTCCATCTGCCACGTATTTTCCCAGTCACTCCACTTGTCTAACTCACCTTGGAAATTTTTTACATCCTCCTCATCCTCTCACAAGTTGACATAGTTTCGTGCTGTCAGCAGACTTGGGAATATTGCATTTACGCCAGTCACCCAATAATATGATGTGTATTAGGAATCGCTGGATCCCAAGCCACGATCCACCCTGTCTTCCATTTTTTTTTAAAAAAAACATTGTTTTATTCCTACTCACTGTTTCCTGCCAACTCTCCCATTCTAAATCTATGACCATATATTAGCCCGAGTCCCATAGGATTCCACTTTGCACAATAGGCTTGGGGCTTTATCAAAAATCTTTCTGAGATTCCACTCGCATGGCATTGATGCCTTCTACATAATTTTACTTAAAGCCACTTTCTCAATTATGATTCCCATTTCATAAATCCCTGTTGCCTTTGTCTTTGCCCATTAATTTTAGTCCAATATTTTCTCTAAACTTTTTAGTTGCTATTTTCATTCTATTCCCTTTTTCTCACAAGACTAAAGTTCCCTAGTTTTGCTAGGAAGTTTTCTTTTTTGCTTTGTTTTCTTCTGTGAAGGCATAACTAAAGTATTTGCTCCATATTTCTGGTACTTCCTTGTCCTCAATTATCTCGTATCAAACTGTAAGAAATCTGCAACTTTTTTCTCTTACATTTTGCCATTGACATATTTTCAGAAAATATTACAAGTTCTCTCTTACCAATTTTGTTAGATAGTCTTCAGAAACCCATCAATTCCTACCTTAAGCTACTCAACGATTGACCTTCCACAGCCATACAATCACAGAAGCAAAGTCTCTGTGCGACCAGAAATACAGCACAGTCTACATTCGGCCACTTTCCGACACGAGACCGTAGCCGCGAATCTTAAAGTATTTGAAGAGCACAACCGTGTCAATTTCTAATAGTTTGAGGTTACCATGACAACTCCACTCTAAAGAAGTGCATTCCAGACCCCAACACCCTCTGGTTGAAAAACAATTCTCAATTCCTCACTAAACCGCAAACCCTTCACTTTAAAAGTGTGGCTATTTGGGTAAAAGCAACAGCTGCTGTCTATCCACCCTGTCCATGTACCTCGTAATCTTATCCTTCTGAATTACAGATCTCTCAGCCTTCTCTCCTCCAAACTCAACAACCTGAGCTTATCCTGCCTCTCTCCATAGTTGATATGCTCCATCACAGGGAACATCCTGGTGAATCTGCTCTACACCCGCTCCACTACAATCACATTCTTCCTGTAATGCTGACACAAACTATTCCATCTTGCCCTCACCAAAGTTCCGCATCGTTCTTGTAATCTATACCTCGATGAATAAAGGCTATATTTACATTTTCCTATCCTTTCCCAAATTGTGTATTAACCTGTGCAGTCACATTCAGCGATGTGTAGAGACGTACCCTCTGAGCTTCCTAGTGTGCTGCAATTCATTGAGTACTCCCCTGTCTGTTCCTTCTTCCAAAGTTGCATCACCTCATAGTTATCAGGGTTACATTCCATCAGCCATTGATCCACCCATCTGATCATTCCATCTGTATCTACCTCTAACATCAGGTCATCCTCCTCACTGCCAAGCACCCGGCCAATCTTTGTATCAAATACAAACTTATTTATTACACACCCAACCCCTTGTCCATATTCACAGCTGCATCATTTATGAATACCACAAATAATAAGATTAAAAATCTCTCAACATCAGTTACATCACGTGGTTGTGCACTTTGATGAAGAAGCAGCGTTTCGATAGCTAGTGCTGCCGAATAAAGCTGTTAGACTATGGTCTGGTGTTATGCTATTTTTAGATTTGTCCACCCCAGCCCAACACTAGCACCTCCGAATCACAAATGATAAGGGACCCAGCACTGATGCCTGTTGTACACCATTGGACACTGGCCTCCAGTCACACAACCAGCTTTCTGCCACTCCCCTCTTTCTCCTACTACTAAAGTTGATTTAGATGCAACTTGACAAGTCACGAATGAGTTCTACCTGTTCACTGGTCATTCTGTTCCGCTTGACACACTTGTCGATTATATGGAATTCTCCGTAATCATGCCCTGCCTTGCCCCTGTGTTAGTTAGTCCCCTCCACGTGCAGAATTTCCTCCTTATTGCAGTCTTAAATGGTCTGTCCCTTATCCTGCCATTATTTGCCTTGAATGTGTATTAGACAGCCTGATAAACATCCTGTTAATTTCCAACTTGTCGTATCTTTTGTTCGTTTTATAAATTTCACAGTGACCCACCGCTGATTCTTTGAAACTCTAGCGAACATAGGCCGAGTTTCCACATCACGCAATCTCGCCATCTGAGGGATTTATCTGGATAATGTTCATTACACTTCTTCTGTGGTCAGTATATTCTTTCTGAGAATCTGTCACCAAAGCTGTTCTCAATACTCCAGGTGCAGTCTCACCAACACTCTGTGAAACTGCTTCAACATGTCTTTACATCTATATTCTGACTCCCTTAAAGGAAGGCAAACCAAACTTTAAGTCTCCACTTACATATATTTCTCCAAGTACCCTTCACATCATTGCATTTTCCAACTCATTGTGTGAGTTCATATAGAAAGCCTTCTGATAATCTAAAATATGCAAATTACACTGGTACCCCATAATCTATGCTGTAAGAATCAACTTCAAACAATTCAAAGTTTCCCAAGTATGATTTTCCTTTCAGAAATGCATATCGAGTCTCTCAAATTTTGCTGTTAATGTCTAAATATCCAATATCACATCACATGTAATAGATTTCAAGTTTCCCGACAAATGTCAAGTTAATTTGTCAGCAGTTCTCCACACTGTCTCTTCTTCCCTTTGTAGATGTTTGGATTCCCTACCATTCATCTATAGTGCTTGGATCACGTTTACGAATGTACATTTATCTACACCAGCTTCCGGACTCTGCAGAATGTACAGGAAAATAGAGCGCAGTCATCAACAATGCAATCAATACTTCTATTTGTGATTTATTTCTGAAGATTTTGGTATGAAGTACATCTGGTTTGTCAAGGTTAGCAATGCTCAATCCAGCTGCATGTTCAATATTGCCTTGTTACTGATATGAATTGACTTTATGTCTTTACTTCCACAAGTCCTGTACGATCACTTCGTATTTCTGGGTGATTTTCTGGATCTTACTCCATTAAGACAGATGGAAAGTAACTGGGCATTTGTTTTGCCATTTCCCTGTTATTCACCAGAAACTCGTCTCTCCCGATTGCAAATTTCCACAGTTGACTATGTTTTTTTTCCTTTGAAATATAGATCATCGATTCATGCAGTCTTGGTGTTCCTGTTTGTTTGCATGCATGTTCGCTTTTTGATTTCCTGATCAGTTTCATGGCCCTCCTTTTCTGGACTGTAAATTTCTGAGAATTCTCATTATTCCACAATGTGATTAGTATTTCATGTGATTAGCTAGCGTTTCGATAGCTAGCGCTGCCGAATAAACCTGTTAGACTATAGTCTGGTGTTATGCTATTTTTAGCTTTGTCCACCCCAGCCCAACACTAGCACCTCCGAATCACAAATAATAAGGGACCCATTCACATGGTAGACTGCTCTGGAAGCATAGATCATATGGAATTGAGGGGGAGCTTGTAAATCAGATCCAAAATGTACTTGATGGTAGGAAACAGAGGGTAATAGTGGAAGTATACTTGTCTGACTGAAGGCCTGTGATGAGTGGAATGCCTCAGGGGTCGGTTCTGGGAACATTACTGTTTATCTTATGCATGTATATTGTATATATATTTACACATTACACACATCTATGATTAAGATGAAAAGTTACAGGCATGAATTATAAGTTTCAAGGTGACACTAAAACAGGCGGTATCATGGACAGTGGGGAAGATTATCAGAAATTTTAGAAATTACAGCAGTGCCTTGATCAGGTGAGGAAGTGGGCTGAGAAATGGCAAATAGAGTGTAAGTTCTTCCATTTTAGAAAGTCAAATCAAGGTAGGAGTTTCATGGTGAATGGCGGGGTCTTAAGGAGCGTATTGAGTCAAAGGGACCTTGGAATTCAGATTCAAGGTTCTCTGAAAGTGGAGTCACAGGTAGATAGGGTAGTGAAAAAGGCATTTGGCACACTGACCTTCATCGGTCAGTGCAATGAGTATCGAAATCAGGGAGTTATGTTGCAGTTATACAGGATGCTGGTGAGGCCGTACTGGTCGTGTTATGTTCAGTGTTGTTCACTTTGCTATAGGAAGGATGTTATTAAAGTGGAAATGGTGCAGAAGAAATTTACAAGGATGTTTCCCGGACACATTTGTCTGAGTTATAGGGAGAGGTTGGGCAAGGTAGGAGTTTTTACTTTAGAGTGTATGAGACTGAGGGGGAACTGATAGAAGTGTACAAGATCATGGGAGGCATGGATAGAGTGAATGCACTCAGTCTTTTTTCCCCCAGGATTGAGAAACCACGGACAGGAGGGCATCAATGTAAGATCCGAGCGGAAAGATTAGAAGTGAACATGAGGGGCAATTTCTTTTACACACAGGATGGTGTGCACATGGAATGAATTGCCAGAAGAAGTGGTTGAGATGGGTAAGTTCACAAAATTTAAAATGCATTTGGACAAATACACGGATAGGAAAGAATAAGAAGGATAAGAAGGATACGGGGCAAGGGCAGGGAAATGAGGTTAGTGTGAATGGACATTTTGTTCGGAATGGACCAATGTGGGCTGAAGGGCCTTTCTCCGTGCTATCGGACTCTATGACTGTCAAAAACATTGTTTCCCCCACTGCATGTCATATTATACTTCCCCAATTCACTGGAGCGTACTTGACCCTCTAGCCTCGGGGCTTCCATGTTATTTGACCAGAATGTTCAAACATTCGATATTGTATTCAGACGCTGTATAAAATGCAACATATTGATATCACTATTCCTCCAAAGCTGCTTCAGAGCAAGGTTAGTAATTAGTCCACCTGACAACACAACACCAAATCTGAAATAACCCGCTCTCTCGTTTGGTCCACAATATTCTCTCTGTGTGGAGTTTGCACATTCTCCCCGTGTCTGCATGAGTTTCCTCCGGGTGCTCCAGTTTCCTCCCACAGTCCAAAAATGTGCAGGTTAGGTGAATTGGCCATGCTAAATTGCCCGTAGTGTTAGCTGAAGGGGTAAATGTAGGAGAATGGGTCAGGGATGGTTTACGCTTTGGTGGTTCGGTGTGGACTTGTTGGGCTGAAGGGCCTGTTTCCACACTGTATGTAATCTAATACTCTTCAACCTACCTGATATACATTTATGGAACTTATTCTTCACATCATTAGTCGTCATTAGTTAATGCAGTTTCGGTGCAACTTGAGACCATCCATTATTGCTGCAGCACGCACGATTATGTGTTACTCATTCACAGGATGAGGGCGTCGCTGGATAACCAGTATTTATTGCCCATGCCAGAGGGCAGTTCAGAGTCAACAGCATTGCCTTGGATCTGGAGTCACATGCAGGCCAGACCAGGTAAGGACAGCAATATCCTTCTCTCAAGAACATCAGTGAACCAGATGAGTTTTTCCAACAATCGACAATGGATTCCTGGTCATCATAAACCCTTGATTCCAGATTCTTATTGAATTCACATTCCACCATCTGCCATGGCAGGATTTGAATTCATGCCCCCAGAATATTACCTGGGTCTCCAGGTTTAGAGCTCAGCAATAATATGATGTCATTGCTTCCCCTTGTATATATTTGCATAGCCAATTTCCAGAACATATGGTGTCATGTATTTGCGTGACAAATTTGGTTTTGATATGTAACACACTAATGTTTGCTTCACCTTGCTATTTGTAAGATCCCCCCAAACTATTTCTGTGGGATGCGAGGGACAGGGTCTGCGGCATTATTAGCGATAGACTTGGACAAGCCGTTCATGGAGACTCACCTCAACTCTGAGATGATCTGAAGAATTGGTCAGCAATACAGGACAAGCATCAATGTCCTTTCCCCCCACTTTGCCAGGATAAGTGTCACCATATTCTTCTGCTCCTTCACACTCACTTCTGCTCCTTCACTCGCCTCACTTTAGGAAAGATGTGGAAGCTTTGGAGAGGGTGCAGAGAAGATTTACCAGGATGTTGCCTGGAATGGAGAGTAGGTCGTACGAGGATAGGTTGAGAGTTCTCGGCCTTTTCTCGTTGGAACGGCGAAGGATGAGGGGTGACTTGATCGAGGTTTATAAGATGATCAGAGGAATAGATAGAGTAGACAGTCAGAAACTTTTTCCCCGGGTACAACAGAGTGTTACAAGGGGACATAAATTTAAGGTGAAGGGTGGAAGGTATAGGGGAGATGTCAGGGGTGGGTTCTTTACCCAGAGAGTGGTGGGGGCATGGAATGCGCTGCCCGAGGGAGTGGTAGAGTCAGATTCATTGGCGACCTTTAAGCGGCATTTGGATAGGTACATGGATGGGTGCTTAATCTAGGATAGAAGTTCGGCACAACATCGTGGGCCGAAGGGCCTGTTCTGTGCTGTATTGTCTATGTATGTCTGTTATAACACCTACCCCCGAACAAGGCTCACACTCTGTCTCCAAATAAGGCTCAAGAACAACCACACTCACTGTTCAATTCAGCATCTTCCCTCCTTCACTTTTTCTGTCCCTGACGCAATAGCCCCGCACACTAATATCACTGAATGAATACAACACTGTGGTCAGACTCCCTCCGGGCACCTCACCCTTCCTCCTTCCTCTATAACAGCACAAACATCAGGGACATCCACTCCCACCCTCACTCCATCCCTCGTCTTCTCCCATTCCAAGAGAAACAGCCTGGAATAGGACATAAAGGGCCAAGCCGGGTGTTAGAGTGCCCCATATCCGTTCCCTCACCCTCTGCCTCGACATGTGGCGAGGATCCTGGAAAGAGGCAGAGAGGACCAGGACACCTTGTCTGGAGATTCTGAAAAAATCGACGTCCCACCAACCAAGTAAGCAGCAATCTTCAGTAAAGAGGAATTCTCAATTTAAACTCGCTGGCATTTCCAATCTCATCTCTCTCAATTGTCAGATTTAGTTAATAGCATTAATGAAAGCAATAAAAATAAAAATGATGTTTATTCTCTTCAGTAAAAATTTTAAAAAGAAAAAGTAAACGAAATAAGTTCTTTACGAAAAATCTAAAATATGACGTTTACTCAAAATTATGGGCAATCCCTCGTAAATACTCGACATCATTTCTCTCACTAAATCTTCTTACTAGTGTTTGTATTCTAGCGTCTGCTTCTTTAATTTCAACGGACTATCGTGCCCTGCTATCAGATGCTCATAATAAATGTCCCTTCCTATCTGAACTTTTCGTAAAGTGTCAATATATTTCCAAATAATTGGATGTTCCACATCAAGTTCGCATTGTCAGCTCCTGTGGGCAGCTTCTGCATTATTGTCTGTTTTGTCCTCATTGCTTAAAGTTCTTTCATATAAATTTCACATTCCAACTGGAAAAAGCGGTGGAAGCCGACCATTTCCTCTGCGTAATCTTCTACCTCCATAGTTATCCTCGAACCAGTCCAGCAGCGGTTGCAGTTCATCTGGAAGCGCATCAGACAAATGTTCAATAGCTTCATGAATGTTTTCAATCGGAGTAAATAAAAGGCCAATTATCATTTTAGCTCTGAAAGAAAACTCTGAGTCAATGTTACACTTACTCAAGTGTCTTTTTAACATTTTTACTGAAGGGAATAAACATTATTTTTATTTTTATTGCTTTGAGTAATGCTTTTATCTAAGCCTGAAAAGGAATAAAATGAGCTGCGCTGAAATAGTTCTGCGCCTAAATGGGTCTGCGGCAAAATGGGCTGCACCAAACAGACCCCACCAAACAGAATGAAGTAATCAGTAAATTACAGCACAGCGGGACGTCGGCTGTTATGCAGAAGCAGGGACACCCTGGGTAGCTGTCAGGAAATGCAGTTTATAGATCATTACTCATTTTGTGTTTGGAAAGCTGTTACGAGTGGAATTCTTCAGGGATCTGTGTGAGGTCATCAACAAATATCAATCAATTCTAATGAACCGGATGAAGGAGATGGAGCTCAGTTTGTTCATGCACCGGGATAGTCATTCAATAAGATGTCAAATGGAGACAGAGCGTTTCCAATGGGATACAGACAGGGGAGGGCAGGGCGTCTACATTGGGATACAGACAGGGGAGGACAGACCACCTGCAACTGGATACAGACGGTGGGGGAGAAGGGCAGAGCGTCTGAATTACGAGAAAGTCAGGGGTAGGGCAGAGACTCTGCAATGGGACACAGACTGGGAGAGGACAGATCATCTGCAATGGGATACAGACGGGGGGAGGGCAGAGCGTCTGCAATGGGATGCAGACGGGGAAAGGCAGCGCATCTGCAATGGGATACAGACAGGGAGAGGGCAGAATATCTGCAATGGGATACAGACAGTAGATGGAACACTCTCTGCAGTAGGGTACAGGCGGGGGAAGACAGAGAGTCTGCAATGGGATACAGACAGGGGGAGGAAGAACGTCTGCAATGGGATGGAGACAGAGGGAGGGCAGAGCATCTGCAATGGGATGCTGACAGGGGATGGCAGAGCGTCTACAGTGGGATACAGACAGGGGGACGGCAGAGTATCTGCAATGGGATACAGACAGGGGGAGGGCAGAGCGTCTGCAATGGGATAATGACAGGTGAAGGGGAGAACATCTGCAAAGAAGACAGGCAGGTGGAGGGCAGAGGGTCTGCAATGGGACACAGGTTGGGAGAGGACAGAATATCTGCAATGGGTTCCAGACGGGGTAGGGCAGAGCGTCTACAATTGGACACAGACAGGGGAGGTCAGAGCGTCTGCAATGGGATAGAAACAGGGGAGGGCAGAGCGTCTGCAATGAGATAAAGACAGTGGAGGACAGAGCGAGAGCAGTGCGTCTAAAATGGAATACAGACAGGGGAAGGGCAGAACGTCTGCAATGGGAGACAGACTGGGGGAGGGGTGCACGCCTGCAATGGGATGCAGACAGGGGGAGCGAAGTGTGTCTGCAATTGGAAACTGATGGGTGAGGGCAGAGCATCTGCTATGGGATAGAGAATGTGCAGGGCAGTGCTCCTGCAATGGGATACAGACAGGGGAGGCAGAATGTCTGCAATGGGATACAGACAGGGGGAGGGCAGTGCTTCTTCAATGGGATACAGGCAGGGGGATGGCAGAGCGTCTATAATGGGATACAGACAGGGGAGGGGAGAGCACTTAGAATGTGATAGGGACAGAAGGAGGGCAGTGCGTCTTCAATGAGATTCAGACAGGGGATGTGCAGAATGTCTGCAATGGGACAAGGGCAGGGTGAGGGAAGAGCGTCTGCAAAGGGATGCTGACATGGGGAGGGCAGAGCATCTGCAATGGGATACAGACAGGGGAGGGCAGAGCATCTGTTGTGGGATACAGACGGGGAGGGCAGAGCATCTGCAATGGGATACAATCTGGGGAAGGCAGAGCATCTGCAATGGGACGCAGACAGGGGAGGACAGAGGGTCTGCAATGGGATACAGACGGGGAGAGGGCAGATCATCTGCAATGGGATACAGATGGAGGAGGGTAGAGCGTCTGCAATGGGATACAGACAGTGGAGGGAAGACTGTCTGCAGTGGGATACAGACAGGGGGAGTGCAGAGCGTCTGCAATGTGATGCAGACAGGAGGGCAGAGCGTCTGCAATGAGATTTAGACAGAGGGACGGCAGATTGTTTACAATGGGATACTGACAGGGATAGGGCAGAGCATTTGCAATGGGATGCAGACAGTGGAAGGCCAGAGTGTCTGCAATGGGATGCAGAAAGGGGAGGGGAGAGCATCTACAATGGGATACAGACAGGAGGAGGGCACTGCGTCTTCAGTGGGACACAGACAGGGGTAGTGCAGAGCGTCTGCAATAGGATAAGGACGGTGCGAGGGTAGCGCATCTGCAATGGGATACAGACGGCGCGGGCAGAGCAGCTGCAATGGGATACAGACAGCGGGAGGGCAGAGCGTCTGCAATGGGATACAGACGGGGGAAGAGGAGAGCGTCTGCAATGGGATGCAGACAAGGGTAGGTCAGAGTGTTTGCAATGGGATACAGACGGGGGAGGGAAGACTGTCTGCATTTGGATACAGATGGGGGAGGGCAGAGTATCTGCAATGGTATACAGACAGGGGGAGTGCAGAACGTCTGCAATGGGACACAGACAGGGGGAGGGAAGAGAATCTGCAATGGAATACTGACGGGTGAGGTCAGAGCGTCTGCAATGGGATAAAGACGGGAGGGCAGAGCATTGCAATGGGATACAGATGGGGGAGGGCAGAGCGTCTGCAATGGGATACAGACGGTGGAGGGCAGAGCGTCTGCAATGGGATACAGACAGGGGGAGGGCAGAGCATCTGCAATTGGATACAGACGGGGGAGGACAGAGCATCTGCAATGGGATACAGACGAGGGGAGTGCAGAGCATCTGCAATAGGAGACAGGCAGGGTGAGGGCAAAGGGTCTGCATTGGGACACAGACTGGGAGAGTACAGATCATCCGCAATGGGATACAGACTGGGCAGGACAGACCATCTGCAATGGGATACAGACAGGGGGAGGGCGAATCATCTGCAATGGGATACAGACGGGGGAGGACAGACCGTGTACAATGGGATACAGACGGGGGTGTGGGGGACAGAGCGTCTGCAATAGGAGACAGGCAGGGTCAGAGTAGAGGGTCTGCAATGGGACACAGACTGGAATAGGACAGATTATCTGCAATAGGACACGACGGTGGAGGGCACAGCGTCTGCAATAGGATACAGAAGGGGAAGGGCAGAGCATCTGCAATGGGGTACGACAGCGGAGGGCAGAGCGTCTGCAATGGGAGACAGGCTCGGGGAGGTATGCACGCCTGCAATGGGATCAAGACAGGGGGAGGGAAGAGCGACTGCAATGGGATACTGATGGGTGAGGGCAGAGCGTCTGAAGTGGGATACAGATGGAGAGGGGAGTGCATCTGCAATTGGATACAGACAGGCGACGGCAGAGTTTTTGCAATGGGATACTGAGAGGGATAGGGCAGAGCATCTGCAATGGGATACAGACAGTGAAAGGTCAGAGTGTCTGCAATGAGATGCAGAAAGGGGAGGGGAGAACATCTACAATGGGATACAGACAGGAGGAGGGCAGTGTGTCTTCATTGGGATACAGACAGGAGGAGTGCCGAGCGTCTGCAAAGGGATAAGGACAGGGGGACGGGGGACGGCAGAGCATCTGCAATAGGAGACAGGCAGGGTGAGAGTAGATGTTCTGCAATGGGACACAGACTGGTAGAGGGCAGGACATCTGCAATGGGATACAGACGGAGGAGGGCACAGCGTCTGCATTGGGATACAGAAGGAAGAGTGCAGAGCGTCTGCAATGGGATACAGACAGGGGAGGGCAGTGCATCTGCCATGGGATACAGATGGGGAAGGACATAGCGTCTGCAACGGGATACAGACGGGGGAGGGGAGAGCGTCTGTAATGGGACACACACTGGGAGATGGCAGGTCATCTGCAATGGGATACAGATGGAGGAAGGCACAGCGCCTGTATTAGGAGACAGACGGGGAGGGCAGAGCGTCTGCAAAGGGATAAGTACAGTGTGAAGGAAGAGCATCTGCAATGGGATGCAGACAGGGTGAGAGCAGAGAGTCTGCATTGGGATACAGACAGTGGAAGGGCAGAGTGTCTGCAATGGGATGCAGACAAGGGTGGGGACAACATCTACAATGGGATACTGACAGGAGCATGTCAGTGTGTCTTCAGTGGGATACAGACAGGGGAAGTGCAGAGCGTCTGCAAAGGAATAAGGAGAGTATGAGGGAAGAGCGTCTGCAATGGGATGCAGACGGGGGAGGGCCGAGCACCTGTGGTGGTTGCAGACGAGGGAGAGCAGTGAGTCTACAATGGGAAACAGACAGGGGAGGGCAGCGTATCTGCCATGGGATACAGATGGGGAAGGACATAGCATCTGCAACGGTATACAGACGGGGAGGCGAGAGCATCTGCCATGGGATACAGATCGGGGGGACGGCAGAGCATCTGCAGTAGGGGACAGGCAGGGTGAGAGTAGAGGGTCTGCAATGGGACACAGATTGGGAGAGGGCAGGTCACCTGCAAAGGGATACAGACGGATTAGGGCACAGCGTCTGCAATAGGATACAGACGGGGGAGGGCAGAGCTTCTGCAATGAGATACAGACGGGGGAGGGCAGTGCATCTGCAATGATATACAGACGGGGAAGGGCAGAGCGTCTGCAATGGTATACCGACAGGGGGAGTGCAGAGCGTCTGTAATGGGATACAGATAGGGGAGGGAAGTGCATCGGCAATGGTATACAGACAGGGGGAGGTCAGAGCGTCTGCAATGTGATACAGGCATGGTAGGTCAGAGCGTCTGCAATGGGATACAAACAAGTGGAGGGCGGAACGTCAGCAATGGGATACAGACAGGTGGAGGGAAGAGCGTCTGCAATGGGATACAAATGGATGAGGGCAGAGCGCCTGCAATGGGATACAGACAGAGGGGAGGGCAGAGCATCTTCAATAGGAGACAGGTAGGATGAGGGCAGAGGGTCTGCAATGCGATACAGACTGGGAGAGGGGAGAGAGTTTGCAATGGGATACAGACGGAGGAGTGCACAACCTCTGTAATAGGATGCAGACGGGGATGGGCACAACGTCTGCAATGGGCTACAGACAGTGGAGGGAAGACGTCTGCAATGGGATTTAGAGAGGGGGAGGTGAGAGCGTCTGCAATGGGATGCAAATGGGTGAGGGAAGAGCGTCTGCATTGGGATACATGCGGGAAGGGCAGAGCACCTCTGGCGGTTTACAGACGGGGGAGGGCAGAGAGTCTGCAATGGGAGACAGACAGGGGAGGAGAGAACGTCTGCAATGGGATACAGACAGCGGTAGGACAGAGCGTCTGCAATGGGATACAGGCGGGATGGGCAGAGCACCTCTGGTGGTTTACAGACGGGGGAGGGCAGAGAGTCTGCAATGGGAGACAGACAGGGGAGGAGAGAACGTCTGCAATGGGATACAGACAGCGGTAGGACAGAGCGTCTGCAATGGGATACAGCCTCGGGGGAGGGCAGAGAATCTGCAATGCGAGACAGGCAGGGTGAGAGCAGAGGGTCTGCAATGGGACACAGATGGGGAGAGTACAAATTATCTGCAATGGGATACAGATGGTAAGGGCAGAGCGTCGGCAATGGGATGCAGACAGAGGAGTGGAGAACATCTACAATGGGATACAGACAGGAGGATGGCAGTGCGTCTTCAGTGAGATACAGACAGCAGGAGGGCAGAGCTTCTGCAATGGGATACAGATGGAGAGGGTAGAGTATCTACGTTGTGGTGCAGAATGGAGGAGGGAGTGCGTCTTCAATGGGATACAGACAGGGTGAGCGCAGAGCGTCTGCAATGGGATAAGGACAGTGTGGGGCAAGAGTACCTGCAATGGGATGCAGACAGGGGGAGGGCAGATCATCTGCAATGTTATACAGATGGGGTATATCAGAGCATCGGTGGTGGTTTGCAGCCAGGGGGAGGGCAGAGTGTCTGCAATGAGATACAGACAGGGGAGTTAAGAGCGTCTGCAATTGGATACTGATGGGTGGGGGCAGAGGGTCTGCAGTGGGATACAGACGGGGAGGGCAGAGCATCTGTGGTAGTATACATACAGGGGGAGGGCAGAGAGTCTGCAATGGGATACAGACTGGGGAGGTCAGAGAATCTGCAATGGGATAGAGATGGGGAGGACATCGCGTCTGCAACTGGATACAGACGGGGAGGGGAGATTGTCTGCAATGGGATACAGACTGGGAGTGAACAGATCATCTGCAATGGGACACAGACAGGAGGAGGGAAGAGTGTCTGCAATGGGATGCAGATCGGGGTGAGGAAGGCATCGACAATGGGATACAGACAGGAGGAGGGCAGTGCGTTTTCTGTGGGACACAGATAGGGGGAGTGCAGAGCATCTGCAAAGGGATAAGGACAGTGTGACGGAAGAGAGTCTGCAATGGGATGCAGACAGGGGGAGGGCAGAGCAACTATAATAGGAGACAGACAGGGGATTTCCGAGCGTCTGCAATGCGATACAGACAGGGTGAGGAAAGAATGTCTGCAGTGGGATACAGGCGGGGGAGTGTAGAGCGCCTGCAATGGGATACAGACAAGGGGAGGGCAGAGCGACAGCACTGGGATACAGACAGTGGGGAGGGCAGAGCATCTGCAGTAGGAGACAGGCAGGATGAGAGCAGAGATCGGCAATGGGACACAGACTAGGAGAGCACAGGTCATCTACAATGGGATACAGATGGAGGAGGGCAGAGCGCCTGCAATTGGAAACAGATGGGGGGAAGAGCGTCTGAATTACGAGACAGACAGAGGAGGGCAGAGACTCTGCAATGGGACACAGACTGGGTGAGGACCGTTCACCTGCAATGGGATACAGACGGGGAAGGGCAGAGCATCTGCAATGGGATACAGATGGGTACGGCAGAGCATCTGTGGTGGTTTACAGACAGGGGGAGGGTAGAGAGTCTGCGATGAATACAGACAGCAGGAGGGCAGAGCTTCTGCAATGGGATACAGACGGGGAGGGTAGAGCATTTACGTTGTGGTGCAGAATGCAGGAGGGCAGTGCGTCTTCAATGGCATACGGACAGGCTGAGTGCAGAGCGTCTGCAATGGGAAAAGGACAGTGTGGGGCAAGAGCCTCTGCAATGGAACACAGACGGGGGAGGGCAGAGCATCTGCAATGGGATAGGGACAAGAAGAGGGCAGAGCGTCTGCAATGGGATACTGATGTGTAAGGGCAGAGCGACTACAATGGGTTGCAGAAGTGGGGGCAGAGCATTTGCAGTGGGATACAGAAGGGGGGAGGGCAGAGCATCTGCAATGGGATAGGGACAGGAGAAGGGCAGAGCCTTTGCAATGGGATGCTGAGGGGTGAGGGTCGAGCGTCTGCAATGGGAGACAGACAAGGAAGGGCAGAACTTCTGCAATGGGATACAGACAGCGGAGGGAAGAGCGAGGGCAGTGAATCTACAATGGGACACAGACAGGGTAACTTCAGAGCGTCTGCAATGGGAGACAGATGGGTGAGGGCAGAGTGTCTGCAGTAGGATACAGACGGCGGTGGGCAGAACGATTGCAATAGTTTCAGAAAGGGGGATGGCAGAACTTCTGCAACGTGATACAGACGTGGAGGGGAGAGCATCCACAGTGTGATACAGACAGGAGGAGGGCAGAGTGTCTTCAATGGGATACAGACAGGGGGAGTGCAGAGCGTCTGCAATGGGATAAGGACAGGTGAGGCAAGAGCGTCAGCAATGGGATACAGACGGGGGAAGGCAGAACATCTGTGGTGGATTACAGACAGGGGGAGAGCAGAGCATCTGCAATAGGAGACAGGTTGGGTGAGGGCAGAGTTTCTGCAATGGGACACAGACTGGGAGAGGACAGAACATCTGCAATTGGATACAGACGGAGGAGGGTAGACTGTCTGCAATGGAATGCAGACGGGGGAGGGCAGTTCATCTGAAATGGGATACAGACAGGGGAAGGCAGAGCATCTGTGGTGGGTTACAGACAGGGGGAGGGCAGAGAGACTGCAATGGAATGCAGAACGGGGAGGGTAGAGCGTCTGCAATGGTACACAGACAGGTGGGAATGCAGAGCATCGGTAATGGTATACAGATGGGGGAGTGCAGAGCGTCTGCAATGGGATACAGACATGGGAGGTCAGAGCGTCTGCAATGGGATACAGACAGGGTGAGGGCAGTGAATCTGCAATGGGATACAGACAGCGCAGGGCAGAGCGAGGGCAGTGCGCCGACAATGTGATACAGACGGGGAAGGGTAGACCGTCTGCAATGGGATACAGACTGGGAGAGAACAGAACATCTGCAATTGGATACAGACGGAGGAGGGTAGACTGTCTGCAATGGGATACAGACAGGGGGAGGGCAGAGCATCTGCAATAGGAGATAGGCTGGGTGAGGGCAGAGGTTCTGCAATGGGACACAGACTGGGAGAGGACAGAACATCTGCAATTGGATACAGACGGAGGAGGGTAGACGGTCTGCAATGGGATACAGATGGAGGATGGCAGGGCGTCTGCAATGGGATACAGACTGGAAAGGGCAGAGTGTCTGCAATGGGATACAGACAGGGGTGAGGGCAGAGCGTCTGCAATGGGATACAGACATGGGGAAGGCAGAGCATCTGAAATAGGATACACACGGGGGAAGGCAGATCATATCTGGTGGGTTAAAGACAGGGGGAGGGCAGAGAGACTGCAATGGGATGCAGACGGGGAGGTCTGAGCGTCTGCAATGGGATACAGACAGTGGGAGGGCAGAGCATCTGCAATAGGAGACAGGCTGGGTGAGGGCAGAGGTTCTGCAATAGGACACAAACTGGGAGAGGACAGAACATCTGCAATTGGATACAGACGGAGGAGGGTAGACTGTCTGCAGTGGGGTACAGACGGGCGAGAGCAGAGCATCGGCAATTGTTTACAGATAGGGGTGTGCAGAGCGTCTGCAATGGGATACAGACAGTGGAGGGCAGAGCGAGGGCTGTGCGTCTACAATGGGATACAGACAGGGGAAGGGCAGAGCTTCTGCATGTGAGACAGACTATGGGAGGGATGGACATCTCCAATTGGATACAGACAGGGGGAGGGAAGAGCGTCTGCAATGGGAAATTGATGGGTGAGGGCAGAGCGTCTGCACTGGGTTACAGATGGAGGAGGACAGAGCGTCTGCAATGGGATACAAACGGAGGAGGGCAGAGCATCTGCAATAGGAGACAGGCAGGTTGAGGGTCGAGTGTCTGCATTGGAACACAGACTTGGAGTGAACAGATCATCTGCAATGGGATACAGGCAGGGGAGTGGGCAGAACATATGAAATGGGATACAGACAGTGAAGGGAAGACTGTCTGCATTGGGATACAGGCGGGGGAGGACCGAGCGTCTGTAATGGGATGCAGACAGGGGGAGTCCAGAGGGTCTGCAATGGGATACGGGCGGGGGGCAGGGGGTGCAGAGCTTCTGCAATGGGATGGAGACAGAGGGAGGGCAGAGCATCTGCAATGGGTTACAGACGGGGAGGGCAGAGCATGTGCGGTGGGATGCAGACAGGGAACGGAAGAGTGTCTGCAATAGGATACCGACTGGGGACGACAGATTATCTGCAATTGGATACAGACAGGGGGAGGACAGACCGTCTGCAATGCGATACAGACAGGGGAAATGGAAGAGCATCTGCAATACGAGACAGGCGGGGGAGGGCAGAGGGCCTGCAATGGGACACAGAGTGGGAGAGGACAGACCATCTGGAATGGGTTATAGACGGTGTAGGGCAGAGCGTCTGCAATGGGATACAGACAGGGGGAGAGCAGAACGTCTGCAATGGGATACAGACAGGGGAGGCCGAGCATCTGCAATTGGATATAGACAGGGGAAGGGCAGAGCGACTGCAATAGGAGACAGGATGGGTGAAGGCAGAGGTTCAGCAATGGGACACAGACTGGGAGTGGACAGAACATCTGCAATTGGATACAGACGGAGGAGGGTAGACTGTCTGCAGTGGGATACAGACCTGGGAGGCAGAGAATCGGCAATGGTATACAGGCAGCAGGAATGCAGAGCGTCTGCAATGGAATACATACAGGGGAGGTCAGAGCGTCTGCAATGGGGCACAGACAGGGGGAGGGCAGAGCGTCTGCAATGGGATACAGACAGGGGAGGACAGAGCGTCTGCAGTGGGATACAGACAGGGGGAGGGCAGACCATCTGCAATGAAATACAGACAGCGGAGGACAGAGCGAGGGAAGTGTGTCTACAATGGGATACAGACCGGGGAAGGGCAGAGCTCTGCAATGGTATACAGACAGGGTGAAGGAAGAGCGTCTGCAATGGGATACTGATGGTTTAGGCAGAGCGTCTGCAGTGGAATACAGACGGAGGAGAGCAGAGCGTCTGCAATGGAATGCAGACAGGGGTGGGGAGAGCATCTACAATGAGATAAAGAAAGTAGGAGAGCAGTGCGTCTTCAATGGGATGCAGACATGGGAAGTGCAAAGCGTCTGCAATGGGATGCAGACAGGGGGAGGGCACAGCATCTGTAATGGGATACAGACGGGGGAGGACAGAGCATCTGCAATGGGATACAGACGGGGTAGGTCATGGCATCTGCAATAGGAGACAGGCAGGGTGAGGGAAGAGTGTCTGCATTGGGACACAGACTTGGAGTGAACAGATCATCTGCAATGGGATACAGGCAGGGGAGTGGGCAGAAATCTGCAATGGTATAGATTAGATTAGATTACTTACAGTGTGGAAACAGGCCCTTCAGCCCAACAAGTCCACACCGCCCCGCCGAAGCGCAACCCACACATACCCCTACATTTACCCCTTGCCTAACACTACGGGCAATTTTAGCATGGCCAATTCACCTGACCTGCACATCTTTGGAGTGTGGGAGGAAACCGGAGCACCCGGAGGAAACCCACGCAGACATGGGGAGGACGCGCAAACTCGACACAGTTAGTCGCCTGAGGCGGGAATTGAACCGGGGTCTCTGGCGCTGTGAGGCAGCAGTGCTAACCACTGTGCCACTGTGCTGAGGGTCTTAATTAAAATTAAGCAAGCACTTTCGCGCGAGTCATGAAACTCGGGCTCGTCCGGGATTTCTCGCACGTCTGCGTCGATGAAGACCCAAAGCGAGAATCATACCCCTAGACCAACGAGCCACACGGTTGGGATACAGACAGTGAAGGGAACATTGTCTGCATTGGGATACAGGCGGGGGTGGACCGAGCGTCTGCAAAGGGCTACAGACAGGAGGAGTGCAGAGCATCTGCAATGGGATACGGGCAGGGGAGGACAGACCATCTGCAATGCGATACAGACTGGGGAGGACAGACCATCTGCAATGGGATACAGACAGGGGAGACGGCAGTGCATCTGCAATAGGAGACAGGCAGGGGGAGGGCAGAGGCTCTGCAATGGGACACAGACTGGGAGAGGACAGAACATCTGCAATGTGTTATAGACGGTGTACGGCAGAGCGTCTGCAATGGGATACAGTCAGGGGGAGAGCAGTACGTCCGCAATGGGATACAGACGGGGAGGCCGAGCATCTGCAATGTGATACAGACAGTGGAGGGCAGTGCTTCTGCAATGGGATACAGACAGGAGAGGCAGAGCATTTGTGGTGGGATACAGACAAGGGGAGGACAGAGAGACTGCAATGGGATGCAGATCGGGGATGGCAGAGCGTCTGCAATGGGATACAGACAAGTGACGGCAGCGTATCTGCAATGGGATACAGACAGGGGGAGGCAGAACGTCTGCTTTGGGATCCAGACAGGGGAAGGCAGTGGGAGGGCAGAAGGTCTGAAACGGGACACAGACTGGGAGAGGACAGAACATCTGCAATGGGTTGCAGACGAGGTAGGGCAGAGCGTTTGAAATAGGATACAGAAGGGGGGAGGGCCGAGCATCTGCAATGGCACACAGACAGTGGAGGGAAGACTGTCTGCAGTGGGAAACAGACAGGGAGAGGGCAGAGCGTCTGCAATGGGATACAGACAGGGGAGGGAAGACTGTCTGCAGTGGGAAACAGACAGGGAGAGGGCAGAGCGTCTGCAATGGGATAGGGACAGGGGAGGGCAGAGCGTCTGCAATGAGATACAGACAGGGGAAGGGCAGAGCGTCTGCAATGGGAGACAGACTGGGGGAGGGATGCATGTCTGCAATGGGATACAGACAGTGGGAGGGAAGAGCGACTGCAATGGGATACTGATGGGTGAAGGCAGAGCGTCTGCCGTGGGATACAGACAGTGGGAGGGAAGAGCGTCTGCAATGGGATACAGACGGGGAGGCAGAGCATCTGCAATGTGATACAGACGGGGGAGGGCAGAGCTTCAACAATGGGATACAGACAGGGGAGAGGAGAGCATCTACAATGTGATATACAAATGAGGAGGGCAGTGCGTCTTCAATGGGATACAGACAGGGAGAGTGCAGAGCGTCTGCAAGGGGATACAGACAGGGATGAGGGAAGGGCATCTGCAATAGGAGACAGGCAGAAGGAGAGCAGAGGATCTGCAACGGCACACAGACAGGGATAAGACAGATCATCTGCAATGGGATACAGATGGGGAAGGGCAGAGAATCTGGAATGGGAAACAGACGGAGGAGGGCAGAGCGTCTGCAATGGAATTCAGACAAGAGGACGGCTGACCATCTGCAATGGGACGCAGACGGGGGGGGACAGAGCGTCTGCAATGGTATACAGACTGGGAGTGCAGAGCGTCTGCAATGGGTTACAGACAGGGGAGGTCAGAGCGTCTGCAATGGTTTACAGACAGAGGGAGGGAAGACTGTCTGCAGTGGGATACAGACAGCAGAGGACAGAGCGTCTGCAATGGTATACAGACTGGGAGTGCAGAGCGTCTGCAATGGGATACAGACGAGGAGGGGAGAGCATCTACAGTGGGATACAGACAGGGGGACGGCAGAGCATCTACAATCGGATAAGGACAGGGTGAGAGAAGAGCGTCTGCATGTGAGGCAAACAGGTGGAGGGCAGAGCATGTGCAATGGGACAGAGATGGGGGAGGGCGGAGCATCTGCAATGTATACAGACAGTGGAAAATCAGAATGTCTGCAATGGGATGCAGACAGTGGAGGGGAGAGCATGTACCATGGGATACAGACAGTAGGGGGGCAGTGCGTCTTCATTGGGATGCAGAAAGGGGGATGCAGACCATCTACAATGGGATAGGGACAGGAGGAGGGCAGAGCGTCTGCAATGGGATACAGACGGGGATGAGGGCAGGGCATCTACAATAGGAGACAGGCAGAGTGAGGGTAGGGGGTCTGCAATGGAACACAGACTGGGATAGGACAGATCATCTGCAATGGGACACAGGCGGGGAAGGGCAGAGTGTCCGCAATGGGATACAGACCGTGGAGGGATAACTGTCTGCAGTGGGATACAGACAGGAGAGGTCAGAGCGTCTGCAATGGGATGCAGAGAGTGGAGGGCAGAGCGAGGGGAGTGCGTCTACAATGGGATACAGACAGGGGAAGGCAGAGCGTCGACAGTAGGATACAGACGGGGGAGGGAGGGCAGAGCATCTGCAATGGGACACAGACGGGGGACGGCAGAGTGTTTGCAATGGTATACTGACATGGATAGGTCAGAACATCTGCAATGGGATACCGATATGGAAGGGCAGAGTATCTGCAATGGGATGCAGACAGAAGAGTGGAGAGTACTCTACAATGGGATACAGACAAAGGAGTGCTGAGCGTCTGCAATGGCATAAGGGCAGGGTGAGGGAAGAGCATCTGAAATGGGATGCAGACAGGGAGAGGGCCGATCATCTGCAGTGGGTTTCAGATGGCGAAGGTCAGAGCGTCTGCAATGGCATACAGACGGGGGAGGGCAGAGTGTCTGCAATGGGATACAGATAGTGGAGGGAAGACTGTCTGCAGTGGGATACAGACGGGGGAGGGCAGGGCGTCTGCAATGGGATAGGGACAGGAAGAGCGCAGAACGTCTGCAATGGGATACAGACAGGGGGAGGGCAGAGGGTCTGCAATGAGATACAGACATTGGAGGGCAGAGCGAGGGCAGTGCGTCTACAATGGGACACAGACAGAGGAAGGGCAGAGCGTCTGCAATGGGATACAGACAGGGGGAAGGAATAGTGCCTGCAATGGGATATTGATGAGTGAGGACAGAGCGTCTGCAGTGGGATACAGACGGGGAGGGCAGAGCGTCTGCAATGAGATACAGACAGTGGAAGGGCAGCGTGTCTGCAATGGATGCAGACAGGGGAGGGGAGAGCATCTACAATGGGATACAGACAGGGGAGTGCAGAGCATCTGCAATGGCATAAGGACAGGGTGAGGGAGGGCAGAACATGTGCAATGGGAGGGATACCGACGGGGAGGGCAGAGAGTGTGCAACTGGATGCAGACAGGGGACTGCAGAATGTCTGCAATTGTATACAGACAGGGGGAGGACAGAGGGTCTGCAATGGGACATAGACTGAGACAGGATAGAAGATCTGCAATGGGTTACATTTGGAGTGGGGCAGACTGTCTGCAAAGGGATACGGACAGCGGAGGGCAGAGCGAGGGCAGTGCATCTGCAGTGGGATACAGGCAGGCGAAGGGCAGAGCAACTGCAATGGGAGACAGATTGGGGAGGAATGCACGTCTGCAATGGGATAAAGACAGGGGGAAAGCAGAGCGCCTATAATGGGGCACAGATAGGGGAAGGGCGATGCTTCTGCAATGCGATACAGGCAGGGGAGGGGAGAGCATCTACAATGCGATACAGACAGGGGGTGGGCAGTGCATCTTCAATGGGATACAGACAGGGTAGTGCAGAGTGTCTGCACTGGGATAAGGACAGGAAGAGGGAAGAGCGTCTCCAAAGGGATGCAGTCAGGGGGAGGGCAGAGCATCTGCAATCGGATACAGACAGCGGAGTGCAGAGCATCTGCAGTGGGATACAGACGGGGGAGGGCAGAGAGTCTGCAATGGGATACAGACAGCGGAGGGCAGAGTGAGGGCAGTGCGTCTACAATGGGATACAGACAGTGGGAGTGCAGAACGTCTGCAATGGGACACAGACTGGAGGATGGCATAGCAACAAGCAATAGCATACAAATAGAGGATGGTTGTGAGCAAAGCTTCAGCAGAAAAAAAAGTACAATGTGTACGTGATGGAAATTTTCAGTTTTGGGGAAATGACAAAGCAGTAGAAATTTATTTAAAGGCATGGAGAATACAGAACTCAGTGTTACAGAGGGATTTGTGTGTCTTTGTACAGGAATCACATCAAATTAACCTGAAGATTTTGCAAGTGAATGTAGTGATTCTGTTTCGTGCAAGGGGTGTTGGGTATGATCTTAGCGATGTTTTCTGCAGCAGTACAGGGCATTGCTGAGATTACATCTGTTGTATTATGTGTAGTTATAACTGCCTAAACTGATAAAAAAAACAAAATTGCTTTCGAAACATTTCAAAGATGTTTCTCTTCACTCATTCTTGGGATGAAGGCATTACGTTATGAAGAATTAACAGTTCGGCCTGAGAATGAGGGATGTTTCATTGACCATATAAGATCTTGAGAAGAGTGTAGTTGGTGAATACCGGATGGATATTTCTTCTTGTGTGGGAAAATAAAACTGAGGAAATACTTTAAGAAAATCCAGGTTCAAAGGAAAGGTCATTGGACAGTAAAATTGAACTGTGAATTCTCTTCCTACATGCTGACATACAAGCTGAGCTTTTCCAGCAATTACTGCATATGTTTAAGAATATTCATTTTAACACAGACAGTGTGAAGACATGAAACGCTTATTTTTACATTATTCAAGCACATATTAACACATCTTCAAAACAAGTAGGACCATTTATTGTTAATGAATTGATTCCGCAATAACACACTGACCTGGAGTCGAGAATGGGATGGAATCATATAGGTCGGACAATGTTCAAGAAGAGCTCACGCAGTCCAGTGTGGGACTGACAAAGTAACTGATTTAGTAGCCTATCGTGGAGGAACATTCTATTGCTCCCTTTCTGTTTCCCTATCGCTCATCACAACAATGAGTGGAAGTGATAAAAAGCCCAGTCGTCTTTCCCACGAATGGAGGATTCCTGATGAGTTTTCATTGGAATCTCCCCATTGCCTGAAGCAAAACAATTCAGCCAAATTCAACTGTTTCATGAATAAATCCCATTGTCACAAGGTTGTGCAACCAGAATAACTACAGAAATAATTATCTGACTCGATCGTGAGGGGAACAGACAGGAGATGCTGTGGCTGCAAATGGGAATCCGGAATGGTGTGTAGCCTCGCACATGCCAGGGTCCAGGATGTCTCATAGTGGCTGCAGAACGTTCTCACCGGGGGTGGGGGGGGGGGGGGTGGGGGGGAGGTGGGTGGCATGCCGCCAGAAGTCATTGTGCACATTGGTACAAAGGACAGAGTGACATAGGTAGAAATAGTGATGACATCCTGCAGTGATTGTAGAGAGCTAGCGCAAAAGATTAACGACAGGGCCATGACATTGGTAATATCCAGTTTACTTCCAGTGCTCCGTGCTAGTGAGGGTAAGAACAGGAGGATATGGCAGAAGAAGGGGTGGCTAAAGAATTGGTGCAGGGGGTGGAGATTTTTGGATTACTGGGAGCTTTTGTGGGAAAGAGATGACGTGTTCAGGAAGGACGGGTTGCACCTGAACTGGAAGTGGACCAATATCCTGGCAGGCAGATTTGCAACAGCTGCAAGGGAGGGTTTCAACTAGATTGGCTGGGGTTGGGGAGGGGTGGGATCCTCAACAGCAGGGAGGCAAGTGCGAGGCTGGAAGGAGATACACTACTCAGAAACAGTAAAGTGAAGAGACAGGTCTGGCTTGGCAATGACAGGGAGCAAGGAATGCCTGTTGGATTAAATTGCAACTGTTTCAATGCAAGTTGGCTGACAGTTAAGGGCGATGAACTCAGGGCATGGATCGGTGCGTGGGACTGGGCTATTATAGCCATTACTGAATCATGGCTAAGGGAGGGACAGGACTGGCAGCTTAATGTACCAGGGTACAGGTTTTTATGCGGGACAGAGATAGTGGAAGGAGGGGATGGGGAGTTTCATTTTTGATTAAGGCGAGTATCAAAGCAGTAATGAGAGGTGCAATAACTGATGGATCATCCAATGAGGATTTTTGGGGGGAGCTAAGAAATAATAAGGGAATTGTGATAGTATTTGAATTGTACTATAGACCCCCCAAATAGTAAACAAGGAATTAGGGGAACAAAAATATGTAGACAGACTGGGGAGACTTGCAGGGCCAACAGGATTGAATTAGTAGGAGATTTTAATTTTCCTAACATAGACTGGGAATGACACAGAATTAAGGACTGAGATGGGGTGAATTTATTAAGTATGTTCAGAATAGTTTCCTCAAGCAGTAAGTAGAGGGTGCAACTCGGGAAGGGACGAAACATGACCTACTCTAAGATCTAGGGCAGGACAGGTGACTGAGGTGACAGTGGGGGAGTCCTCTGGGACCGGTGACCACAGTTCTATTAATTTTTAAATAGTTACGGAGGACAAAACTGGTCCACATCTTCAAGTTCAAACTTGGGGCAAGGCGAATTTTGATGGAATTAGACAGGAGTTTGAGGGGTTGGTTGGAGGAGTTTGTTTGATGGCGAAGGGACCTCCGGCTAGTGGGAGGCCTTTAAAAGTGAAATGGCTGGAGTTCAAGGTCCATATGTTACTGTGAGGGTAAAAGGCAATGTTGGTAGGAAGAGGGAACCTCGGATGTCAGGAGATATTGGGGCTTTGACCAGCAAAATGGAGGTGTGGCTCAGGTCCAGGCAGCTGGGATCAAGGGTGTACCTGGACAGGATATAGTAGTTTCCTGAAGAAGGAAATGAGGAGGGTGAAAAGGAGGCACAAGATAGCTTTGGCTGAGAATATTAGGGTGAATCCAAAGAGGTTTTTTAAGTATATTAAAGTAAAAGGAATAACTAAATGAGAATATGACCCCTCAAGGTCCAAAGTGGACATGCATGTCTAGAACCGTCGGAGATTTGCGATATTCTCAATGAATATATCTCGTCTGTCTTTACCGTGGAGAAATACATGAAACTTGGGAGGTTAACAAAGGTCGTGGTGTTATCTTGGGGTGAGTCAATGTCACGGGAGAGGAAGTGTTGGATGAATTAGAATGTATGAAGGAGGATAAATCTACTGGTCCTAAACAGATGCATCCAAGAATACTGCAAGTGGCTACAGAAGACACTACGGGGACCCTGGGTGATATTTTTGCATCATCGTTAACCACAGACTATGGTCCAGAATATTGGAGGGTAGCAAATGTTGTGCCCTTATTCAGGAAGGGACGCAAATAAAACTCTGGATCTATAGGTCAGGAAACCTAACATCTCTGATAGGCAGGTTACTTGAGAAGACTCTGAGGGATGAGATATATACATGCATTTGGAAAGATAAGGTTTGTTTAGAAATAGTTTTTTTTGACAGATTCCCTACAATATGGAAACAGGCCATTTGGCACAACAAGACCACACTGACCCTCCAAACAGTAAACCACCCAGTCCCATTCCCCTATCCTATATTTACCCCTGACGAATGCACATAACACAATTGGTAACTTAGCATAGCCAATTCACCTGACATATACATCTTTGGATTGTGGAAGGAAAATGGAGCACCCAGAGGAAACACACACAAACGCAGTGAGAATGTGCAAACTCCACGCAGAGAGTCACCCGAAGCTGGAACCATACCCGCGTCCATAGCACTATGAGGCAGCAGTACTAGCCACTGAACCACCATGCCAACCTTGGTTTTTTTTAACACATTTCAATGTCACAGGTTCAAAATCCATTCTGCCCTTCACCTCTGATTCACGTTCCAATATCACATACCATGGGTAATTTATTCTCCAATAAAAATGTCACCTTATTATTATTTATTTATTGGTTTGTTATTATTAATTTTAATAATTATTATTAATAGTTGTTTTTAGACTGGAAAGATTACATGGCTTTGTGAGTGGGAGATCATGACTCTCAAACTTGTTTGAGTTTATTAATGAAGTGACCAGGAATGTTGATGAGGGAAGGTCGGTAGACGTAGTCTGTATGGTTTTCACGAAGTTTGACAAGGTTACCATTGATAGGCTGGTCTGGAAGGTTAGAATCGCATGGAACCCAGAGGGAGCTGGCGAATTGGACACACAGTTGGCTTCATGGTAGTAAGCAGAGGGTATTAGTGGAAGGATGCTCTTGGACTGGAGGCCTGTGACACATTAAATGCCTCAGGGGCCGCTGCTGGACCCATTGCTGTTTGTTATCTGTATCAATGATATTAATGTGAATACACAAGGCATGATTAGAAAACTTGAAGATGACACTAAAATAGGTGGCATCGTGGACAGTGAGGAAGTATATCAGAAATTGCAGCAGGGCCTTGATCGAACTGGAGAAGTAGACCGAGGAATATTTTGGCAAAGTTAGATCAAGGTAGGAGTTTCATGGTGATTGGTAGGACCTTAAGGAGTGTAGTTGAGCAGAGGGATCATGGAGTTTAGGTCCACCGTTCTCTGAAAGTGGGGTCATAGTTAGACATGGTAGTAAAGAAGGCTCATGCCATACGAGCAAGCATCGGTCAGGACATGGAGGAGAGCAGTTGGGAAGTTATGTTGTAGTTATACAGAATGTTGGTGAGGCTGCACTTGTAAGTTCTGTGTTCAGTTTTAGTCACGTTGCGATCGGAAGGATGTTTTTAATTTGGAATGTGTGCAGACGGAATTTACAAAAATGTTGCCAGGACTCAACAGTATGAATTATCGGGAGAGGGTGGACAAGTGAGGACATATTTCTTTAGAGAATAGGAGACTGAGAGGGATCTTATAAAAGTTTACATGGATAGGGTGAATGTACCCAACCTTCTTTTCCTAGAGTTGGGGAATCGAGGAGGAGAGGGCATCAGTTTAAGGTGAGAGGGGAATGAATAAAAGGGAAATTGATGGAAACTCTTTTGCACAGAGAATGGTACACAAAGGGAATGAGCTGCCAATGGAAGTGTTTCAAGCATTTGTATTAACGATATTTAAGCGGCATTTGGGCAAGTAGATGGACAGGGAAGGACGATAATGCTATGGGTCAAATGCTGGGAAATGAGGTTAGTGTGGTTGAATATTTGAGTCAGCATGGACGAGTTTGCGCCAAAGGGCCTCTCTGCCTCTCTCCATGCTGTAGGTCTCGATGAATCTACAATAAAACAGCATTTGGGTCAAACTGTCATTTTACCTTTGGTCATGAGTTCGAATCACATTTGGACAATGTTCTTTCAAGTAAACTTTTCAGATATTTTGTTTTTCAGTTTGTTTTCGACAATACGTGTTTGTGTGCGTGCGTTTGTGTGCGTGTGTGTGTGTGTGTGTGTGTCTGTGTCTCTGTGTGTGTGTTTCTCAGTATGTTTCAAAGGGAAATATCAATGTACATATTTGCATATCCTCTCATCATTCCTCTTTCCATCATAGTTTGAGTGACTTTGTTTTGGTCAGAAACGTGTTGTTTTAACAGATTAAAGAAATCTGCCTGACTTGTTCAGAACACTGACCCTGATACACTCTGAGAACTATATCATTGGCCATATCACCAACATAGTTATAATTATTTTTTGTGGGCAGTGGAGGAGTGGGGCTAGGAATGGGAGCAGTGAGCCAAAGAAACACAGGGAATTATCGACTCAATCAACCAACGTTAATGTCGAGGAGTTCATTGGAGCGAATTGTAAGGGATAGGATTCAAAGGAATTTAGAAAGACAAGGACTGATTAGGGATAGTCAATATGGATTTGTGTGATGGAAATCATGTCTAATTAATGTGATTGAGTATTATGAAGAGGTGACAAAGAAGATTGAAGAAGACAATGTTGTATATATTGGTTACACAGACTTCAGCAAGGCATTTAATATGGTTCCCCATCGTAGACAGATTACTAAAATTAGGTTATATGTAATCTCTGAACAACTAACCAATTGGATACAAAATTGGATTGAAGGTAATGGATTGTTTTCCAGACTGAAGATCTGTGGCCAGCGGTGTGCTGAAAGAATCAGTGCTGAGCTCACTGCTTTTCATCACGGATATAAACAACTTTGATGTGATTATTGGAGGTATGGTTAGTAAGTTTACAGATTACATCACCAAAGTGGTGCAGTGGACAGTCAAGACGATTATCTCAGAATATGACGGGATCCTTGACCATCAGTGAGCCAAGGACTGGCAGACGGAGTTTAATTTAGATATTTGTGAGGTTTTACGTTTTGCTAAGTTAAAGCAGGGTAGTACCCGAGGAAATGTTGCTGAACAAAGAGACCTACGGTTGAAGATGTCTTGTTCCTTGAAAGTAGAGTTTAGGTCTGTAGAGTGATGAGGAACGTAGTTGGCATGCTTGCCTTAATTGGTCAGAACATTGAGTATAGGAGTAGGGGTAGCGTGTTCTGCTTGTACAGGATGTAGGTGAAGCGATGTTAAGAATACTGCGTACATGTCAGTTAACTCTGCTAAACGATGGATGCTGTTGAGCTTGAAAAGGTGCAGAAAAGATTTACAAGGATTTTCTGGAACCTGGGGGTTTGAGCTACAGGGAGATGATGAACAGGTTGAGACTTTTCCCCCTGCACTGTCAGAGGCTGAATGGTGACATGACAGAGTTTTTAAAAAGTCCTGAAGGGCATGGATAGTCTGAATGGGCAAGATCTTTTTCCCAGTGTAGGGGCGTCCAGAACTAGACGGCATAGGGTGAAGGTGACAGGGCAAAGACTTAGAAGGGACCTGAGGGGAAACTTTTTCATACAGAGGCTGGTGGGTGATCTGTCAGTGGAAGTGGTGAAAGTGGGTACGATTACACGTTTCAACTGTATCTGGATAGTTACATAAATAGGAATGGTTAAGAGGGATGTGGGCCAAATGCTGACAAGTGGGACGAGATCGGATTAAGATGCAAGATTGGCGTGGACAATTTGGACAAAAAAGATCTGTTTCCACGCTGTATGACTCTCTTATTCTCACAACGGGATGAGGGAAAGTTCTAAAAGGGCCATTCGAATGGGAATTCTCTTCCCCAGAAGTTAGTGGTGCCTCTCTGATTACAACTATTCACAGCAGAGTTAGTTAAATATTTGACAGAGAAGTCTGTCACGGATAATGGGACACAGACTGGACGATGAGGCTGAGACTACAATCTGATCAGCCACATTCTTAATGCCTGGTGGAGAAGTCTCCAATTCTCGAATGACACACTCCTGCTCCTCAGTCCCATGTTTCTGTGTTCTATTCAACCCCTCTAACCTGCTAAACAGGAGCAGCTGGAGTCCACTTATTGTTATAGCATGGTGCACAGAGACAGATAAGACCATTTCATCCATCAACACTGTCCCCCATTGGAAAATATAATTGGAAGACCCAGGCTGGATATGGAAGTGGTTGCTCATTTCTCTTTACAGAGTTTCCCCTCTCTGTAACTTGTGTTTCATTTGTTGAACATGTTGTAGACCCAGATTCACTGTGAATACAGCCTCCAAATCTCACCCAGCGAGGGCTCACGAAATCCGCTGGTCTCCCTGATTGCAACATTCCATAAAAGGCCTTCCAGGAAAATAACACCAACTAAATTTCAATATCAGAATCGGAGAACATCAGAAACAGGGGCAGGTCATACACATCCTTCACTAAGATCAAGGCTGGCCTGCTCCAAGTCTCAACTCTTCCTCAATGTCCAAGTCTTCTTGAGCACTTCCACAGAATACAGAACAAAGAACAGTACTGATTTGGAGATGTCGGTGTTGGACTGGGGTGTACAAAGTTAAAAATCACACAACACCAGCTTATAGTCCAACAGGTTTAATTGAAAGCACCCGAGCTTTCACAGCGTCGCTCCTTCATCAGGTGATAGTGAAGGGGTCAATCCTAACACAGAATTTATAACAGAAATTTGCAGTGTGATGTAACTGAAATTATACATTAAAAAATGAAAGTTAAGCCTTTCACCTGTTAGAATACCATGATAGTTTCACTTCTTTCATATTAAATCACAAACCCTTTTTTTAAAGTTGCATTCCCAGGTTAGCTATTAACAATGGTGATAGCTAGACAATATGTTGAAGGTGTTCCCCCCATGTTCTCTGTCTATGCCATGGTCTTTAGTTTGATTGTAATCTAAAAAGTGAGATAACGGATGAATTCCTGCAGCTTTTGAGCTCAGAGTTCTACATGAATGAATGCATTTAGGACATTCAGCCCTCGACGTTGTGCCGTTTATCCTACTCTAAGATCAGACTAACCTACATGATTCTGTTTACTTTGTTCCATGTGCCTATCCTAGAGTCTCTTAAGTTTCCCTCAAGTATTTGACTCTACTACCACCGCTGGCAGTGCATTCGACACGCCCATCACTCTCTGTGTAAAGAATCTACCGCTGAAATCTCCCCTAAACCTTCCTCCAATTGCTTTAGAATTATGCCACTTAATCATAGACATTTCTGCCCTGGGAAAATGTTTTTGGCTATTCACTCTTTCCATGCCTCTCATCATCTTGTACACCTTCAGTGAGAAAAAGGCCTTGCTCCCTCATGGTTTCTTCATAAGACCTGCCCTCCAGTCCAGGCAGCATCCTGATAAATCTCCTCCTGGTCAATCGCACTTAATGAGAATTAATTATGACCTCAACACGTTTTGGCGTCATTCATGGCACAAGGGAAAATGATTATCATTGGTGGGGCATCAATCATCTCAGCCGTGGGACACGTCTACAGGATATCCTCAGTGTAGCTTGCTCAGCCCAGACATCTCCAGTTTGTCATTATAGTATCCCTACAGTGTGGAAGGACGCTAGTCAGCTCATTGAGTCCAAATTTAGCAGATTAGATTCCCTACAGTGTGGAAACAAACACTTCGGCCCAACCAGTCCACATGGATCCTCCGAAAAGTAACCCACCCAGACACGTTTCCCTCTGATTGATGCACTTAACATAATGGACAATATAGCATGGACAATTCACCTGGCCTGAACATGTTCAGACTGTAAGAGGAAACTGGAGCACGCGGAGGAACCTCATGCAGACAAGTGGGAAATGTGCAAACTCCACACAGACAGTTGCCCCAGGCTGGAATCGAACCTGGGACCCTAGTGTTGTCACGCAGCAGTGTTAGCTACTGAGCCACCGTGCCAGCAGAAGAAGGTGCATTCACTGAAGTTCACAAAATGTTCAGGACAATGTGTCCCTCTTCAGCTCTTGAAACAGTCTGTGTCCATATACAGCAAGACATGGACAACATTCAAGATCGTGCTGTTAAAGTCTGGGTAACATTTATGTAGCATAACAGTACATTTCCACAGTAAAAGGAGGGGTTCATTCAGCACCCCAATCTAGATTCACAAGAATGTGGGGCAGCCATTTAACCCATCAAAACTACTGGGCAAGAAGAAGGATAGACCATTCAGTCCCTACTGTCTTTTGCACAGGAAGATAGGGAGTCTGCTCTCTCCCACACATAACGTACGTGGGAACAGAAAGAACCATTTCACACCCGGAGTCACTTACAAAGGAACAGGAAGAGGTTATTCAGCTTGTCAAGCCACTAATGCAGGAACAAGAAAGTGTCAGAGATACTCCAACATCACAAACAAATGGAGCAGGGGCTACACAAACAGACTGCTCCAAATTGATCCACATGGCTTAATCACTCATGGTACATTGTGTTACTTTAACATGGTTTTCTGGCAGTCGGAATGAAGCTAACTTTTTTTAGCCATTCTCCAAGTTATCTTCCATCTGCAAGAAGGTAGACCCATGGTCTCCGTGGAGGTCAGAAGCCATTGGGGAATAACTAACTGTTTCAGAATGAAGGTATTTTGGCTGCTGACAGGATTATGTACAAAGTGACATTCAAAGCATTAAAGTGTTCAGAGTTCATTCAGAGCCTCTCTGCCAATCGACGTGCGGGGTCTGCAGATGCATGTAAACTGTCGTGAATCAAGCATCTAATGAAAAGTACGAACTTTTCACCCTATTCAGCTGTCTTGGACCTAATGAGTTTCTGTCCTTACCCATCAAGCTTCAAATTCTTATTCTGTCACAGCTCTACAGATTAAACATAGTTATTGCACTCTCTTATATGGTAACAACATGCCAGTGTTTCGTCTGGTCAAACTACTTTGCACTCTCTCAGTGACAAAGGGGTCTTTGTTTATAAAGCAGACCAAATCTCTACACAATGCACCAAATACTCTCTCAAAAAATACGATCATTGGGAAAGATATTCTAACTTTTGTACTTCAATAATTTTGCATGAATAACCACATATCATTTACTTCCTGCCCCTGTATGAATTCTGTCAGTGACTTATGACCAAGGACATCCAGGTCCTTTTCAACAAAAGCACTCGCCAACCTCTCAACCATTTACTAAACATAAATGTGCATGATGCTATTTGTTGTTCATATCTGAAACATTTTTATACCTTGTGAACAGCTATTGCCCAAACACTGATCCTGCTGCCACCCATCAATCCTTCAGTCCGAGAAAAACAGTATTCTTTTCGGAACTCCATTATCCAAGTTTTAATCCATGTTGTATATATTCTACCCCGAACTACCCATGGACTCTAACATTCCCTATTCACCTGTATTCAAAGCTGGGAATTTGTCTTGCAAACGTTTCGTCCCCTGTCCACGTGACATCCTCAGTGCTTGGGAGCCTCCTGTGAAGCGCTTCTGTGCTGTTTCCTCCGGCATTTATACTGGCCTGTCTCTGCCGCTTCCGGTTGTCAGTTCGAGCTGTCCGCTGTCGTGTCCGGTATATTGGGTCCAGGTCGATGTGTTTATTGATAGGGTCTGAGGATGAGTGTCATGCCTCTAGAAATTCCCTGGCTGTTCTCTGTTTGGCTTTCCGTATAATGGAAGTGTTGTCCCAGTCGAATTCATGTTGCTAGTCGTCTGTGTGTGTGGCTACTAAGGATAGCTCATCGTGTCGTTCCGTGGCTATTGCTGTTCATGTATATGGGTCGTTAACTGACTTCCTGTTTGTCTGATGTAGTGTTTTGTGCAGTCCTTGCATGGGATTTTGTACACTACATTAGTTTTGCTCATGTTGGGTATCGGGTCCTTCGTTCTGGTGAGTTGTTGTCTGAGCGTGGCTGTTGGTTTGTGTGCTGTTATGAGTCCTAGTGGTGGCAGTAGTCTGGCTGTCAGTTCAGAAATGCTCCTGATGTTTGGTAGTGTGGCTAGTGCTTTGGGTTGCGGCATGTCCTCGTTCCGTTGTCTCTCCCTTAGGCATCTGTTGATGAAATTGCGAGGGTATCCGTTTTTGGCGAATACCTTGTATGGGTGTTCCTCTTCCTCTATTGGCAGTGCTTGTGTGCTGCAGTGTGTTGTGGCCATTTCGAATAGTGTCCTGATACAACTTCGTTTGTGTGTGTTGGGGTGGTTGCTTTCATAGTTTCGGACTTGGTCTGTGTGTGTGGCTTTCCTGTAAACCTTTGTGGTGAATTATCCATTCGGTGTTCTCTGCACCATCACGTCTAGGAATGGGAGTTGGTTGTCCTTTTCTTCCTCTCTAGTGAATCGGATTCCTGTGAGTGTGGCGTTGATGATCTGGTGTGTGTTCTCTATTTCTGTGTTTTTAATTATTACAAAGGTGTCATCCACATATCTGACCCAAAGTTGGGGTTGAATTTGCGATAAGACAGTTTGTTCTAACTTTTGCATTACTGCTTCTGCTATGATTCCAGAGATCGGTGAGCCCATGGGTGTTCCGTTGAGTTGTTCGTATATTTGGTTGTTGAATGTGAAGTGTGTTGTGTGGCACAAGTCCAGTAGTTTAAGTATGCCGTCTTTGTTGAAAGGTTCAACGTCCTGTTGTCTGTTATGTCTGTTTAGCAGATTGGTTATTGTTTCTTTGGCTAGGGTTTTGTCGATGGAGGTGAACAGTGCCGTTACATCGAATGAGACCATAGTTTCTTCCTTGTCTATGTGTATATTTCTGATGATGTCCAAGAATTCCTGTGTCGATTGGATAGAGTGTCTGGATCCGCTGATCAGGTGTTTCAGTTTCTGCTGTAGTTCTTTGGCAGGTTTGTGTGATGGTATCCCTGGTAATGATACTATGGGTCTGAGTGGGATGTCTGGTTTGTGCACTTTGGGTAGTGCATACAATCTGAGGGTGTTGTTGCTTTCAGATTTCATTTTTTGTAGGTCAGACCTGGTTATCTGTCCGTTGTTTTGTAGATTCCTCAGTGTGTTGTTTATACTATTGGTGAGCTGTGGGGTGGGGTCAAACTCCCTCTTTTGGTAGGTGTTGGTATCTGCAAGTAGTTGTTGTGCTTTTTGCATGTCCTCTGCTTTGTCC
The DNA here is from genome assembly GCF_047496795.1 of Chiloscyllium punctatum. Taxonomy (NCBI): domain Eukaryota; kingdom Metazoa; phylum Chordata; class Chondrichthyes; order Orectolobiformes; family Hemiscylliidae; genus Chiloscyllium; species Chiloscyllium punctatum. The sequence goes on along the minus strand of NC_092766.1, from coordinate 82,932,524 downwards.
AGGATGACCGTCATTCTGCCTTTGTCTGCTGGTAGTATGATTATGTTCATATCGTTTGTTAGTGATTTTAGTGCTTCCCTCTCCTTGGTGTTGAGGTTATGTGGTTGTCTTTTTATTGTTATCAGCGGTACGATACTTTGTCTCACTGTTTGTTGTGTCTCTTCTGTCAGTCCATTGTTCCTGAGTGTGCATTCTAGTGCTGCTAGGAAGTCTGCTGTCTGGGCGTCCCTGTGGTTGTAGTTGAGTCCCTTGGCCAGTATTGTTCTTTCCATGTCTGTGAGCTGTCTGTGGGAGAGGTTTTAAACCCAGGTGTGTGTTGTGGTGTCCTCTTCTTTGTGTGTTCGTTTGGCCATTTTTTCTTTTAGTGCCGTTTTTTTGCGGTGTGTGGTCCTGTTCTGTCCTATGGTGACGGCCTGTTCTATGGTTCGTGTCCATTCCTGATTGGTGGTTTTTGAAATTAACGATTTTTGGCGCGCAATTTCTTCTCTGTATTTGTGTAGTCTGTAGTGAGCGTCTGTAATCATTACCTGGCTCACCCTGAATCCGTTCTGCCTGGCTGTGTCCCTGGCTTGTGGATTGTTGACTGGTGGTCCATAACTGACACATGGTGGAAGGATTCGATTGTTTCGGCATTCATACAGGAAGCAGAGTTGTTCGTATGTGGCGCTTAGGCAGTTGGCATAGGATTCCCATTTCCTGGCTTCTCTTAGCGTCTCCCGCCCGTAGGGGTTCAAAGTTTGGGAGAAGATTTGTAGCTCGGGTGCTCGTTGTTGTGGTTCTGTTCGCCGAGCTGGGAATTTGTTTTGCAAACGTTTCGTCCCCTGTCTAGGTGACATCCTCAGTGCTTGGGAGCCTCCTGTGAAGCTCTTCTGTGCTGTTTCCTCCGGCATTGAAACTGGCCTGTCTCTGCCGCTTCCAATTGTCAGTTCGAACTGTCCGCTGTAGTGGCCGGTCCAGGTCGATGTTTTTGTTGATAGACTCTGTGGATGAGTGCCATAACAGACAACAGGACGTTGAACCTACCAAAAAAGACGGCATACTTAAACTACTGGACTTGTGCCTCAAAACACACTTCACATTCAACAACCAAATATATGAACGAATCAACGGAACACCCATGGGCTCACCGATCTCTGGAATCATAGCAGAAGCAGTAATGCAAAAGTTAGAACAAACAGTCTTATCGCAAATTCAACCCCAACTCTGGGTCAGATATGTGGATGACACCTGTGTAATAATTAAAAACACAGAACCAGAGAACACACACCAGATCATCAACGCCACACTCACAGGAATCCGATTCACGAGAGAGGAAGAAAATGACAACCAACTCCCAGTACTCGACGTGATGGTGTGGAGAACACCGAATGGATAATTCATCACAAAGGTTTACAAGGAAAGCCACTCACACAGACCAAGTCCTAAACTATGAAAGCAACCACCCCAACACACACAAACGAAGTTGCATCAGGACACTATTCAAAAGGGCCACGACACACTGCAGCACACAAGAACTGCCAAAAGAGGAAGAGGAACACCTATACAAGGTATTCGCCAAAAACGGATGCCCTCGCAATTTCATCAACAGATGTCTAAGGGTGAGACAACGGAACGAGGACATGCCGCAACCCAAAGCACTAGCCACACTACCAAACATCAGGAGCATTTCTGAACTGTCAGCCAGACTACTGCGACCACTAGGACTCATAACAGCCCACAATCCAACTGCCACGCTCAGACAACAACTCACCAGAACGAAGGACCCGATACCCAACATGAGCAAAACTAATGTAGTGTACAAAATCCCATGCAAGGACTGCACAAAACACTACATCGGACAAACAGGAAGTCAGTTAACGACCCGTATACATGAACAGCAATAGCCAGGGAACGACACGACAAGCCACCCTTAGTAGCCACACACACAGACGACAAGCAAAATGAATTTGACTGGGACAACACTCCCATTATAGCGCAAGCGAAACAGAGAACAGCCAGGGAATTTCTAGAGGCATGGCACTCATCCTCAGACTCTATCAATAGACACATCGACCTGGACCCAATATACCGGACACTACAGTGGACAGCTCGAACTGACAACCGGAAGAGGCAGAGACAGGCCAGTATAAATGCCGGAGGAAACAGCACAGAAGCGCTTCACAGGAGGCTCCCAAGCACTGAGGATGTCACGTGGACAGGGGACGAAACGTTTGCAAGACAAATTCCCAGCTCGGCGAACAGAACCACAACAACGAGCACCCGAGCTACAAATCTTCTCCCAAACTTTGAACACCTACGGGTGAGAGACGCTAAGACAAGCCATGGAAATGGGAATCCTGCGCAAACCGCTTAAGTGCCACGTACGAAAAACTCCGGTTCCTGCATGAATGCCGAAAGACTCAAATCCTTCCACCATGTGTCAGATACAGACCACCAGTCAACAATCCACAAGCCAGGGACACAGCCAGGCAGAACGGATTCAGGGTGAGCCAGGTAATGATTACAGACGCTCACTACAGACTACACAAATACAGAGAAGAAATTGCGCGCCAAAAACCGTTAATTTCAAAAACCACCAATCAGGAATGGACACGAACCATAGACCAGGCTGTCACCCAAGGCAGAACAGGACCACACACCGCAAAAAAACGGCACTAAAAGAAAAAATGGTCAAACTAACACACAAAGAAGAGAACACAACAACACACACCTGGGTTTAAAACCTCTCCCACAGAGAGCTCACAGACACGGAAAGAACAATACTGGCCAAGGGACTCAACTACAATTACAGGGACGCCAAGACAGCAGACTTCTTAGCAGCACTAGAATGCACACTCAGGAACAATGGACTGACAGAAGAGACACAACAAACAGTGAGACAAAGTATCGTACCGCTGATAACAATAAAAAGACAACCACATAACCTCAACACCAAGGAGAGGGAAGCACTAAAATCAGTAATAAATGATATGAACATAATTATACTACCAGCAGACAAAGGCAGAATGACGGTCATCCTGGACAAAGCAGATTACATGCAAAAAGCACAACAACTACTTGCAGATACCAACACCTACCAAAAGAGGGAGTTTGACCCCACCCCACAGCTCACCAATAGGATAAACAACACACTGAGGAATCTACAAAACAACGGATAGATAACCAGGTCTGACCTACAAAGAATGAAATCTGAAAGCAACAACACCCTCAGATTCTATGCACTACCCAAAGTGCACAAACCAGACATCCCACTCAGGCCCATAGTATCATTACCAGGGACACCATCACACAAACTGGCCAAAGAACTACAGCAGAAACTGAATCAACTGATCAGCGGATCCAGACACTCTATACAATCGACACAGGAATTCTTGGACATCATCAGAAATATACACATAGACAAGGAAGAAACTATGGTCTCATCCGATGTAATAGCACTGTTCACCTCCATCGACAAAAACCTGGCCAAAGAAACAATAGCCAACCTGCCGGACAGACATAACAGACAACAGGACTTTGAACCTTTCAACAAAGACGGCATACTTAAACTACTGGACTTGTGCCTCAAAACACACTTCACATTCAACAACCAAATATACGAACAAATCAACGGAACACCCATGGGCTCACTGATCTCTGGACTCATAGCAGAAGCAGTAATGCAAAAGTTAGAACAAACTGTCTTATCGCAAATTCAACCCCAACTCTGGGTCAGATATGTGGATGACACCTTTGTAATAATTAAAAACACAGAAGTAGAGAACACACACCAGATCATCAACGCCACACTCACAGGAATCCGATTCACTAGAAAGGAAGAAAAGGACAACCAACTCCCATTCCTAGACGTGATGATACAGAGAACACCGAATGGATAATTCACCACAAAGGTGCAAAGGAAAGCCACACACACAGACCAAGTCCTAAACTATGAAAGCAACCACCCCAACACACACAAACGAAGTTGCATCCGGACACTGTTCAAAAAGGACACAACACACTGCAGCACACCAATACTGCGAAAAGAGGAAGAGGAACACTTATACAAGGTATTCGCCAAAAACGGATGCCCTCTCAATGTCATCAACAGCTGCCTAAGGGAGAGACAACGGAGCGAGGACATGCCGCAACCTAAAGGACTAGTCACACTCCCATACATCAGGAGCATTTCTGAACTGACAGCCAGACTACTGCGACCACAAGACTCATAACAGCACACAAACCAACAGCCACGCTCAGACAACAACTCACCAGAACGAAGGACCCGATACCCAACATGAGCAAAACTAATGTCGTGTACAAATCCCATGCAAGGACTGCACAAAATACTACATCAGACAAACAGGAAGACAGTTAACAACCCGTATACATGAACACCAACTCGCAACGAAACGACACGACAAGCTAACCTTAGTAGCCACACACACAGACGACAAGCAACATGAATTCGACTGGGACAACACTTCCATTATAGGGAAAGCCAAACAGAGAACAGCCAGGGAATTCCTAGAGGCATGGCACTCATCCTCAGACTCTATCAACAAACACATCGACCTGGACCCAATATACCGGCCACTACAGCGGACAGTTCGAACTGACAACCGGAAGTAGCAGAGACAGGTCAGTATAAATGCCGGAGGAAACAGCACAGAAGCGCTTCACAGGAGACCTCCAAGCACTGAGGATGTCACCGAGACAGGGGAGGAAACGTTTGCAAGACAAATTTCCAGCTCGGCGAACAGTCCCACAACAACGAGCACCCGAGCTACAAATCTTCTCCCTAACTTTGAACCTGTATTCATACATGTCAAGAGTCTACTAAAAATACAAATACGCCACTCCCATTACTTCTCAACAGTCGATGTCATAACGAATAATCTCCACAAACAGGTTTATCAAAAGTCATTTCCCTTTCCTGAATCTAGGCCAAATGTATCAAATCATATCATTATTCTCCAAGTATCTAGTTGTCACTTTCCTTATAAAACGTACCAATATTTTTTTCTCACAGCTTAAATCATGCTATTTAGTTTTCTGTTTTCCCTCTTCATCCTGCTTTAAATATTTAGGTTGACAATGTGAAAAATCACACAACACCAGGTTATAGTCCAACAAGTTTAATTGGAAGCACACTAGCTTTCAGAGCCACACTCCTTCATCAGGTAATAGTGGAAAGCTTGATCGTCACACAGAATTTATCGCAAAAATTTGCTGTGTGATGTAACTGAAGTTATGCATTGAGAAACTGATTGTCCGTTAAGCCTTTCATCTGTTATAATACAGGGATAGTTTCACTTCTTTCATGTGTAAATCACAAAAACTTTTTTTCTTACGTTGCATTCTTGGGTTAGCTGTTAACAATGGTAATAGCTAGACAATATGTTGAAGGTGTTGGCCCCCTGTGTTCTCTATCTATGCCATAACGTTTAGATTGATTCTAATCTAAATAGTGAGATAACGTACCTTTACATAAATTCATGCAGTTTTTGAGCTCAGAGTTCTACATGAATGCATGAAGTTTTTGAGCAAAGTACAATGCAACTCTGCAAGTACAAATTCACCCCACAAAATATATGTGTGCGCGTGGGTCTTTGTCGGTCTTTGTGTGTCCGTCTGGGGTGGGGGTTGTGAGTGTGAGAAAGTTTATGTATGGGTGTGTGTATGTGGTGTGTGCAGAGTGTGTTAAGTCTGAGAGGGCAGGTGCGTGTGGGAGTGTGTGTGTCTGTAAGAGTGTGTGTGGGTGTCTGTGTTTACCTGTGTCCGTGTGTATGTGAGAGTGTATGTAGTGCAATGGTGTTGACCTGTAATGTGACATGAACCCAAGGTCCCAGTTGATGCCCTCCCTATGGGTACCGAACTTCGCTATCAGTCTGTGTTCGGCCACTTTTCTCTGCTGCCTATCCTGAAGTCCACCTTGGATAATGGTCATCCGAAGATCCGGGGCTGAATATCCTGGACCACTGGGAGGGAACCCTCCTGTCTGTTGATTGTTGTGCGGTGCCCATTCATCCGTTGCCGTTGCCTTTGCTCTTTTTCCCCAATGTACCATGCCTCCGGGCATCCTTGCCTGCAACACATAAGATAGACACTGTTGGCTGAGTCATAAGTGTTCCTGCCATGTACAAGGTGGGAGGTGTCCTCAAGCGTAATGTTGGTATGTATGTCCACACTCTGGAACGTCTTGCAGCGTCCACCGTGACAGGGTTGTATGGAGTTGTCCTGAAAGCTGGGCAGCTTGCTATGAACAATGATCTGTTGGAGGTTCGGCGGTTGTTTAAAGGCAAGTAGTGGAGGTGTGGGGAATGTCTTGGCGAGGTGCTCATCCTCATTGATAATGTGCTGCAGGTCACGAAGAACATGGTGTAATTTTTCAGCCCCTGGGAAGTAGTCAACAACGAAGGGTACCCTGTCAGTTGCAGCACGTGTCTGTCTCGTGAGGAGGTTATTATGGTTCCTTGCTGTGGATGAGTTGGGCATCGTATCCCGGTCTTATGAGGGCATCCCTGAGTTCTTCCAGGTGTCTGTCACAGGTTTACAATAGTTGTTTTTCAGTCTGCAGCATCCTTTCCAGAATCCAACTAGCTTTGAAGAATAATCAGTAATTATTTCATTAGCTCTGTTCTCATCTCAATCACTCTGGGATGGAGCTCATCAGATGCAGCAACTTATGAAACTTCAATTCAATGAGATTTTCAATAACATACTCTTCATGAATTCTGATTTCCTGCAGTTTCCCATTTTTACCAATCACTCTGTTCCCTAATTTTTCTGCAAGTTAGTTTCTGTAGCTTCCACTGTGGAGATGGAACCAATGCATTCCTCTCAGCAGTCAGGTGGTTCCTGACCGCTTGTGAATACATTGGACGACTGCACTTCAGAGAAGGTGGATATATTACCCACTGCTGCCTGCAAAGTTCTTGAATCAATCCAGATAATTAATCGTGAGTGTCAGCACAGTCCTGTCCCTGGTGTGAGACTACAGGTTATCATGAAGGAGGGGATACAGCTCAATGACCACCTCAATGTTGAGACAAGATGGTTTTACACTTTACACCGGAATGGGTGCAGCTTAGACAAATGTTCCTGGAAATCCCAGAGAGTATAGTGCAGTGCCCTGCTCCTCCCAGTTTACACAGCTTCCCTTCTTTGTAGTCTCAGCTCCATTTGTTTACCATGGACCCTGACAAACTTTAAATGCAGTATTCAGAGAGGGGACCCCAGACCCTCGGGGCTCCCTGAATGAACCCAGTAGCTGCCATCACAATCCTGAGAACACCATCCACAGAACCTCCACTGACTTTCTAGATGACAGCAGCAAGTCAATTCCCCACACCCACAGTGCATTCACTCAGTGTTGAAAATGCCTCGGGCTCCTCAGGTTCTCTTCCTGGCTGAGAAATCTCTTACATCTCCACACAGTCGCACAGAAACAGTTCCTCTCTCCAAAGAAGCAGTTGACAATGGAACATTGCGTTTCTCTATATCTCAGCGACTATAAATATTGCTGATGGAGTTGATCACCACACTCAGAGAGGAGAGATAGAGGGAACATATCTCACGGTAAGCAGGGGCATCCCGTAATAAATATGATATTCAGAAATATATGAAAAGGGGAAATGTTAGAATAACTTTCCATTCTGTTTTCCTGCCAGTCCATCATCAACAATCCTTTTGCTTGCTTTTCCTCTCTCTCTCTCTCTCTCTCTCTCTCTCTCTCTCTTGCTGGACATCATCCACTCAACACAAACCTCCCGCTCACCCTTCCTACCATCCCGGATATAATATTATTTCGCAGCTGCATTCAGTTTTGGTAGGTTCACTGAACTTGAAACGCTGTTTGTGTTTCTTCCTACAGACTGCCATACCTGCTGAGATTCTCCAACATTTTTTCAGATGGTAGAGAATTTTATTTCAGATCGCCAGCATCCACAGTTCCTTGGTTATTTCACTTTTATTGTTGTTGTTTCAAGGGATGCCAGCATCACTGGCAAGGGCAGCATTTGTTGTCCATCCTAACTGCCCTTGACCATGCGGCCATTTGTCAAGACAATATGGAGACAACCATATTGTTGTGGATCTGAGATGACACTTAATTCAGACAGGGCAAACATGTGAGGTTTCTTTACCAAAGGGTATCAATAAAATAAGAAAAGAAATGCTGATGGTTTATGGTTGTCATGAGTGAAATTAGATTTAATTCCAATTTTTATCATTGGAATTTAAATTTAGTCATCGACTGTGGTAGGATTTCAGGCAATGCTTTTAGATTCATAATCTGGGCCTCTGAGTTACACAGTCAGTGACATTATTACTCTGTTTAAGAGTCCCTGTTGTGAAGTAACTGTAGAGACCAGAACAAGGTTGTGGTCAAACGATTTGTAACTTGAATAGAGGTCAGAAGAGAACTGGAGCCATCAAATGTGTCATTAACGAAGTGGTAGGTGATGGCGAAGTCAGCAACAGAACTCAGGCAGAGCTGGAAATTGGGGATATTATGAAGGTGGGCGTCAGCAGGTTTGATCACAGAGAGAATATGGAGACATAAAACAGTTTACAGTAAAAAGGAGACTCAGGATTCCGAACAGTCTCGTTCCTTCTCAGATGTTATGAGCAAGTAGTTTGGAAATGCCTGAGAAGCAAGTGGCGTTTGTGACTGAATGTTTATGTATTTGTTAAATATAATCAACCAGAATAGCAATAACATTCAACATCATTTATAGAATCGACAGAGATAGACATACCAGGAACACCAATAATAGCGAGGATGGGATAGCACCCAGCTTGAATAATCTTCAGTACGGCTTCTATCCGCAACTCTAACCATGGCCAATCCTGAGAAAGCAAGTAAAGACCCGCGGATAAACTCTTGTTCATTTTGGAAGATTCCAGTCTAATGTTCTCAGATTCTGATCCATTGTTGGAAGATTTCTGTCTAATATTCTCAAATGAAATCCATTTTTGGAACATTCTAATGTTCTTAGTTTCTGAATACTCTCTCTTTCTCTGTAACTCCTGATCCCAATCTTGTTGAGGTTGACTCTGCCCCGAAAACTATGGCATAACAAGTTGAAAGATTTCCATAATTATGGAAGACGGAAATCCTCCAGTGACCCAGTTAGGTCCAGAAATGCTAATATTAATCACAGTTACTGTACAAACAGCTCCAGTTAACTCTAATATATCACAATAATACTTGGTGTGGCTGCGATTTTGATATCGCTGATTATTGGGCAAATGGCACATCTGCAATTGTAAACATAGAGGTGATGGAGTGAGATGATGCTTTCTCTTCACAAGCTCGATGATTCTACTGTGTTTTGGCAGGATGGGAATTGCTGGGGTTCCGAGGCCGTCTGAGTCTGATCACCAGGCCTGCTGCATCATTTCGTTTTACTTATTTATGTTTAACTTTGACATTTATCTGTCCAGCATTAAACCACTTAGGTTGGTTTAGGCATTTTTTTGGAGACACCTACAGTGCCATAGATGGTGTAGATATAGTCCATTCCTTATGTTCGTGCAGCCGCAGTCTGGTCCTGTGGAGTGATGGTCAAACTCTCATAGAACCAGGATTCTTAGTTTTACCTTTCGGTAGTTATTGCTGGGGTCTCAGCAGAGTTAGAACGCAGGAAATCTCTCCCATGTGCTACAGACTGTCTCTGTGATTTCTCTCAGAACTGTCTTTTGATGTTCTTTCCTCCTGAATTGGAGAACTGCATGTGAGTCAATCTGTTTCCTGCATTTGTTTTTTGACATTTGTGTGCTTATTGGATTATACCATATTGGAGCAGTTACTGTATACGAGTTAAATAAACTTGTATTCTGCTACGTTTTCCAACAGAATTATGTTATTGCAAGCTCCTCTTCCTTTTGATGGATTTTATCAACAGTGTTCGAATAAATTGTGTTTTGCTTAACGTCGAATATTTTGAGCAAGTAAATTCCACCTAAAAAACAGCAGCTCACATTTACTAGCAGAATGGGCCGAGCTGGAGGAGTGATAATCATGTCAGGAATTATATCAGAAACTCAATCCACTTCACAGATCCATCCCGGACACGTATGAGCCCAGCTGAGATACCTGCTCAGTCTGAAGCACTGCGTAGACCAGGGTAGTGCACTGCTCAGCAATCCGTCCAGGATCGAACACTCACCAGTTCACGACTTATCTGTCCAACAGTGCACTGATCTATAAACTTGGACTACATGATCTGTTCAGCACAGGGCGCTGTGCAGAACACACAAAGACATTGTTCCATACACGCAGACCGGATATCTGTGCAGCATGGGGAGCTGTGCAGTTAACAGCAGTGAAGTTATCTATTAATCTGGAGCAGTTATCTTCCCAACATATTCAGCTGTGTACACCACTCACTGCATTGCTGAGGAACACTGTATTAGATCATTGCCCGACGTGGGGAAACTTGCAGCCATGCTGGGAATGACAGGATGTGCAGCTCCCTCCAGTTGCAGCACTATATCTCCATTGTGGTATGACACAGGGTTGCTGTGGGTGTGAAACTCACTGCCAGAGAGAGATGGTGGGGAAATCAGTTTAAATACCAACAAATGGGAGGAGCTTTGTTAAAAGGGAGGGAGAGATTGAGAGAGAATTTCAGAGAAGGATCTGATGGTATTGTGAAATGAATTGTGAAATGAAAATTGTGAAATGAAAACATTTCGATAGCAACTTTCAATATAGGCCACTGTTTCCAGAATGATGGGTGAGCAGGATGTTGGCGTAAGTTAAGATGATGGAGAGTTTTGGATAAGCATTTGGCCTGCAGCTTTCTAACTGGGAGTAGGGTCAGAAGAGTCTTCGAGTCATTGGGCTGAATCTGACAATAATGTGTCTGAGTGCCATTTCCATTGAGTGTGACAGAAGGATTGTCTGCACGAGGCACATCTAGTTTCCTGGTGTTATCTTATCCAACTAACCACATTAACTACCCTCCCCACCCCACAGTGTCCCTCATTCAATGCCAGCCCGAATCTCCCACCCATCATGGATTGTGGCACTCACCATCGTTCAGTTACCCCTGGATATTCTGTGACCACTGGCACTGGTGCCACCTTTAAAAGGCCAATGGGCACATGGTTGAGCTTTCTCAGTTTGGAGTTGCTCTGCGTAGTTTACCTGAGCATGGCAGATAAGGGAAAATTACACCACAGCTTGTCGACAGGGGCACGGAGGTCCTGGTGAATGGTTTAGTACAGAGGGTGTCCATTCTCTTCCCAGAGGGAGCCGCACCACCATACCCACCGAGCATGGCCTGAGCTCACCACCCGGTTCAGTGCAGTATCTGCGGTCTGAAGAAATGTCCAGCAATACAGGAAAAGCATCAATAACCTTCCCCGCTCTGTCAAGATAAAGGTCACCTAATTAGATTACTTATAGTGTGGAAACAGGCCCTTCGGCCCAACAAGTCGACACCAATCTCTAAAGAGCAACCCACGTAGAACCATTTTCCTACACCTGACACTACTGGCAATTTAGCATGTCAAATTCACCTGACATGCACATTTTTGGACTGTGGGCGAAAACTTGAGCAAACCCAAGCAGACACAGGGAGAATGTGCAGAATTGACACAGTCAGTCGCCTGAGTCGGGAAATAAAGCAGGCCTCAAAGGCTGCGAGGCAGCAATGATAACCACTGTGCCACCGTACCGCCCACTGCTTCCTGTGCTCTCTCACACTCACTGTATATCTGTTAGTGCCTTCCCTATAATAAGGCTCCATCACTCTCACCATTGCAATGCAGCACCTTCTCTCTCTCACACACACACCTAAAATGTTCTTATGAGCGCTGTTTCTAGAATTCTCTGGATGATGTCGTTTGTACAATGTTCCAGATAATTTTCAAAATAATTCAACGTTAGCAAAATGCACATCCCCAAGCATCTAATGCATCAGAGGAAGGAGCAGAGTTCTACTTTTTTCCAAATCACTCAGGATGGAAGTACATCATGAGGCCATTAATCCTCTCAAATATTCAGGCGAAGGGAGCACCTAAACACTTGAACTCACTCTCTTCTTGAAGACAGGCGCCACATTGGAGTTTCGCCAGGTTCACTGGGACACGCCTGTTATCCCGAGAGTTATGGAATATTTCACACAATGCCACCAGTCACTCTGTAACCACTTCTATTGAAACAAGCTTTGAATTACTGATGAGCCGTTTACCCTTGGTCTTTTCTGTTTGAGAAAAGCCTTGTTCGTTTTGTTAGAGACATTGCAAAACTTTCATCTGACCACAATTTTGTTTATATTATTGAACGTCTTGGTGCCTTCCCTGTGAGGAAAGATGTAAAATACTGTTTTAAATTCTCTGCCTGTTACCTGAAACCAAATCACCAGGTGTCCCACATATACTTTCCTGCATTTCTTCCAAGGGTCACACACACATTATGAATATTTTTTATTCGATCTGGGAAAACTCTTGTGGTCAGTTTTTCTTTTCATATTTCTTGCCGGTTTTGTAATATTTTTCTTTGTATTTTGTTTTATACAATCTGCTTCTTGTTCCGAAAGTAAACTGCCCAAATGTGGCCGACGCTGCAGCTCGCCAATCTGAATTCGTTAGTTTGTGATTGATTAGTATCCTTCACAGCCTTTGTGCATCATGGGTGGTTCATCTTCACATCTTCATATCATCTTCTTTTTGACCAGAGTCAATCATTACTGAGCGTTACTAAGCGGTACCTGCTAAACATGTACCCCCCACACATCTGCTGACCTTCACCTATGTCGATTTTCACACTCCGTATTTTACCAGTTATTTGACATAAATCTGCATTTGTAATGCTTGGCTCTTTTCAATCATTCAGGTGTAACCTACATTTGTGGCTGAACACATGATCAGCTGAGGGTGACTCCATTGTCCCAGTTTCCCTGCCTCTGTCATTTCTGTTCGATGATGCCACATTCCTTTGGGAAGCTTCCTGCATATCATCCTTTTCTCTCTAACGAGAAATACCCTCACTCTGATGGACTAAGCCTTCAGCTGCGACTGTCCCGTCTCCCTCACTTCTGCCCTCACTCCGTCCCCTCCTTCCCAGAACAATGATAGATGTCCCCTTATCCTCACTTTATATTGCACTCGAATCTGCATTCACAGAATCATCATCCACCACCACCAACACCTCCAGCAGGACAGCATCATCAAACACATCTTACCCTCCAATCCACTGTCAGTATTTCACAGGGACAGTCCCCTCTGTGACACTCTCTACCACCCCGAACACTTTGCCACCTTCCCATGTAAATGCAGAAGCTGCAACATTTGCCCATTCACCTCTTCCCTCCTCACTGTCCAAGGCCCTATACACACCTTCAACGTGAAGCAGCATTTCACTTGCAAACTTTCAATCCAGTCTCCTGCCATTGCTGCTCACAATACAGTCTCCTTTACATTAGTGAGCCAAAGAGAAACTGCTTTAAGGGACATCTCCCCTTTGTCTGTAGGAATGACACTGGCCTTCTGATTGCTCCCCATTTCAATAACCTACATTGCTCTCAAGATAATGAGACTTCTTTGAGGAGGTAATGACTGTTTGGACCAGAGTGAGTTAACTATCTGAACTTCCAGAAGGCCTCTGATATGGTACCGCACAGGAGGCTGCAGAGTAAGATAAAGACCCATGGTGTCAGAGGCCAGGTACTAGTATGGATAAAAGGTTAGCTCTCTGGCAGGAGGCATAGTGAGGATAAATTGTCCCTCTCAGGATGGCAGCTGGTGATTAGCAGTGTTCCATAAGAGTCAGTGTTGGGATCACAGCATTTCACTTTATAGGTTAATGATCTGAGTAGCGGGACAGAAGGCATTCTGACTACGTTTGCAGATGATGCAAAGATAGGTGGAGGGGCATGTAGTATTGAGGAGTCAGGGAGCCTGCAGAAAGATTTCGACAGTTTAGGAGAGTGCTAAAAGGAGTAGCAGATGGAATATAATGTGGGAGAGTGTGAGGTCATGCACTTTGGTATGAAGTAGAATACAGGCATGGACTATTTACTAAATGGGAAGAAAATTCAGAAATCTGAGTAACAAAGGGGCTTGGGATTCCAAGCGCAGGATTCGTCTTAGATAAACTTGAAGGTTGAGTCAGTAGTTAAGAAGGCAGATACAATGTTGTCATTCATCTCGAGAAGAGTAGAATATAATGGTAGGGATTCTGACTCTTTCTAAGGCTCTGGTCAGACAACATTTACAGTATTTTATGCCTCATACCTCAGGAAGGACGTATTGGCCTTGGCTCATGTCAAGAGAAGGTTCACCAGAAATGAAAAGCTTAATAAATTAGGAACGTTTGAGGACTCTGGGTTTATACTCGATGGAGATTAGAAGGCTGAGGGGGGATCCAATTGAAACTTACAGAATACTGAATGACCTAGGTACACACAACATTGGGAGGACGTGTGCACGAGCACGAGGGCACAGGCTTAGAGTAAAGGGAAAACCCATTAGAACGGAGATAGGATGAAACGTCTTTAGCCAAAGAGTGGTGAAATTGTGGAATTCCTTACCACAGAAGACTGTGGAAACCAAATCATTTGGCACTAACGATACAGCCAGGAAAGGGACTGTGGATCTGAAAAGTGACTGCAGAGAGTTAGTTTGGAAGAGCAGGACGAGTAGAGTAGTGATCTCAGGTTTGCACCCAATGCTAGGAGATAGTGAGATGAGGAACAGTCAGCGAATGCAGCTTAACACAAGACTTCGAGGCTGGTGCAGGAGAGAGGGCTTCAGATACCTAGACCATAGGTATCAGGGGAAGGTGGGACCTTTACATGAAGGACGGGATGCAGCTGAACTGGAGGGTCACAAATGTCCTAGGTGGGAGGTTTGCTCGGGCGGGTTTAAACTATTTTGGCAGGGGGGTAGGAATCAGACCACATGTCTAAGAGGGGGTTAGTTGCAGACTGGATAGTGACAGAATATATTGAATCTATCAGGATGGTTTTTCACGCGATGAAACAAAGGAATCGGTTAAAGTGTGTCTGCTTTAATGCAAGAAATGTCCGAAATAACGGTGATGAAATTAGAGTATGGATCAGTACTTGGGACTACGATGTCGTGGCCATAACGGAGATGTAGATTTCACAGGGGCAGGGATGGTTGCTTGATGTTCCAAGTTTAGAACGTTTAAAAACGTTTCGGGACGGCACGGTAGGACAGTGGTTAGCACTGCTGCCTCACAGCGCCAGAGATACAGGTTAATTCCCGTGGTTTCAGATAGGTCCCCATGTGGAGATGGTGCAGTTGTGGAAAAATCACTGGATTACTAATCCAGACCAGGCTCATTCTCTGGCAGCTAGTGGAAGTTATCAGGGAACCGTCTGTGTGGAGTTTGTAAATTCTCCCCCTGTCTGCATGGGTTTCCTCCCATAATCCAAAAATCTGCAGATTAGGTGAATTGGCCATGCTAAATTGCCCGTAGTGTTAGATGAAGTGGTAAATGTAGGTGAATGGTTCTGAGTGGGTTGCTCTTTGGAGGGTTGGTGTGGACGTATTGGGCTGATGGGCCTGTTTCCACACTAAATAATCTAGAAAAGAACAGTGTGGGCGGGAAATGAGGAGGGTGTGTAGCATTACTAATCAGAGAGTGCGTCACAACAACAGAAATGAAGGTTGTTGAGGAAGATTTGTCTACTGAGTCAGTATGGATGGAAGTTAGGAACAGAAAGGGAACAGTCACCGCATTTGGTGGTTTCCCATAGACCACCTAATAGCAGTAGAGAGATTGAAGATCTCATAGGCGGGGAGATTCTGGAAAAATGCAATAGTAGCAGGGTTATTGTTATGGGTGATTTAGTCAGCATGGACAAGTTGTACCAAAGTGTCTGTTTGTGAACGATATGACTGTATGAATCTAGGAAGTGAGGAAAAGGGGAGAAAAGTCATGATGTAGTAAATTGGCAAGAAATACAAAACCTAGCAGCATAATGTTTTCCAAGTTTATAAAAAAGTTGAAGATGAGTGTATGACCTTCGGTAGAAATTAAGTCACGAAAGTACTTTGAGGATAATTGGAGGGTGTGACTGAAGAATTGGCAACAGGGAGCAGACAGACAATTTACATCCATGTTTTATATCTTTCCTCACAGATTCACAGATGCCAGTCTTTAATCGATCTGATTTGCTGTATGTGACATGAAGAAACAGCTGAACACAGTAGATAAAACAAATGCAATGGGCCCTGACACCATTCCTGCAATAGGCATGAAGACTTGTGCTGCCCAAAAAGCCGTGTCCCTGGGGAAGCTGTTTCATTCCAGCTCCAACTCTGACATCGCCCTTGCAATGTGGAAATTTACTCAGCAATGTCCAATCCCATAACTACAGTCAGAACATTTACCACGCCCTGAGTCCCGTCGCGATAATCACATTGGTGGGAGTTCTTTTTGACAGAACTGTCAAGCAGCACAGAAATAACCAGCTCAATGTGGTTTCAGATAGGTCCCCATGTGGAGATGGTGCAGTTGTGGAAAAATCACTGGATTACTAATCCAGACCAGGCTCATTCTCTGGCAGCTAGTGGAAGTTATCATTAATAAAATATCGAGATGCAAAACCTGGAGTTCATTAACAGTGAGCTTGAAGCCAATGTCGATTGAAAACACCAATTTCGTTCCTCAATGTCCTTTCAGGAAGTGAGTTTCCCGTCCATTCCTGCTCTGGCCTAAACGTGACTACAGACACACAGACATGTGAAACACTCTTCAATCGTCACGGAAACGGCCAAGCAAGACACTCTGTTGTATCAAACAGCTCCGAGGTCTTAAAGGATAAAATCGTACATTTCAACTGGCACCAGCCTCAGTATTGGAACGGGAAATACTACCGTGTTGACCCTGCAGAGATCTCCTTCCTAACACCTGAGAGCTGGTGGCAGGATTTACAGAGCTTTTCCACAGTCTGCACAGAAACTTCGGGAAAGGAGTAGGTCATTCAACACACCGAACATCCTCCATTCTAGTTCATGGTGAAAATCCCCTTAATTCAGTTTTCACCACACAGTGTTCATATACTTTAGTATGTTTAAACATCATAACATATAAAATAGGAACTTCTGTATTCGCTTTGGTCCAGCAATTTTGATCCTCCATTCAATATACAGGTGTCTATTATACGCACTTTCGCTGCAACACAATTAGTGAATTGTGCCCCTTTCTTTATAAAGCGAGCTCCCGTTCACTGTTATGGGAGAGTGTCTCTGGCACCAGCTGAACAGCAAATCCCAGCCTCAGGCTCCCTCTGTCTGCTAAATGCACCCTCAGTGTATTAAGCTAAAGCAGGAATGTAATCCGCTCTGCAATCCTTGAAAATGAGCCTGAAGTGTGATTTGTAGTCTACATTTAGAAGGAAATTAATTTCAAACCGGGAGGGGAATATCTTGGAGGGAACTGGAATTCCGCATCGGAATCCCGTGGTCAGTCAGCTCGCACGCTTTCTGGTGAGGATCTTGGTGAGAGTTACTGTGCTGTAATCAGTGACTGTAGTGTTAAAGTGTTACATTTACTATACTAATTCATTACAATATCCCGTTTAAAGATTTATGTAGCCTATGTTATTGTTTGCAGGCACAGGGAGAATGTGCAAACTCCACACAAACAGTGACCCGAGACTGAAACTGAACCCAGATCTCTGGTGCTGGGAGGCAGCAGTGCTAACCACTGAGCTACCCACTGTGGGCAACGCAACTTGCCTGCACAATTCAACACTCGAAATGTGGCAAAACAGCAAGGACATTCCATGAGTCCCCAAACATGTCAATGAGCAACAGGAGGAGGTCATTTAGACCTTGAGCGGCTTGGTCAGGAACAGGCGCAGGACAGGCAAGCCATCGAAACAATAGTGTAGGAACATCAGGAGGACATTCAGCCCATCATGTGTGTAAAGCAGGAACAGAATGAGTTCAATCAGCCACCCATGCCTCTTACACAGCAATTGGAACCCCTCTTTTACAACCTCGTGCCTATTTCACAGGAATTGAAATGGACTGTTGAACTTATGAAAAGGGAAGAAATTAGAATAACCAACTTCACTAGGTAATGGAAAGGTATGTGAAATCGACGTTTCGGGCAAAAGCCTTTTGCCCGAAACGTCGATTTTACTGCTCCTCGGATGCTGCCTGAACTGCTGTGCTCTTCCCGCACCACTAATCCAAAGTCTGGTTTCCAGCATCTGCAGTCATTGTTTTTGGCATAATGGAAAGGTATTTGCAAACGATTGGGACTGAAGGCAAATTGTTCGAATCTGTTATTAAGAAATTAACAACAGGAGACTTTGAAAGTCAAACCACAATCCATCAAAGTCAACATGATTTTATTGAGGATAAATCATGTTTGAAAGATTTTCCTAACTTTTTTTATTAAAAAAGTGTGACAAACAAGTTGAATAATGGGGATCCGAAAGATGTATTATATATAGACTTCAAGAAGGCAATGCATAACATGCTTGACAAAAAGATTAATATGCAAGGCAAGAGCACACGGGGTTAGGAAGATTTATTTGCTTGGAGAGAAAATTGGCTAACCAATAAAAACTATGATATAGAGGTGCTAGCTTTGGACTGGGTTGAGTAAGGTCAATAATCACATGGCACCAGGTTAAAGTCTGACGGGTTTATTTGAAAACACAAGCTTTCATTGTCCTGCTCCTTCATCAGGTGTTAGAGAGAGAAGACTTTAGGCACAAAATTTATAAGGAAAAGATGAAAGGGTTGTACAACACATTCACATGAATTGAGCTCATTTAAGATGGCTGCTAAATCTTTAATCGGTTAGAATGGAGATGCAGGTTTTGATTGATGAAGATGCAAATCCAAGAGTTACTTTCAAGTCCTGCCTAGAGATACCTTCAGTTCTTATCCATGTAAAGGAGGTGACCCCTCCAGTCAGACAACAGGCATGCGATCTTGTTTGGAGTCTGTATGTGTCTTCACCTGGAAGCAGTTTGGGTTCATTTCCAAAGTAGAAGTTCATAAAATATCGCATTGACTGATTGTCTACAAATTGTATTTATTTTTGAGAAAATATAATGCATCTGGAAATACAAACCGGCAAATGGAAATTCACCTTACAGATTAGATGTGTGTGTGTATCTGTGTGTTTGTGCTCACATGCGTGTGTGTGTTTAAAAACAAGGTGGAGTGTCTGCTGGAGAGAGAGAGTGTGTGTGTTTGTGAGACAGTGATGGGGAGTATATGTGTCTTTGGGATGGAGAGACAGTGTATGCGTGCGTGTGAGAGAAGGGAGAGTGTGTGTGTGCATGTAAGAGTGGGGTAGTGTGCTTGTGTGCGGGGAGGAGAGGGAGAAATGGCACGGGTGTACTTAAAGGGGAGGGGGAAAGGATATGTGTCTCCTCATTAAATCACGGGTAGATTTGGCAGATCCCTTTCCCCACACACACTCTGTGGTTTCAGTGCTTCCCGTCTCTGCAGCCTCTGCTCCGTTTATTGTTCATGTAACTGACCCAGATGCTGTAACTACAGTCCCCCTGCTCCATCCAGAGTTGGTTCACCAAATCCTCAGGTCTCCCTGAATGTCTGAGGCAGCTCACAGCAAACCATCCCCATCACCTCTCCATAACCTCTCCATAAAAGGAGTCAGTCAGAAGCCCCTCAGCTCCAAGTTAGAGACCTGCTCCTTGACAATAATACTCGTGGGGTTTTCTCATGTTATGAACCGCACAATCATCTGACAGGGACAACAACAGGCATTCAGTGGTCAGGTACAGACCAAGTTTCAAAGACGTGTCTCAAAGCTGCTGGGACTCCCTTTCCAACTTGAAGCAACAGCCTGCCACATACCATTGCATTGTTTCTGAACTTCACAATGCCAGCACTCGATACACTCGGGAGTCTAAAAACAACACCAGGGAAAGGTACAGAAAAAAACAAATAATTAATTAACTGATAACATGTTGTGAAAATATGGATAAGGAGACAGGGGAGTGGGAGTAACTGGCGAAGTGAGACAATGGTGGGTCCAATCACAAGAATGAGAGCATTCAATAAAATTATTGCCAGATCAGTTGAAATGGTTAGTTACATCAAATTGTGAATCTGCCTCACAGAACCATCCCAGACACCATAAACTGGGACAAGGAACCAGCCAGAATGTGCAGAACATGCTAGTGGACTACTCTATAAACTGGACTACCAGCCCATCATGGCGACCATTGCTAACCTTTCCCAGTATATTGCTACTATACTTCCACTACAGAAATGTGTTGCACAGGAAGATTTGTAACCCATGCAGTGAGTGCCAGTAAATGGGCTCCCACAAATGTATGACTCTGCATCTCCACTGCCGAAATATAAGGCAAGAGATTGTTTGTGTGTGTGTGTGTGTGTGTGTGTGTGTTGGTGGCAGTAAATATGAAAATTATTATTTGAGAGTGAATAGACATCGAGCAAATCTGTTTAAAAGTAAACAACTGACAGGGCTTTGTGTCATTAACAGAGGGAGACTGAGGAACGTGTCATAAACAGAGGTGACGACGTGCTTGTGAATATTAAAGTAAAGGCTTTGCCAGACCCAACAACAATATAAAGCAATCCGTACAGGAATGATGGGATTTTGGTCTGCGTTTAAATACAAGCTATGAAATAATGACTCAAGTTTGGTTAAGCATCAGCAGATTATTGGCTTTATTAAGACTGTGTTTCAACGCTGAAGGTTCAAACACCAGATGGGGCAACTATTGCAGTTGTCAATAGTTAAAGTTTGGAATGGCTAGGATATTGTGTCAGTAATCAGCTTGTGGCCAAAGTGATCACCGTAGTTGTGACGCGTCTGTTTCAGCCTCAGTTACTGGCCAGAGATGAGGTGGAGTCAGTGGAAGAAAATGGAGTTTGCATCCAGAACAGAAGACAGTGACCTCCAAGCTTTCAATATTTAAATAGCAAGGGCAGTGATGCAATGCAGCCTGGTTCATACCTGAAAGTGAGTAGGTCAACCAACAAGGCCCAGTACCAGAACTAAAGAAGGAGAGAAAGAATGAACAAGTTCACTGTTGTTTGTTGTGGTTTGGGGCGTGAATACTTACAGAGTGGAGTAAATGAAAAGAACAGTAATACAGTCGCACATGGTTAATGCAAATAATAAATCGACAGTGAAACTTACCAGGGACACCAACAATAGCCAGGATAGGATAATAAAAACATTGAATAATGTAAAGTGCATATTTGATCCGCATTGGCAACTGCCACGAAGAATATGTAGAAAGAAACCAAACATAATAGGATAAACTCCTGTCCATTGTTGGAACATTCTGGTCTATTGTTTTCAGATTCTTATCCATTGTTGCAACATGCCAGTCGATTGTTCTCAGATCCTGATCCACCGTTAGAATTGTCCAGTCTAATGTTCTCAGTTTCTGATCTCTCCCTCTCTCTGGAGCAGCCGATCCCTGTTAGTGCTGTCAGCGATGCTCCCGCCCACACTATGGATAACATATTGAATGGAGCCTTTTTATCATTAAAAGATGGAAAACCTCCACTGGGATAATTAGAATCCACGGAGACTGACATTAGTCACAGTCACCAAACAAACAGGTTCAGTTAACCAGTTCCTCACATCATTTTACATAACACAATGAACGGGAACATTTATTCGGTTTGGATGGAATGCATGAGGATTGCAGAGGGATAGACCACAAATCTTTCAATCTTTATAATCTGTCTTCCCTGTTTGTCAGAACATTGTCGGAACACTGCACTGTTGTATATGTTTCACGCTGTTTATAAAAGGAGACAGGAATAAAATAACAGACGAACTGCAAAATGTTTGATGGAGATGTTTCTAGATACCTTTGTGTAATGCTGCTCCAAGTTTGAAATTACCTGTTATCAAGTCCTTTCTTAACCTTGTGACATCATTCAGAGCATTCAAACTGCTGCTCAGTAACAGGGATAAACAGGAGGTAGTCACTCAACTGCTCGAGACTGGGACGCAGGGACAGGAGAGAGTCTTTCAACTGCTCGAGACTAGGACACAGGGACAGGACGCAGTCACTCGACTGCTCGAGACTGGGATACAGGGAAATCTGGAGGCTAGTGAGGCCCCAGATTTCTGTTCCCCAGGAACAGGAGGAGGTGATTCACTACCCACCAGTCTGGAACACTAGGAGAAAATGGAAATTGGCTTGTTACTAACAGAAATATCTGAATAAGTTGCATGAGTGAGCCATTCAATCCTGCTCCACCATTCTTCAAAAACATGGCTGATCTGATTGTAATTCCCTCATTCCATTTTTACAGAGATTCCCCTCTCTGCAGCCTTTGCTCCATTTGTTGTTCATGTTGCAGATCCAGATGCTGTAACTACAGTCACCATGTTTCATCCAGAGTTGGGTCACCAAAGCTTCTGGTCTTCCTGAATTTCCACAGCAGCTTAAAACACGCCCTCCAGGAAACCATACCCAGCATTTCCACGAACGTCCAAAAACTAGAGTTAAGTCAATTATCAATCAAATGCAAGTGAGAAGCCAGGTCTGAATCACTAACAGTTGTGGGGATTCCTCGTATTACAGACCACATGAGCAGCAGAGAGTGATTAACACAGGCGTTCAATGGATAGGAACAGAGCAAGTTGCAAAGATGTGCCTCAAAACTTCTAAAACTCCACTCTCCAACATGGAGCACAGGGCAGGACACTGGGACGCACACAAAGACAACACATGCACACAGATACATTAGCGTCTTTAGGATGTAACTAGCTACGTTTTGCTTAAAGATTTGATCAAGTCTTGTTGTGAGAAGGCAGGAGAATTGGCTTGAAAAGCATGTCAGCGATGATCAATAGCTCAGTAGACTGGATGGGCCAATTGGCCTTTTATTCTGCTCTAATGTTTTGCAGTATACGATACATGCATTTGTCTGTGTTTGTGCGTATACTTGTATGTGCTTGTGTCTGTGTATGTGTCAGTGTTTTTGTGTCTGTGTTTTTGTGTGTGAGTGTGTCTGTGTGTCCATGTCTGTGAGTGTGTTTGGGTGTGCCTGTGTGTGCTTGTCTGTGTAAGGATCTGTGTGTGTGTCTGTGTATGTTTGTGATCCTCAGTATTTTCAGAAACGGAAATATCAATGTACATTTTTGTAATTTCTATTCTGTTTGACATTCATCTTTCCATCATAGTTTGAGTAACTTTGTTTTCGTCATTAATTTGTTATTTTATCAAATGAAGGAATTCAACCTGAACTCTTCCGAGGATGACCCTGACCCAATGTGAGACCGATATCTTTGGCCATATCATCAATCTGGTTATACTGAAAATTTGCTGTGATCAATCGAGGAGTGGCAGTAGACAAGAAAACATTTACCCAACAACCCAAGGAACTCTGAACCAGTGAGCCTGACATCAGTGGTGGGTGAGTTGTTTGAGGGGATTCTGAGGGATAGCCAATTGCATGCATTTTCAAAGGCAAGAATAGATTGGGGATAGTCACCATGGTTTTTTGCATGAAAAATCGTGTCGCACTAATTGTTAAAGAGGTGACAAAGCGGGTTGATGAAGGCAGGGTTCTAGATGTTTTCCAGACAGGCTGGAACAAGTTGTTCGCCAAGATTCTGCATATCAGGCAAGGTACTAAGTTTAGGTCACAAAGGAACCAGCGCACCCAAGCCAATTAAATAAAAAAATTAGATTGAAGGGAGGAACAGAAGTTGGTAGCGGATGGATTTTCAGACTGGAGGCCTGTTTTAAGATATGGGGGGATATATTTTAGAGGAACTTAGACGCAATGTTTTCATACAGAGGGAGATGTCCATATCGAATTATCTCCCAGAGGAAATGGTGGAGTCTGTCATCTTGATGGGTATCAGAATAAGGAGGTTTAGAGGAATATGAGCCAAATGCTCTCAAATCAGACTCGATCATAATGGGATATCTGGTCAGCACTAACACATTTGCATGCTAAATGACTCGATAAGAGGGATGAGCAGAAATTCTAAACAGGAATTTCAAGTTGGAATTCTCTCCCCAAAAGTTTGAGATGTCTTTTTGTTTTTACATTTATTTAACGCTGAGTTAGTTAAATATTAGACAGAGAAGTGATTAATCGATAATGGCACAGACAGGAAAGTGGAGCTGAGACCACAACCTGATCAGCCACAATCTTAGTCCCTGGTAGAGAAGGCTCAAAGTTTCTAATGACACACTCCTGCTCTTCAGCCCCATGTTTCTGTGTCCCATTCAGCCCATTAAACCTGCTAGGTAGGAGCACTTAGAGGCAACTTACTCGTATCACAGAAACAGAGGAAACCATTCAGCCCCTCAAATCTGTCAAATCCAGTTTGGGCTGGTTTGGAAAGTGTAATCAGAAAACCCAGGCTGGGGTATGAAAGAGGCTGCTCATCACTCCTAACTGAGCTTCCCTTTCTGCAACTTGTGCTTCGTTTGTTGGTCAAGTTGTAGACCCAGTCTCACTGTGAATTCAGCCCCCATTCCTCACCCAGAGATGGACCAGACAATCTAGTAATATTCAATAACACAGCTTCCAGGAAAATAACTGCCTCTACTTTTCAATAATAGAATGTGATAATGCCACAAACAGGGATATGTCATTCATTCACACGCCAGCCACCCCCTCCCACCCTCCCGCCCCTCCCAACAAGCAGGTCTTCACACACAATAAGATTATAAGGTCTAATATCCTCTTTCATGTCCAATTCCAAACAGCCCTCAACTCTGACTGGTCAAAAAGCTCTCACTGTCCCCACAGTGTGACCTATTGATATGCGCAAAAGACGTGAACACAAGGGCTCAGGGAAGAGTGACCAGCCCTGTCATCAAGGCATCATTTAACTAAGGACGGTCTCAAGGAGCCTGAGCAGGATTGTACTTAATGGGAATGAGTTGTAAACTTCCCTGGTTAGAGTGATTTAAAGTGGAAAGCACAATGATTGTGGTGTGTGTACAAACATCCATGCAGTCTTGGATATATCTGTAAACGATCCTCAAGTTAGCTTCCTCAGCACAAACAACTTCAGCTGCTTCATAAATGCCTTGCCCACACTATAAGATTAGAATTGGGGGTGTTCACTGAAGATCACACAATACTCAGGAAAAATGTTCCCCTTCAGCTCCTGAACTAGTCTGTGTCCATGTGCTGCAAGAATTGGACAACATTCAGACTTGTTCTGCTGGAAGTATCGGTAACATTCATGTAACAGTACTGCTGGACACTTCACATTTCCACAGTTAAAAGGAGGAGATTATTCAGCTCCTCACGCTAGCTTCACAGGAACATAAGGAAGTCATTCAGCTGAATTAAATTATTGGAGAAGTGTAGAGATCGCCCATTTAATGCCTCGAACCAATTACACATGAAGAGAAGGAGCCACGTGTTATGGACGACAGCAGAGCTCCTCAAAAATACTGGAAGGCGTTGGCCTAGACTCTATTCATAATTAAGTCTTCTGATACAGTAATATCCCATAAACATTTACTTGGCAAAACGGAAAGATCAGACACAGATTCTCAGAAGCAGTTCTCCAATCGAGGAGGAAAACAAGTCAAGTGAAAATTTAGCGAGAGTTGCAGTCAGGAGACTTCCACTGAAGCTTCCCACTCTGTGGAGACCCCAATAGCTTCTGATGTTTCTGAGACACCAAAACCCTTCCTGTAATGTGGCTGCCAGAACTGCACACAGTATTCTATCTATGTCCTAACCAATGGCATGTTCAACTCATATTATGTCACCTCGATGAATAAACACTATGCCTACAGTCCCGTGTGATTTCTTAACTGGCTATTACACTGTCCAGTCACATTCACAGATGTGTGGAGAAACGCCCATTGACGTCCCTAGTGTTCTGCTATTCATTGAATTCTCCCCTGCCTGATTCCTTCTTCCAAAGTGCATCACCTCATATTTATCAGGGTTCCATTCCATCTGCCATTGATCTGACCATTGACCATTTCACCTGCATCTTCCTGTGTCGTAAGGCCTTCCTCCTCACTGCCAACCACCTGGCCAATCTTTGTGTCAAACACAAAATTACTTATTACACTCAGCCCCCCCACTCCACCACCCCATCCACATTCACATTTACATCATTTATGAATGCCACAAATAATTTGATACACTGCACTGCTCGCTGTGGTACACCACGAGACACTGGTCTATCTCTACCACCTTTCCAGTAACTTGGGACCGCATAGCTGTTCTCCAGTCCTCGAGCACCTCCCTTGTATGGTCAGATTCGACTGAAACATTTAGGTCAGGACATTTCCTCTCTTGTCTCCAACAGCACCCTGCGATACAACTCATCTGGACTTAACATCTTCCGAAATCATTAATCCCAACTTGCATCTTATATCAAACTGTTTGAGAGCTTCCCAGTCCATCTTCGAGAATTCTGTACCTGCATCTTCCTTCTCCCAACTAAATCAGATGTGAAGGTCTCATGTCACAGTCTATCAATGTTCCCCAGTTTCACATACTGATTACCCCCTTGGTTTCGCAATGGGTCCTAATTTTTCCCTGGTTATTCTGTTCAGCTTGATGTTTTTGTAGAATATTTTGGGTTCCCCCTAACTTTGCATGCTGCACTTCTCCTTGCCTCTGTATGAGTCAGTCTGCTGTGGGTGATTTTTTTAAGTTTCCCTGAGATCACCTTTCATTCTTTAAAACAGCACAGAACACAGGTATAAGCTCTTCCTCACTGCATGCAGTCTGTGCAGAAAGCCTTTACTTCGATATTCCAATTTCGGTTTAACTGAAGGGCAACTTCACTTTTACCTTTCCATTTCCAAAAGTCACCCCTGAACCACGTTGGTTCAATTTTATTTACTATTGACTTTCTGAACTCTTAAACATCCACCCGAATATCGAACTGTATCACATCTAATGGTTCTCCATTGTCTCCCCCGACAAGAAACATCTTCAAACCATTACAAAAAAAAAATTGTTAACAGTGATTACTCGGGTGAGATCCAATATGGCGGCAATCCAGTAGGTCTGCCCTGCTGAGCTCGGCACCAGAACCAAGACAAAGTGATGCATTGACCCTCTTTTTCTTCAATATTGTGGTAAACATCAGTCGTTGTTGATCCCCAGTATTGCTGTATGCCATTTTAAGTGAGTAAGGAAAATGACAAAAGGAAAACGACCACAAGGATCAAAACCAGCAATGGATACGCTGTGATGTCGGCCTCTGCGAACGCCCCAGGGGACCTTCTGTGGAGTAGAGCCTGGTCTTGGAGTTCAGAGCCTGCGAGAGAAGACTGATTCAGCGGTGGAGGAGACCCGAACCAGGCTGGAACTGATCCCAGCCAAGCTGCAGAAGCAGGATCAGGAGACTCAGTGTCTTGGGCTGTGCATTGTCGAAGTGGAACAGAGGACTGCAGCTTCGGAAACCATGGCAGAATCCTCGCCGGTTCGGGTCCAAGCCCTGGAATGGTAGGTTACCGCCTTAGAACAGTAGGTAGACGACCTCGAAAATCGGGGCAGTCAGAAGAACATTAGCCTTGTCAGGCTGCCGAAACTAGAAGGCCAGCTCGTCAACATCTTGGAGCAATGGCTCATAAAATTTTTGAAGCTGGAAGTCAGGGCAGACTGGGTGCGGATCGAGTGGGCCCACCGGGTCGGAGTGTGCAAGCCTGGATCAGACCATGATCCCCACCCGGTCCTAGTGTGAGTCCAGCAGGATTGAGGGGAAAAAAAGTGCTGTCAGCTTCTCGAGCTCTGGGGAAGTATCAATAGGTGCTAATCTACAAAGGATCACGAATTATATTTTTCAAAGACCTTTCTACGGCTGTGATCCCCAAAAGGCAGGCCTTTGATAAGGTAAAAAGGAGGCTGAGGGATGTGAATATTCTGGTAAGATATCCGACAACATTATGTTACAGCCATCAAGGGTCTGTGTTTAGTTTTGACTCACTGGAAAACTCAAAGTACTTCCTGTTCACATGAAAATAGACTGGCTGGTTCAAATAATATGGACAATTATGTTCTCTTTGATTTCTCTGGGGTTTGCCTGGTTTACCTCGCTTTTTTTTATTATGTGGAAGTCCATTTTTTCCTTTTTTCTCTCTTCTCCTTTCTTCCTCCACTCCCATTATCCTTTGTTTTTCTATCATTTGCTTTTCGATTCACTCACTTAGCTCCAAATGGGAAAGTGGTTTGGGGATGGTGGTGTTGGATACATTTTGTTTCACCAGGACTGCCTCGGATCAAAGTATGGATGGGACAGATTGAATGCCCACATTTAATTTTCTTGTTGTAAGACGCGTGCAACGTTTTACAACCTTGTTTTGCCAGGGTTTGGGGAGCGGCTTCAACTGGAGGAGCCATTGGGTATTAATGGGTAGTATGAGAGTCCTCTGCAGGCAAGGGGGAAAGTCTCCACTTATTTGTGTTATATGTTGGTTCATTGTAGAAATAGTTGTTAGAAGTTTTGATTTGGATGTTATTGTAGTTATATTTTCAAGTTTGTATGAACTGTTTACTGCTTTCACTCGGCGCGCTATAAATGGAGTTCTTCTCCCAGTGGGTCATGGGCTGCTTTGGATGGTTATGGCTAACCGCTCGTTTAAATGGTGCACCTGGAATGTGAAGGACAGACATTCACAGATTATGAGGTAAAAGATACTTTTAAGCCTCAGAAAGGAAAGGGTCGATGCAGCTTTGCTGCAAGAAACACATCTAACCTATAAGAATGAATTAAATTTACGCAGGGAAGGTTCGGCCCGGTTTTTTTAATCCTGTAATTCGAAAAGTGCAGGAGTCGCTATACTTATTCATACCAACCTACCATTTCAGTTGTGTGACCAAATTAAGGATGAATTTGAGTGGTTTCTGATCCTTAAATATTAAATACATGGAGAGGAGTATGGGACATTGAATAATATTGCCCCCAGCTCACCACCTCAAATTTCTAATGGATGCATTTTCCAGGTTCATGACCATTGGGGCACATGGTACAACTTAAGGCGAGTTGGATCGGATGCGGACAGGTCTTGCGTGAATTTCCCAGCCATCCAGGCAGCTGGTGGACCTGAACAGAGAGCTGGGTTGGTGGATGTGTGAAGGTAGGGACTTCATCTTTTTTTCTAACCCATGTAAGTGGTATAACAGGATTGGCATGTTTTCTGCCCCATTACCTTAGTAAATTCGGTGCTGTCCTGAAGAATTGTAAACATAGTAATTTCTGATCATGGAGCAGTGTACATGGAGGTCCAGGATGGTGGCGATAGGACAGGCCCACGGCACTGGTACACGGATCCTTTCCTCCTGAAGGATAGCAAATTCATTGAGTACTTATCGCGGGAATTTAATTTTTTTGGAATATTAACTTGGGTACGGCCAGTAATCCATCTGCGTTCTGGAAGACTGCCAAGGCCGATGCAAGGGGTTTGATTATTTCTTACTCGGTGACTCAGAAGCGGCAGAAGGGAAAGCAATAGAGTATGCTCAAGGCTTGGCTGAAGGCAGCTGAAACAGTATACTTTGACAGATTGTCTGTAACTAAGTTGCAGCGGATTACAGCCCTCAGGGCCACTTTGAATGCCGGGCTCAACCACAGAGCAAAGAGGGAGATTTCCATTGCGAAACATTGTTTATTTGAGTATGGTGATAAACTGGGACGGTATTTGGTGTAGTTGGCCAGAAAGAAGAGTACCCCCAATCTATCACATTCATTATAGAGGGTGCTGGTACTATCACCTGCGATCCCAAAAGGGGTATTGCAGCATTCAGTAAGTTCTACTCTGGGTTGTTCCAGTCTGAGGATTGTGAGGACAGATTGGTGAAGACGGAGTCGTTTTAAGACCCTGGACGTCCCAGGTGTAACTTCAAAGCAGGAGACTCTTTTGAATGCCCCGCTGACAATCCAACAGTTACAGGATGCGGTAAGGAAGCTCCAGAGTGGGAAACCGACCAGCCCAGATGGGTTGCGGAGTGAGATTTATAAGGAGTTCATAGACATGTTGTCTGAGCCAATGTTATATATATTCAATTATTCTTGTAGTCTGGACTGCCTCCCATCTCTGAGAGAAGCAAATGTATCTCTTATTCTCAAGAGAAGGAAAGCCCCAGAGGATTGCACTTCATATAAGCCTGTATCGTTATTAAAGGTGGACTTTATAATTTTGTCGAAAATATTGGCGTTGAGACTGGAGAGGGCTTGCCTCTCATTGTCAAACAGGATCAAACAGGTTTTATTAAGAATCGCAGGTCCACTAATAATATTAGGAGAGTGCTAAATATGGTTCAGGTATGCCAGCAAGGGTCGATTCCAGGTTGGCAGGCTCCCTGGATGCAGAGAAGGCATCTGACTGGCTGTAGTGGCCATACCTCTTTAATGTCCTGGAACAGGTTTGGCCTTGGAGGTGTCTTTCCCTGGTGAATTGAAGAATTATATAGTGACTGTAAAGCAGCAGTTCTCACTAATGGTATAAGGTCGAATGGTATAATTTTAGCATCGACAGAGGCAGCCAACATGGGTGCCCCTTTCAACGTTATTATTTGCATTCGTGATTGAGCCATTGGCAGAGGCCACCCAGAGGGGCCCCAATATAACTGTCCTGGAGGTACGGTCGAGAAGGCATAAGATCACCCTTTACACATATGATGTTCTTCTATTTCTCACGAACCCGATTATATCTGTGCCCCGTTTAATACAAGTGATTAATTTATATGGATCTTTCTCGTGGTATAACATCAATTTTATGAAATCGGAGGCCATGCCTTTTGGGGGTGTTATTCAAGTGCCTGATCACGGGGGTGCAATCCGATTCCCTTTCAGATGGTCACAAGGAGGCTTCCTCTATTTAGACATTTTTTATCACGCGGGCCTTCAGTCAATTATATAAAGCTAACTTCTTGCAGTTCCCAGAGAAGATAAGCCAGGATGTTTGGGCCTAGGACGATATGGGTGGTACGATGGCACAGTGGTTTGCGCTGCTGCCTTTTGGTGCCAGAGACCCAGGTTCAATTCCCACCTCAGGCAACTGCTATGTGGAGTTGACACATTCTCCCTGTGTCTGTGTAGGCTTCCTCCAGGTGCTCCCACAGTCAAAAACTGTGCAGGTTAGGTGATTTGGCCATGCTAAACTGCCCATCATGTTAGGTGAAGGGGTAAATGTAGGGGAATGACTCTGGGTGGACTGCTCTTCGGACTGTGAGTGTCGGCTTGTTGGGCCAAAAGGTCTGTTTCCATAATGTAAGTAATGTAGTCTAATCTTCCAATATCCTGGTTGGGACGAATGCCTCCGGTTAAAATGAATGTTCTTCCTCGTTTCTTCTATCCCATGCGAATGGTCCTTTTGATGCTGGCCAGGCAGGGGCTATGGAAACTTTACAGTTGTTTAAGCTCGTTTATCTGGCACCACAGGTGGACTATCAGTTCACCAAATTGCGGCTTCGGCAGGAGATGAGGGGTGTGAATTTTCTGGACTTTAATATATACCAACTAAGTTCCCTGCAATCCTATATGGCTGATTGGGCTTCCAAAGACCCGCGGTCAGTTTGGCTGGACATTGTGGTCTCCCAGGCAAAATACGGACACATTAATCTGTTGTTCATGGACAAGATAAGGACTGCTATGTATCATTGCAGAAATCCGATTGTCCTTAACATGGTTAAAGCATGGAAAAATGATGAAACAAATTGAGGCCAATTTAAAAAACAAACTTTCCCCTTTTACTCCTATTGTAGGATTGGTAGGATTCCAGCCGGGTTTGATGGATTCTGGATTTCGGCTCTGGGAGTCCAGATGAGTTTCCTGTAAGAGAGACTTATTTGACATGGTGGTCATGATGGCTTTCGAGCGGCTGAGCCAGAAATATGAGTTATCTTGGAGGGACCTCTTTTGTTACTTTCAGATGAGGAACTTTATACAGAAAAAAGACTACATTAATGGTTGGACGCTATAGGTCCGAAATAGAGAGGAGAGTGCTTCAGTCCACTGCTGCTGTCTTGGTCAGCACCCACTATCATTTATCAAGAGGTAGTGTCTCGAAGGATATAGAGCACCTGTATGGAATCTGGGCTCAGGAATCGTTGGTGCAGATCTCACCAGAGGAGTGGGAGGATATTTGGGAGAATGTAAGGAAGATTTCAATATGCAGTAGGACGTAGGCTATGCAGTTGAGGGTAGTCCACAATATTTATTTGACACTGGAGCAGCTTCTGACGTTTGAGATAGGAGCGTCCCCAACGTGCCCCAAATGTACAATAGATGTTGGTACTATTACTTATTGCTTGTGATCATGCCACAAGCTTTGTAGGTATTGGTGCACTATAGTAAGTGTTTTGGAAGGGGTCTTGGGAACCGAGGTCACGGCAAATCTGGTGTCCCTCCTCTTGGGTTCGCTGAACCTTTCCTCTTTGGACTTGCATCGGAAGAGATTGCTTAGTATTCTTTCATTTTGTGTGAGGAAGGACATTCTGATGAACTGGGTTCCAGTAAACCTCCCAGAACTCTCATCGTGGTGTAGCTGAGTTATGGGAGCCCACCCCCCAGAAATTCCATATGAGTATGGCGACCAGAAAATCGAACATTTTTATAGGACAAGGAGGCTCTATTTCAACCACATAGACATGGTTTTATTGGCTATATTAGTCAGGGCATTTGTGTAGCAGTGAGGGCTGTGTCTGGCGGCTCAGGGGACTCTGAGAATAAGAATTCTGAACAAATATGGGTATGGCAACTCGTGATTCCGGTAATGGGGACCTTTGGTAGGATTGTGCTGCGTGTTGTAACTTCATGTAATTTAATTTAATTTGCCTTCGTTCAGCTTGGTTTAATCTATGTTTTGTTTTGATTTAGTTATTTATTGAACTGTAGTTTTTGTAGAGTTTTATTTTTCTCCTGAATAGTTTGTGGAGTAGAGTAGTAGTATGTTATTGTTGTTATATTATAAGATTGTTCTATTATTTTGTAATAATTTTATATTTTTGCAAAAAATCAAAATCTTCTTCTCAATAATAATATTTATGTTAAAAGGTGACTTTTCGTTCATAAATGCATTATTATACTCTCTAGTTTTTCTGTTACTTTCTAAGTATCCAATATCACACCATTAATAATAGATTCCAACAGATTCCTCAAAGTTGATGACAAGTTATTAGTCTACAGTTCTCCACTTCTTCCCTTCTTTAATCATCCGATTACAATTATAAACTTTCAGGTCCCCAGATTGGCTTCCTGCCTTTCCAGAATGTATAGGAAAACAACACAGTGACCCCCAATGCAACTAATATGTCTACTTCTGCTTCCTCCGAAGTTCTGGCATGACGTTTATCTGGCCCGTCAAGCTCAAACCAGCTATGTTTCCAATTACTGCAGCATTACTGATATCAAGGATATTAGTCTTTAGTTACACTTGTTCCAGGGGCAAATTGTATTCTCTGCAGATTTTCAGGATCTTCCGCCGTGAAGACAGACACAAAGTAACCATTTAGTTTCTCTTTAATTTTTCTGTTCTCAACAAGAAATTACTCTGCCTGGACATTCACTGGTCCACATTTGAAGCTGCTTTAAAATTTCCTCTCAAATATTCATAGAAGCGTTTAAGCATTTTCTTTCTAATTGTGCCTGTACTGTCTTGTTCTCTTTTTGATTTGTTCATCATTATTCTGGTCCTCTTTTCTTGAGTTCTAACTGTTTCTTGGGTTCTAACTTGGGTTCTAATTGTGATGGGTTATTGCCCATCACAATATCTTTTTCTGAGCTGCTTCCTTTTATCGAATACAAACTTTAACTTCATTTGTTAACCATCATTACGCCACTTTTCCCTTTTACTGTGTGCACCTTGGAGTGATATAAATATAGTGCATCTTACAAAATTAACACATCACTAAAGCAATACAATCCATTTTGTATTCTGACATCATGTAAAAATTCAATGTATTCTGACAACTATTTCTCAGAGCTCCTTTACAATAAGGTATTCAATTCGCAGGTCCCACCACATATCACCAATTCCGAAACGGCCTGAGCTCTACCTCAGTGCTCAAGAAATTGATAAAATAAACTATTTCATGCAGGCACTTGGAATCCATTTTTGCAGTATTAACATTCCCTTTGGTTATCACAGTTTGGATGCACCTTGAATCTGTCAATTATTACTGCAGTACACAGGAACGTACATATCTATTTTCTGGTTATATAACATGCCCAATGTTGGCATTGCAATTTTCACTCTGATATATAACTCCCATCAATGAATGTTTCTCCTTGCTGATCTCCATCCAAGTAGATTCTCTGGCATCTCAGCAACATGGGTACTGGGGAGATTAATGGCAGATTCAGGTGTGATGTTATACACCTTACTGTTTTTCTAAAGTGTCATTGTAACAGTTTCATCAGATCTCCAATTATGCTGGTGTAGTAGAGAAGGGCAATGCTGTTTCAACAATGTTGTGTATTCTCCCAGAGAGCTGAGACTGCTCTAACCCGCGTGGGAACCTTATTGCAATCTGGTAAAGTGTTGCTGCTCTTTTACAGTATCTGAGAAAGATCACATCTGAAATAATGTGTGCACATTTAGTCTCCTCACTGAAGAAAGGATATTGTTATATTTGAAACAGCTCAGAGTTGGTTCCTTCAACTGATTCCTGCAATGAAACGGCTATCTCATAAGCAAATGATGATCAGGTTGTTTCAATGTCCATTAGCGTTTACATGAATGAAGGATGATCTTTATTTTACACCGAACACCAGAAGGAGTCGGCAACAAAAGCCAATGACACAGCAAATGGAGAAAACCTTTCCTCTTTTCCAGCCTGTTACACAAGAACAAGAGAAGGATATTCAGGCCTTCGACCCTGTTACACCAGAACAGGATGAGGCTGTTCAGCCCCTGGAGCCTGATATACAGTTCCAGGAGGAGGTCAATCAGCCGCTCGAGCCAATAACACTGGGCCCAGAGTTGGCCATGCTGTACCAGTATCCTGTTACACGGCAACATCATCAGTCCATTCAGCCTCCTTCAGTCAGTAACATAGCAACTGGAAGAGGTCCTAAAGTGACTGGAGATTGGGATAACAGGGGGCCATTCGGTCCCATCGAGCTTGTTGAATGAGAATTAGAGGAGGATGTAAACTATATGAGACTTTTTACGGGAAATGAGGAAGAAGTTCACCTCACGTGTCTGGTGCATGGGAAAAGGAGAAGAGCAAACATTCCCTCAATTCCATTTCAGGGATGCAGGAGGAGACGGTTTAGAATCTCCAGCCTGTGATGCAGGAATATGAGAAGGTTCGTCAGACCCTCTAACTGTTACACAGTAAACGGAAATATTTCATAATCCCTCAAACCTCTCATGTATCAACAGGAGGACGACAGGCTGGCCATCGGGACGATTATATAGAAAAAACAGAAAGACATGAGCGCATCTATTTTGTGCACAAGGAAGAAAATGTATCCATTCAACCACTCATGCTACTTACAAAACAATCAGAGCAGGTCATTTCACACCATGTGCCAATTGTAGAATTGGAGCGAACAAAGAGATTATCGAGAGGTGTGAATTTAGGATTATCACCTTCACGATAGAACATAGAGTAGTGAGAAAACTGCTGGAATTTAAGAAAGATTGTTAAAATCGATTTTTTAGGAATTAGTGACAGGACATTTGCAGAGTCAAACCACAATCCATCAGAATCAACATAATGTTGCAACGAATGAATCATATTTTCATTATTTGTTTGAGTCTGTAAGAATGTGAAAGGCAAGCTGCATAATGGGGATCCTGGAGGTGTAAAATCTGGACTTGTGGAAGACATTGAATAAGGTGTACACAAAAGATTAATCTGCAGAGTAAGATCACATATGGTTAGAAGTAATTTATTCACTTGGATATAGGATTGCTGAAACAAAGACATGCAGTGAGATGGAATAAAAAGTTCATTTTGTGTTTCAAAAATGCGAACTTTAATGGTACCATAGGGGGCAGTCCCCA
Organism: Chiloscyllium punctatum; assembly: GCF_047496795.1. Taxonomy (NCBI): domain Eukaryota; kingdom Metazoa; phylum Chordata; class Chondrichthyes; order Orectolobiformes; family Hemiscylliidae; genus Chiloscyllium; species Chiloscyllium punctatum. The sequence continues at coordinate 82,896,609 of NC_092766.1, read as the reverse complement.
GGCCCCGACTATTACCAATTAATACTATCACTTACTTGACAGAGCAGACATTTTTAACCAGTTTTTCAGAAGACACTGACTCAGGTGAGAAACTGTAATGAGTGGTTAAGTGTAGCTTGGGCCATTACTTGGCAGATGAAACCAAACATTGAAAAATATGAGACCATTTTGGTCGGTGTAACAGAAAGGCGACTTATTATCCAAACAGAGAAACTACAGAGTGTTTATGTGCAGAGGGATGCGGTATCATCATCCATATCGTAAAAAAAAATTACAGATGCAGGTACATCAGATAATGAGAAATGCAACTACAATGTTGGCATTTATTTTTTAAAGAATAGATTATAAAACGAGGGAGGTGTTGCTGCAACAGTGTCAGACATTTGTGAAATCACAATTGAGTACTGTATATAGTTTTGTTGTCCTGACTGCAGGTGGGATGTAATTACAATGGAGGCATTTCAGAAGAGTTTTACGAGGCTAATTCCAGAGATAATGAGTTTGTCCTCTGAAGAGAGAGTGAGTAGTTCATGCCTGTATTCTCTGGAGTGTAGAAAAATGAGAGGAGATGTCACTGAGATCTGGAAAATGCTAAAGGTGATTGATAATGTAGATGTGTATTCGATATTTCCTCATGTCGGACAATCGATAACAAGAGATAATAGGTTTAGAATAAGGGAAGGGAAATTTAAACAATGATGAGAGAACTTCTCTCAAAGGATTGTGAATATGTGTAATTCACTGTTCCAGAGTGCAGTGGATGCTGGGACATTGTGTAACTGAATAAATATTGAGAGTGGGTAGGAAAGTGGAACAGAGACCGAGATGACATCAGCCATGATTGTATTCAATGGTGGAGAGGCTCGTGGGGCTGGATTGCCGACTGATGCTCCTCGTTCTTATTCAGTCCTTCGAACGTGTTACACAGAAATGGGGGAGGACTGGTTATGAAACAGGAAGCAGGCACTCCGGATAAATCAGTCTCAACCAGTTTAAAAGAATGTAACCAGTAGGGTCACAAAGTGACCAGAGCTAGGTCCTCAGCTCTTTACAATCTATATCAATGATCTAGAGGAGTGGAACAAATGGACTGTAACTAGGTTTGCCAACGAAACTAAGATAAGCAGGACATTAAATTGTCAAGCGAAGTTGTAGTGTCTGTAAATGGATATGGACAGGTTAAGTCAATGGATAAGAGATTGTCAGGTCGGACTCAACGTAATACATAACCTGTCATTTTTTCAAGGTTCGTAAAGGTTTGTAGTTCAGGTTGAGGTTATGGGTGTAGGTTTCCACGCTGAGCTTTCGGTTTGATATCCAGACATTTCATTACCTGGTTAGGTTACATCATCAGTAGCGATCTCCAAGTGAAGCGAAGCTGTTGTCTCCTGCTTTCTATTTATATGTTTGTCCTGGATGGGGTTTCTGGGGTTTGTGGTGATGTCATTTCCTGTTCGTTTTCCTGTTCGTTTCAAACCCCTCTAGACCATGCTGGGGAGGTCATGGTCTAGAGGCATTTGCTCCAGACTATAAATCCAGAGACCCAGGTAATGATCCAAACCCGGACACCAATTGCGCCATTTTATTGAATTCAATAAAATATTTGGAATTAACAATCTAATGAAATATTGATGGTTGCTAAAACTAAAAACCCCTGGTTGACTAGTGTCCTTCAGGGAAGAAAATTTGCTCCTTTCACTGGTCCGACCTACATGTGACACCAGACCCTCAATTGCCCTTTGAGTTATAACACTACAAGTTCTGAAAGAAGTGAAACCAGACAGACCGAAGCACTGGCAGCCAACAGCGCGTGGAAGTGCAGTGGTTCAAAAAGGCAGTTCCCCAACAATTTCTCAAGGGCAAATGGGAAAGAGAAATAAATGCTGGCCCAGCCAATGAAGAAAAGAAGATGGCCACTCTCAGGACTAAAGGATAGAGGGACAGGACTCACTTGAAACAGGGATATCGATGTATACCTACATGGGCATGAAATTCAAGAATATGGGAAAAGTGAAACATAAATGAAAACACTCTCACATTTTATTTCCATCTCAAATGATCATCATTAATCTCTTTGTTTGATTTTCAGCCTTTCTATTTCTCTGTATATTCATCTCATTCCACCAGCACAAATTATTTTTCTCAGCTGCTTTCAGATCTGATACATGGTGAGTGGACTCAAAATGGTAACTGTTTTTTTTCTCAACAGCGGCTGCCAAACCTGCTACTTTTCCTCAGCACTCTGTTTCTTTTTGATTCAGGTCTCCAGTATATTTCTTTGATTTAACTTTTATTTTTTGTGATTTTATGAGACATTGGCCCTTCGAGTCCACACTGATCCTCTGCAGAACATTACACCCAGGACTACCACATACACTACTCCTGCATTTCCATTGGTGTACCCGCCTCCTACCCTATCACATAGCTTACACACCGAACTGCACACAATGCGTAATTTAACATGGGCAATCCACTGAACCTGTTTGGACTGTGGGAGGAACCTGCAGCACCTGGAGGAAACACTTGCAGACCCGGGCAGAATCAGAAAACACAATACAAGCAGTCCTCAGGGTGGAAGTAAACGAGGACACTGGTACTGTGAGACAGCTGTGCTAACAACCGAGGCACCATTCCACTCTCTTTCCCAAACCGGGTCCCTGGTACTGTGAGACAGCTGTGCTAACCACTGAGACACCATGCCCCCCCTCTCCCTCACAAACAGCGTACCTGGTACTATGAGACAGACGTGCTAACCAATAAGACACCATGCCCGCCTCTCCCTCCCAAACCGTGTCCCTGGTACTTTGAGACAGCCGTGCTAACTGCTGAGACACCATGCCCCCACCCCCCACAAACCGGGTCCCTGGTACTGTGAGCCAGCCGTGCAACCATTGGGACACTAAGGCCTCTCACCCCAAAACTGGGTCCCTGGTACTGTGAAACAATCGTGCTAACCACTAAGACACCATGCCCCTCTCCCCATCCCCACAGACGGGATCCCTGGTTTGGTGAAACAGCCATGCTAACCACTGAGATACAATGCCCCTCTCCCCCTTCCCCCTCAAACCGGGTCCCTGGTACTGTAAGACAGCTGTGCTAACCACTAAGACACCATGCCCCCACCCTCTCCCCCCAAACCGCGTCCCCGGTACTGAGAGACTGCCGTGCTGACCAATGAGACACCATGCCCCCTCCCCCAAAACGGAGTCACTGTGCTCGGGAATACCTAGGAAAACGTAAATTTGAAATACAAACAGTAAACAGTGACAAAACACCACAGATGAGTCAGGGTCTGGAGGTAGAAACAAAGGTAGCATTTTGAGTCTGATAGGATTCTCTTCTGAAAAAAACTCATTGAACTCAAAAACTTAATTGTGTTTCTCTCTTCTCAGAACCTGCGCATGTTTTCCTGCACTTTCAACTTAGTTATTCTTTTGGACTGTGGATAATTGTCTGATCTGAAAGGGAACAGTCAAGCTGCCATTTCTGTTGATGCTCAAGAATTTGCTTATGGTTTTTGAATGAAAAATTAAAAACTCTGCGCCTGACACCTCCCTATAACCGATAATTTATTGCCACTGTCATAACGCATTATGAAAATGTTGAATTCGGTGGTCATGACATCACATGATCAATCCTCTGAATATAACTGATTGAAGTATTGATCCCAATTGTTATCAATGTCTTATCATGCTCCTGATTTCACTAGCATCTTACTCATCCAGCAAGGTCTTACCTTTCAGAGAGTTTCCATACAACTATGAAAACATAAAATATCTTTGTATTTTTTAACAACACATATTCATTCAGGGTTTTGGATGGCACGAGCAAGGGCAGAGTTTATTTGTCATCCTCAATGGCTCTGCATGAAGCGACACAGAGTTGCCATGTTTTACCTCTTCAACCCGAAGTGATACGATCCAGACAGAGCTGTTTGTAGGGGCATTCCAAGATTTTTAACAAATACTTGTGAAGGATCAGCAAATTAGTCCCTAGTCAGGATGACATGCAACTTGGAAGATGCCTTGCAGAGACTGTTTTTTCTCTTGTCCACATTCTCAATGCAGAATGTTCTGTACATACCATAAATAACAGTTTTGTTCAGGGTCCTTGATTCCACGCTCAGTCAAGTCCTGCTTCGATTGAAAGAAAAGTCACTCTGATCTCACCGCAAATTACACGGGAAGATCAGTTGAAAGAATAAGGAGCAAAAGTCAAGAACACAGTTTGTTTGAACAATGTCCTCGCAATATTCAAAAGAAAATTGATGCATGGTCTTCCTTAATGCATTATTTCAACATGACATCACTTTTCAAACAATATTCTGAACGGTGGGCGTTTGTTTTTTTAATTTGCTTCCAATTCAGTGTAGAAATGAGAACGTGAATTATCTTCTATAGTGTGTTTATAATCCAGAATTTAATTCAATTTTTATCATCATTGCTCTAGCTCTTTCAAACAAAATTAATGAATGAGCCTGTGTCCATCCTGCAGATGAAAACGTTCTTTCAGCTCTGACTATTGCAACGAATGTTGTAATAGAATAAGCTGCAGGCCCACGTAAAATGAAAATGCTGCAGGGCAAGGAGACAAAAGCTAGTCCAAGGTTAATGATGTCCAAGCATTATGAAAAATACATGCAGAGGGGCGGAGTATAAAAGCAGAATTCAACTCCAAGCCCAAAATACTGTTTGTGGCTCTCTCTCAAAAGACCACAACTGATTCATGATGTAAATTCACCAAGATAGTAAAAACAAGAGACTGGAATTCCAAATTCTGCAACCACATCGGTAGAACAGGAAGAAAATCAAGGTTTGTTTCTGAACTTCATAAATTGTGATGATAAGAATGTGGTATATTTGGGGGGTGGGGGGGGAGATGTTCGAGGATGATAAACAATGTTGGACGATGATAAACAATGTTGTAGATGACACAATGATTATCCAGGTGGTCACAGTGAGCAGGAACGTGTTCGTTACAGGAGGATACAAACAGATTTTCAGATGGCCAGATCAATGACTGATAAAAGGTAACACTGAAATATGTGAGATGCTGCACTTTGTCTTGTTACATCTTCCAAGGGAGAACACAAACCATGAAGACAGGTTAGATTTGCTTTTGGAGCAGAGAAATGTGAGGGGTGAACCTGACAGAAGTGTATTATAGCACGAGATATATGGGACGAGTGAACACACAACAACTATTCCCCTTAGTCAAAGGGTCAAAAACAATGGAAAATACGTTTGAAGACAAACAGAATATACAAACAGACGATTTGTGAAATCTCTTTCGAACCCAGAACATGATATGTGTCAACAATGCATTGCCTGGGAGGTGGTTCAGGAAGGTAACCTCACAAACATTATAAAACACTTGTATCAGCACTGGGTAGTGCAGACTCGACGGGATTTGTCGTTATTACATGATTCTATGTGGTGGAAGCCATGAAATATCTGATATATTCTGAAGCAGCAACCAAATGAATTTGCTCATTAAGTGGTGAGATTACAAACAAGCATCATCCCATGGAGTATCAGCACTTACTTAACCGAGGACAGCCCAGCCATCTCTGAAATCATTCAGGATAATTCACATGCTCAGTGTAAGAATCGACCAACACTGCATCAACACTATTCCAGCTGTTTGACACCATTATTTTAAGTTCACCAATAACATAGAAACAGACTTCGCTTCATTATTATATAGACTTCTCGTGTAAGGTTGTTATTTCTCTGAAGACTAATAAATTCCTTCCCACATATTCGTATTGTCAAAGAGTGTGTTATGCTGCGAGCTGTTCCTCACTAGTAATATTTACTCCCAGTTAAACTGGCACATGAGATGCACTGCTGGCACTCCCACCCAACAGCCAGTTGGAAGGACCAACATCAACTGGACTGGAACTTCTCAAGGGCAATTAATGCTGGTCCAGCTCCATTAAAATCCCAAATGAACTAAAAAGACAATCCGATTTTCTAATAATTATTAAACGACAAGGGCATTTTGTTGATCTGAAGAGTTTGTCGCTGTCTTTGAAATTGTGAGAAATGTGTTATTTTATTTTCAGTATCTAAAGACATCAGAAATGTAAAACCTAGCATCAGGAGTAAGGAATCAAAACAACTACACCATGTGATAATGTCGTGGATGACCTGATTGTGACCTCAATCGCACATTCCTCATTTGCCCTGACAATGTTCATGCATCATTCTTAGTCAAGAATCTGCCTGCTTCTGCCTTAGGAATATTTAATGCCTTATCCTCCATCGCTATGTGGGAAGAGAATTGTACAAAGACACAACACTCTGAGAGGATGACACCAAATCACCAGCTTCTTAACAGAGACATTTTTCTGTTTTACTCTCCATCCACTCATGGTAATCTCTCACACAACCTGAACTATTGTTTTAGATTTCAACTTGAAAGGCTACTTGAAATATTTTGAGGTTAAGCAAGACCACATGTTGTTCGTCTAAACGCCAGCGGGTCCAGAGCCAGTTATTTCAAGATTTCCTCCTGAAATAAACGCTCCTCCCAGGAGTCAGCTGAGTGAATCTTCTCTGGATTGCATTTCATATCATTGTGGTAAAAACAATGACTGCAGATGCTGGAAACCAGATTCTGGATTAGTGGTGCTGGAAGAGCACAGCAGTTCAGGCAGCATCCAAATAGCTTCGAAATCAACGTTTCGTGCAAAAGCCCTTCATCAGGAATAATGAAGTAATGGAACTGAGTGATGCCAATGCAAAACACTTTAGCATTGTCTCAAATTTATAGTTTAGACTTGAAGTAACAATATTTCATTGTCAATTACTTTGCAAAATGGCCACAGTGTATTTCTTTGTATACTTTCTCAGTGTATTTAATATCATTGTGGCCATCGCTCTCTCGATGTGGTTACACCACTACATTGTAAATCTGTACAAAATCGTCCCAACCTTTAAATGTATTCTGTTTCAGAAAGTTTCAACATTTCTCTTACCTCCCTAAAACTTTGATGTACACGTAAATTTTTTATTTTGTAATCCAAGTGTCCAGTTCCTCTGTGCCTAAAGCCAATATGTCCACTGAAATAATACACTACGTTTCTATTCAACACGCCAAAATCTTTTAGCACAGACACATTTTTCCTACCATGTTCCATACACCAATATTTGCCTGTTCACATGACCCATCTTAATAACCTTATAGACTCGTGTCCTCTTCATATCTTCCTTCTCGAACAGTTTCAAGTTTTTTTTAGATTAGTTACAGTGTGAAGACAGGCCCTTCGGCTCAACAAGTCCACACACCGACCCGCCGAAGCGCAACTCACCCAGACCCATTCTCCTACATTTACCCCTTCAACTACGGGCAATTTAGCTTGGCCAATTCATCTAACCTGCACATTTTTGGACTGTGGAAGGAAACCGGAGCAGCCGGAGGAATCCCACGCTGAAGTTTGTATTCTTCCGTAATAACGACAGAATTTTTCGCCAAAGATATACACTGCTGCCATTATAAAAAGTAATTGACAATGAAATATTGTTACTTCAAGTCTAAACTATAAATTTGAGACAATGCTCAAGTGTTTTGCATTCGCATCACTCAGTTCCATTACTTAAAATAGAGTCAGATGGTGTGGAATGTGTGTGGGTAGAATTGAAGAACCGCAAATGTGAAAAACCGCAGTTGGAGTTATGTACAGGTCGACAAATCGTAGTCAGAAGCTGGGGCGCATGATAGACGAGGAGTTAGAAACGATATGTAGGAAAGGCAAAGGTACAGTGACTTGGGGGATTTCAATATGCAGGTGGACTAGGAAAATCAGTGGTATTGGTTTGCAAGGAAAGGAATTTGTGGAATGTCTACAAGATGACTTTTTTTGGAGCAGCTTATGGTGCAGGCAACGAGGGAACGGGCAATACTGGATTTAGAGCTGAGCAGTGAGGCAGACTTGATAAGGAAGCTTAAGGTGAAGGAACCTTCGGAGGCAGTGATCATACTATGATTGAATCTACTCTTGAATTTGTGAGGGAGAAAGTAGCATCGGAATTAATATTACAGCTAACTAAAGACATCTTCAAAGACACAAGGGAGGAGCTGGATAGAATTGACTGGGAGAGGAGCCGAGCAGGAAAGACAGTGGAACAATAATGGGGGGAGTTTCTCAAACCAACTTAGGAGTCAGAGCAGAAATTCATCCCAGGTAAAAGATGCATTGTACAGCGAGGATAAGGCAACCATGGATGACTGGGACAGTCATGGCTAGCGTAAATGGAAAATAGAAAGTATATAACATAGCAAATAGCAGTGGGAAACCAGAAGATTTGGAAGCTTCAAAGATGAACAGATGGCAACAAAATAAGAAATAAGGACGGAGTAGATTAAATAGAGGTTAAGCTTTCAAGTGATATAAAGGACAACTGTAAGAGTTACTTTAGACATATAAAGGGCAAAAGAGAAGCAGAAGTGTTTATTTGGGCACGGGAAAATGACACTGCAGAGATAGTCATGTGGCACAAATAATATCTGAGGAACCGAATAACTATTACGAGAGTGGGCAAAGAAGTGGCAGATGGAGTACAAATTGGGAAAGTGCGAGATGATGCACATTAGTAGGAAGAATACAGGCATAGAGTACTTTGTAAGTGGAGAAAAAAATCAGAAGTCTGAAGTGCAAAGAGAGTTGCGAGTCCCAGTTCAGGATTGTCTCTAGATAATCTTGTAGGTTGAGTCAGCAAATGTGAAGGTGCTGTTGCTGGTGCACAATGTGATTGAGGTGATTGAAATCTTACATTCAGCAAAAGAACCGAGTTAACTCTTACAAACAATATTTGTTTTTTTGAACACAATTAATATTCGAACAATAAAACGTTTTATAACACAATGATAAACGCTACATATTATCGTATGCTTTAACTTAACTTTGGATGATCACAAACCACCCCACTAGAAGTTGACCGGGCTGGACTTGATGATGTCTTCTTGTTCTTGTGATGATCTTGGAGGTGTCTTATCTTTCCTTGGTTATTCTCCAGTTACTGCTCTGTGTGGGGTTTTGTGGTGATTCTTATCCTTCCAAGTCTTCACGCCCTTTTGGGAAGGTAAGGAGAATCTGTTAATGGGATGATCAGGTTCATTTACCCTGATCAATCAGACTCAACCATGGGTTAGCTCAAGGGCAACATTCCATTGTCCCATTCAGGTCCAACTTCAGGTGAGTATTAGAGGATCTGTAGTTTCAGGTTTGTTTGCAAACCGTCTGTGGGTATCTGCAGCCTGTCTGGATTCTGCAGCATATGGATTAGCCCAGAGACTTTAGTCAAAGCTGGGGTCTATTTCACAGCATGCTTTAATAATTATTCATTTTTGTAACTCCATGGTAAATTTATTGTTGCCCATCGTAAGATTAATCTTTCAGGTGGCCCGCCCGGTCAAAAGGGCCTTCAGCCTGAGAGTGGTGAATCTATAGTAAGGATGGCAGTTTCCTTACCTAAAGGACATTAGTGAACCAGGTGGGTTTTTCTTGGCAATCGATTCATAACCACCATCAGTCTCTTAATTCCAGATTTGATTTCAAGCTCCCCTACTTGCTGTGGCAGGATTTGGACCCAGGTCACCAGAACATTATCTGGGTTTATCACATAAGAATTCAGTTATAACACCACGAGGCCACTGACTTGCCCAATCCTCCATTGTGTGACTAACATGTGCAGTATGATATGCACTAGGATTTGCCTTCATGTTATCCTTGACTTCCTTATCACGATATGGATGATTCTTTTCCCGTTATGCAACTCCTGCTCGGTCTGCAGTATCTCCCTAATTATTTGCCTGCATTTGACTATCCTTTTCTCCCCCCCCCCCCCCCCCCCAGTCCAACCAGGTCAAATGCTTCCTTAGGTCAGAATAATTAACATTGCTAACACTAAAACTCTCATGTATGACTCAGTCTTCACACTTTCAATATGAATGTGAAACTCCAGCATGTTGTGTTTACTCCTTCCAAGGCAAAGCTCATCCATCAATCCTTCCTTGTTACATAATATCAAATCTAAATTAGCCCATTCTCTGGTTGGTTCCATGCCATCCTGCTCTCAGAAATAATCTCTCATACCCTCCATGATTTTTTATTCGAGGATATCACTCTCAAGTTGATTAACTGAGTCAATTTGCATGTTCAAAACACCCATAGTTAAAATTGTTCCCCTGTAACAAGCCCTCACTATATTCTTCCTCAGAAGTACTTTGGGGGGACAGTGGCTGAAAATTCCTCTTCCCAAGATGTTTCTTCTCTTACTTTTTATTTGCACTGAGACGGATTTCAAATATTTTTTGGCACAAAACAGTTTGAAAAGGTCTGAGTTCCCACTCGCACAAACAAATGTTTATTTTCTTTACAAGAACCACATTTCACAGTAAATATTGAGGAATTAAGAGGGCTAAAAGTGGTCATGAGATATCTTTAGCAAACAGGGTTGAGGAAAATCCCAAAGACTACGTTTCATATATAAGCAATAAGAGGGTAACTCGAGAACTGTTTGGCCCACACAAAGACAAAGGAAGAAAGTTATGCATGGAGTCAGAGACAATGGGTGAGATTCTGAGCGAATTCTTTGCATCTGTATTCACCAAGGAGAGGGACATGATGGATGTTGAGGTTAGGAATAGATGTTTGCATACTCAGGATCAAGTCGACATAAAGAGGGAGGAAGTTTTGGATATTCTAAAAGGTAGAATTGTAGACAAGCTCCAAGGTCTGGATGACATCTACCACAGGTTACTGAGGGATGTGAGTGAGGAAATAACTGGGGCTTTAACAAATATCTTTGCAGGACCCTTGTACATGGGTGAGGTCCTGGAGGACTGGAGCATCGCTAATGCTGTCTCCTTGTTTAAGAAGGATAGCAGAGAATTATCCAGGTATTTATAGACCGGCGAGCCTCAGATCAGTGGTAGGGAAGCTTCTGGAGATGATACTGAGGGACTTGAGTAAGGTGTTTTATTAGGTTCCCCAAGGTAGGCTGATGGAGAAGGTGATGCCGCATGGGGTCCAGGGTGTCTTATCTAAATGGATAGAGAACTGGCTGGCCAACAGGAGACAGAGAGTAGTAGTGGAAGGGGATTTCTCAAAATGGAGACCTATGACCAGTGGTATGCAACAGCGATCTGTGCTGGGACCACTGTTGTTTGTGATATATGTCAATGATTTGGAGGAAGGTATCGATTGCCTGATTAGCAAGTTTGCAGATGACACCAAGATTGGTGGAGTAGCAGACAGTGAAGGGGAATGTCAGAGAATGCAGCAGAATATAGATAGATTGGAGAGAGGGCACAGAAATGGCAGATGGAGTTCAGACTGTGCAAATGCGAGGCGATGCATTTTGGAAGATCCAGTTCAAGAGCAACAATACAGTAAATGGAAAAGTCTTGAGGAAAATTGACATACAGTGAGACCTTGGTCCATTGTTTCCTGAAGGTGACAACGCAGGACAGTAAACTGGTCAAGGCAACATAAGGCATGCTTTCCTTCATTGAATCAGCTGTTGAGTCCAAACGTTGGCAGATCATATTACAGTTGCATAGGACTTTAGTTTCACTACATTTGAAATACTGCATATATTTCTGGTCACCACATGACCAAAAGGATGTGGATGCTTTGAATAAAGTGCAGAGTAGGTTCACCAGGATGTTGCCTGGTATGAAGGGTGCTGGTTATGAAGAAAGATTGAGCAGATTAGGATTATTTTAATTATAAAGACAAAGGTTGAGGGGGACCTGATTGAGGTCTACAAAATCAAGAGAGATATAGACAGGGTGGATAGCAAGAAGCTTTTTCCCCGATTTTGGAACTCAATTACTAGGCGTCATGAGTTCAAAGTGAGAGGGGAAGGGTTTAGGGTAGATATATGTGGGAGGTTCTTTACACGTATGGTAGTGTCAGCCTGGAACGTGTTACCAGCAGAGGAGATCGGGGCAGGTGCAATAGCGTTATCTAAGATTGTCTGACAGACACATGAATGGGCAGGCAGCAGAGGGATACATTCTCTTATAAAATAGGTGGCGCGTTTAGAAAATAGGAGGATCTGAATCAGCACAGGCTTGGAGGGCCAAAGGGTCTGTTATTGTGCTGGAATGTTCTTTGTTCTTTATCATTCATTCTAAAAATAGCAAGATTTCAACTATTGTAGACTACAATATAATGATATAAACCATTTATTTGACAGTACATATCAAATTATTGTCATTTCTAAATTACAGTCACAGAGTCAAAGAGATGTACAGCATGGAAACAGTTCCTTCGGTCCAACCCATCCATGCCGACCAGATAACACAAAGCAGTCTAGTCCCACCTGTCAGGACTCAGCCCATATCCCTCTAAATCCTTTCTATTCATATACCTATCAAGACACCATCTAAATGTTGCAATTGTACTTACTACCACCACTTCCTCAGGCAGCTCATTCCATACACAAACCACCCTCTGTGTGAAAAGGTTGCACCTTGCATCTCTTTTATATTTTTCCTTCCCAACCTAAACATATGCCCTCCAGTTCTGGACTCCCCCACACCAGGGAAAAGACCTTGTCTATCTCCCCATTCATGGCCCTCATGATTTTATAAACCTCTTTAAGGTCACCCCTCAGTCTCCAACGTTCCAGCGAATATACCCATAGCCCATTCAACCACCAGCTATAGCTCAAACCCTCCAAACTTGGCAACACCCCTGTAAATCTTCTTAGAAAACATTCAAGATTCACAACATCCTACCGATATGAAGGTGAAGAGATTTGCACGCAATATTCCAAAAGTCTCCTAACTAATGTCCTGTACAGCTGCAACATGACCTCGCAACTCCTGTACTCAATGCTCTGAACAGTTAAGGAAAGCATACCAAAAGCCTTCTTCACTAACCGACCTACCTGTTCCTCTACTTTCAAGGAACAATGAACCTGCACTCCAAGGTCTCTTTGTTCAGCAACACTCCATTGGACCTCACCATTAAGAGTATTAGTCCTGCTAAGATTTGCTTTCCCAAAATGCAGCATCTCACATTTATCTAAATTAAACTCCACCTGACACTCCTCAGCCCATTGGCCCAGATGATCAAGATCCTCTTGTAATCTGAGGTAACATTCTTCGTTGTCCAGTACTCCTCCAATTTTGGTGTCATCAGCAAATTTGTTAACTATACCTCTTATACTCACAGGCAAATATAAATGACAAAAAGTAGTGGACCCAGCACCGATCCTTGTGACACTCCACTGGTCACATGCCTCCAATCTGAAAAACAGCACTCCACTGGTCACATGCCTCCAATCTGAAAAACAACACTCCACCACCAGCCTCTGTATTCTACCTTTAGCTAGTTCTGTATCCAACTGGCTAGTTCTCCCTGTACTCCAATGAAATCTAACCTTGCTAAACAGTCTCCCATGGGGAACCTTATCGAATGCCTTACTAAAGTCCATATAGATCACGTTCACCGCTCTGCTCTCATCAATCCTCTTTGTTACTTCTGCAAAAAATTCAATCAAGTTAGTGAGACATCATTTTCCACACACAAAGCTATGTTGACTATCCCTAATCAGTCTTTGCCTTTCCAAATACATGTTCATCCTGTCCCTCATGATTCCCTGCAACAATATGCCCTCCACTGACGTGAGTCTCACTGGTCTATATTTCCCTGGCTTGTCCTTACTACTTTTCTTCGACAGTGGCACCACGTTCGCCAACATCCAGTCTTCTGGTACCTCACTTGTGGCTATCAATGGTACAAGTATCTCAGTAAGAGTCCCAGCAATCAGTTCTCTAGCTTCCCACAGAGTTCTAGGCTACACCTGATCGATCGGGTCCTGGGGATTTATCCACTTTTATGCATTTAAAGACATCAGCACGTCCTCCTCTGTAATATGAACAATTTTTTAAGATGTCACCATCTATTTCGCTGTATATATATATATATATTGCCCATGTCCTTCCCCGGAGTAAACACTGATACAAAATACTCATTTAGTATCTCCCCTAACTCCTGCAGCTCCACACAAAGGCTGTCTTGCTGAACTTTGAGAGCTCTATTCTCTCCCTATTTACCCTTTTGTCCTCAATGTATTTGTAAAGTCCTTTTGGATTCTCCCTAAATCTATTTGCCAAAACTATCTCATGTCCCTTTTTTGATTTCGTGACTTCCCTCTCTTGTATATTCCTCCTGCCTTGATACTCTTCTAAGGATTCACTCGACCTATCCTGCTTCCTCTTTTTTCTTAACCAGACACTCAATTTCATTCGTCATTCAGCATTCTCTATACCTACCAGCCTTTCCTTTCATCCTAACAGGAATATATTGTCTCTGGACTCTCGTTATCTCCTTTCTGAAGGCTTTCCATTTTCCAGCCATCCCTTTCCCTGCGAACATCTGCTGCCATCAGCTTTTGAAAGTTATTGACTAATACCATCAAAATTGTCCTTTCTCCAATTTAGAACATTAACATTTACATCTAGTCTATCCTTTTCCATCATTATTTTAAAACTAATAGAATTGTTGGCAAATAGCTTAAGCTCACATATTTCAGGTGATAAATTAAATCGATCGATTATATTTAAATGTGTAAGAGTTGTAAGTCTATTTGATTTTTCAATCATTTGTTCAATCTGAATATGTAATCAGTTAGAGGTCAGCCACTTTGTAAACGATAGATCGACAATGTATGTATTTGAATACTGAGATTCAATGTGTAATTGTGATCACCAAAATAGCCAGAAATGTTCGTTTTCGATACAAAACAAAATGTGATTCCTTACTTTTGTATCATAAAAGGTTTTTCGTGTTTATATTTTAATTCCATCAATATAGAATCAACTTAGTTGCTTTCAGAGATTATGCAGTTATTGTTCAGTTGAATAATTGTACCTCATATCTTATTATTGCCTAATTCACAAACATGGCAAACTCCTCATAATTGGACAGGTCAGTAAACCCATGACCAACATTAAAAGTGGATTCCAAAAAGCCTGAATTCTGGTACAGTGCTCCTGGACCTCACAGCTGCCTGTGGCACTGAGTGAGACACTGGCCTGCTCCTGAATCTGACCAGACAGTTTCCAACCTGGGTCAGGGCAGTCATTCAAACATTCTCTGACAGAGATTCATTTGAGATCCGCCTTGAGCAGGACGATACTAGCCAACAGGCTATCACTGCTCTCAGTGTAGGTACAAATGCTGTCTAAATTAGATACCAATGACTGACCAGGAACCATGCCTTATAAATTCATCATCAGTCAGAACCTAGTCCAGGGAGCAGATGTATGGACATGGAGTGTCATAATCGCGTTGCATACGTTACATATGGTGATGACATCTGGCATGACCTCCAGATTCCATACATCTGCTCCCTGGACCAGACACTGGGTGAAAACTTTCACAGTTGACAGTCTATTGCAGCATCTTGTGTCTCAAAGTGAACCCTCTGAAACTATATCCACTAAATGTACATTCACATTAACCAGGACCAAAATAAAATTGTACATGCCTGTGGATGCTCAGATACTAATTATAGGTCATCCAACAGAATTTATTTGAAGAAACCAGGAACTAATGGCAAGCCAAGAATCGTTTTCATAACTGAACTCTGTGGATTTTGTCTGGTCTTGGAAACCTCACATATTGTGCTGACATTCAGGTGAATGTACCAAAGCACATCAAAACTGGAAGTCTTGGTCTAACGCCCCACCCTAGATTACTGACCTCACTCACCTCACTCCCTCACCCGCCTCAGTTCCTCCCACATTCACCAACCAATGAGAATCCACAAACTAAGTGAAACTTGCAACATAGAACAGTACAGCACAGTGTAGGCGCTTCGCTCTCAATGTTTTGGCACCCTTTTATTCTACTGTAAGATCAGACTAACCTACATAACCTTCAATGTCCTAACTTCCATGTGCCTATCCAAGAGTCTTTTTAAATATCTCCAATGTATCTGACTCTACTACCACCACTGGTGGTGCATTCCGCCCCCACCACTTTCTGTGTAAAGAACCTAAGCCTCAGACTTGTGTCATGGAAAAAGACTTTGGCTATCTAATCTATCTATGTCTCTCAACATCTTGTACACCTCTATCAAGTCACCTCGCGTCCTTCTTCGCTCCAGGAAGAAAAGCCCGAGCTCCCTCAAACTTTCTCCCTAAGACGTGTCATCCAGTCCTGGTAGCATCCTGGTAAATCTCCTCTACACAATGTCTGAGGCTTCCACATGTTTCCTATCCTGAGGCAACCAGATCTGAACACAATACTCCTAGTGTGGTTGAACCGCAGCTGTATTGACCTACGCATTAATCATGCCGCTCTTAAAAACAATCCCCCATAATGAAAGCCAACATACCATAAACCTCCTTAACAACCTTATCAACGTCGGTAGTGACACTGAGGAAACTATGGACATGGACCCCAAGATCCCTCTGTTGCTCCACACTGCCAAGAATTCTGCCTTTAACCCTGTATCCTATATGCAAATGCAACCTTTCCAAATTAAATCAATTCACACTTTTAACAGTTAAACTCTGTCGGCCTCTTATCATCCCAGCTCTGTATCCTGTCAATGTCCTGTTGCAAACTACAGCAGCCCTCCACACTATCCTGAACTCCATCAACCTTCATGTCATCGGCAAACCTTCTAACCCACCATTCCACTTCCTCATCAAAGTCATTTATAAAAATCACAAAGAGCACAGGCCCCAGAACCCATCCCTGTGGAACACCACTGCTCACTGAGCTCCAGGCTGAATACTTTCCATCTGCTACCACCCTCTGTCTTCTATGGGCCAGCCACGCCCGTATCCAGAGAGCCAAGTTTCCCTGCGTCCCATTCCTCTTTACCTTCTGAATGAGCCCACAACGGGGAACCTTATCAAACGCCTTCTAAAATTCGTGTTCACGACATCTACTGGTCTCTCTTCATCAACATTTTTTTAACATCTTCAAAGAATTCAATAAGGTTTGTGAGGCATGACCTGCTTTTCAAAAAGCCATGCTGACTACCTCTGATCATACTATGGTTTTTTTAAGTAATTGTAAATCCTGTCTCTCAGAATCGTCTCCAATACCTTGCCCTCCACTGGTGTAAGACTGACTGTTTTATCATTCCCAGGGTTATCCCTATTCCCTTCCCTGAACAAGGGATAACATTTGCCACCCCCAAACATCTGGCACTACTCCAGTGAACAGTGAAGACGCATATATTATTACCAAAATCACACCAACTTCTTCCATCACCTCCTGGAGTAACCTTGTGTATACCCCAACTGGCCCAGGGGATTTATCCATCCTTATGTTTGTACTTCAATCAGTCTGTATTTCCCCTCAACCTGTCTACACCTTGTCCAACCAATTGATTGACCGCTTTCCTTTCCAGTGCTGCCTTGCTGAGCAAGTATGGTACCCAGCATCCTGCAAATCACGGAATCAAAAAAAGGAATGCACCAATGCCTTCCTGATAAAGAGCTCATGCCCGAACTATCGACTCTACTTCTCCTCAGATGCTGCCTGACCTGCTGTGCTTTTCCAATACCACACTTTTTGACTCTGATCTCCATCAACTGCAGTCCTCACTTTCTCCATTACTGAAGGCTGTCCCCTCTGCACACTGTAGTGGGAATTAACCATCAGACTGCTCAGTTCTGGAAAGTTGCACTTGATGAATTCATTCTTTTTTCAAAAAGAAATTACAATTCAACAAATATCCATTCATTTCCAGCGTTACAATTTTGGTTCATGGTTTGAGCAGCCTGATAACAAATAGTGAATGATTGAGGAACTCCGGAAAACAGAGTATTCCCGGTGTTATATTCCAGCTTACATTAATGCTGGGAGTATTATCAGACAGACTGTTGTGACAATGGCAAGAGTCGACATGTAGAGGTGGAATATTTTTGCCATCACAGAGACGTGTTTGAGGGAGGTCAGGGCTAACAACTCAATATTCTGTTGTACTGGAGCTATAGGCACGACAGGAGAGGGTGTTAAAAGGGAAGCGGTGTTGCATTATTAATTAAAGAACAGTTACTGCAGTAAGGAGGGACGATATCTTGGACGTGTCTTCAAATGAGGCTTTATGGGTCGAGGTGAGGGTCCAAACGATGACAGACACACTGCTGGGGGTATTTTATAAAGCCCCAGAAAGATGAAAACGCAGGAGCAAATATATAACCAATTCACTGAGGTGTGTAAAAACCAATGCACTAAAGTCTGAAGGAAACCAGGCTGGAGATGTTACAGAGATAGGATAGCAAAGCTGGAGATGTTACAGGGAGAGAGGAACGCAAGGCTGGAGATGCTACAGAGAGAGGAAAACAAGGCAGGACGTGTTAACGAGAGAGAATAGCAAGGCTGGAGATGTTACAGGGAGAGAGGAAAACAAGGCAGGACGTGTTACAGAGAGAGGAAAGCAAGGCTGGAGATGTTGCAGAGAGAGGAAACCAAGGCTGGCGATGTTACACAGAGAGGAAAGCAAGGCTGGAGATGTTACAGAGAGAGGAAAGCAAGGGTGGAGACGTTATAGAGAGAGAGGAAAGTAAGGCTGGAGATGTTACAGCGATAGGAAAGCAAGGTTGGAGATGTCACAGAGAGAGAGGAAAACAATGTCGGAGATGTTACAGAGAGAGGAAAGCAAGGCTGGCGATGTTACAGAGAGAGGAAAGCAAGGGTGGAGACGTTATAGAGAGAGAGGAAAGTAAGGCTGGAGATGTTACAGCGATAGGAAAGCAAGGTTGGAGATGTCACAGAGAGAGAGGAAAACAATGTCGGAGATGTTACAGAGAGAGGAAAGCAAGGCTGGCGATGTTACAGAGAGAGGAAAGCAAGTCTAGAGATGTTACAGGGAGAGAGGAATTCAAGACTGGAGATGTTACACAGAGAGGAAAGCAAGGCTGGAGATGTTACAGAGAGAGGAAAGCAGGCTGGAGATGTTACAGAGATAGGGAAGCAAGGTTGGAGATGTCACAGAGAGAGAGGAAAACAATGTTGGAGATGTTACAGAGAGAGGAAAGCAAGGCTGGAGATGTTTCAGAGGTGCGAAAGCAAGGCTGGAGGTGGTCGAGAGATTGCGTAGCCTGTGCATGCTAGAACATGTTATTGAGATATTTTATGATTCATTCACAGGATATGGGGAGAGGTGTAGCAGCTGGATATTAGAGAGATAGGGAGTGGTGCAGGGGCTGGCGGAATTTACAGTGAGAGGTGGGGCTGGAGTATGAGATAAAGATTTGGAGATACGGAGTGAGATACAAATGGATGCAGCGGCTGGAGGAGATGACAGGGAAAGATACAGAGATGCACGTAGTTAGTTTAAAAACGGAATTATGCAATGTCTTAATAGAGAAAATACTGTAGAAATCTGTGGAATAGACAAGGCACTTGGAGGAACTGAAGGAGTGAGACCTGGACTGTCCAATCACATGAGTCATATAGTGAGTGTCATACAGTACAGAAGAGGCCATTCGATTGATAGTGACAAAAACTAAAAGCACTGCAGACACTGGAAATCCCTCCTTCCTAATGTCTGGGGACTAGGGCGAGATGTGGGAGAGGCATTAAACAGACTCCTTAAGCAACAATGTGACATAACGAAATCTCATGGTGTCAGATCAAACTGAAATTGAAACCTCCGGATGACTCCACTGCCTGAGCTGGTGGATCAGTGTCCCTCTACATTGAACAACACTTGGAGGACGCACTGACAGAGTGAATGAGCTGGGGACTGTATACTGAGTGGGCCATTTCAAACCCCAGCACCAAGAGGGTCTCAGCAGCAGCATTGCTAATTGAGATGGTCGAGTCCAAAAGGACATAGCTGCTGGATTGGGGCTGCACCGAATCGGGAGGGAACGTCTGACAGGCAGAAACATACTTGACCTCATCCGCACCAAACTACCGGCTGCAGACACATTGATCGAGGACCATATTGGGAATGGTGACAGGGCATGCAGGATTTCTACAGAGAAAGTCACACTTTTACATTGTCAATAGTGTTTGTGCGTGTGTGTTTACAAACATGCATGAGAGCACATGTGAGAAATACTATCACCATGCTAAATGTGAAAGATTTGAAAAAGATCTCGAACACAGCATTGGCCTGTGTGAGGTGATTCTGGTCATTACCAACAGCAGCAGAATTGTACTCTAGCACAATTTTCACTGTCACTGCCTGGCATATGCTTCACTTTACCCTGACCATCAGGCCAGGGCTGAAACACTTGTTCTATGAGGAACACAGGAGGACCAATCAAGAGCAGCACCAGGTATACCTCACAACGTAGTGACGTTACCAAACAGGATCACTTACTTACCAAATAGCATAAACAGCCAGTGACAGACTGGTCTAGCCAACAAATCATACCTAATCTCTGCAATCCTGACGCATGCAATCCGGGTGTACTGTGTGGTCAATCAAACAACTCACTGGAGGAGAAGGATCCACAAATATCACCCTCCTCAACGATGGAAGGGCCCAGTACAACAATAGAAAAGCTAAGGCTGAAATATTCACAAAAACGTTCAGACCAAAGTGTTGATGGGATGATCTATTTTAGTCTTCTCCAGATAGCAGTCATCAGCTAAGTTTGTTCACTGTGCATGGTAACTCCAAACGGCTGAAGAGATGGGGAATGCAAAGGCTGTGGGCCCTGAGAACATTCCATTCAAGCTTTTCCTGATGGGATACAGCACTGGCACCTACCTGACAATGTGGGAAAGTATCAGGGTGTGTCCTGTACACACACAGACAAAACATCAGACAATCAATGACTGCCCCATTGCTCTAATTACCAACATTAATAAAGTGATCGAAGATATCATCTACGGTGGGATCAAGCAGCACTGCCTCAATACCAACCTGCTCGCTGATGCTCAGTTTGGGTCTCATCCCTTGCGCTCATTGAAGCCTTGGTTTAAAGATGTACAACAAGAGAACACACAGCTGAATTGTCGAGTTGAGGTGACAGTGACTGCACTTAAAATCATCATAACTGCATTTGACCATGTGCCATATCCAGGATTAACAGCAAAATTGGAGCAAATAGGAATCATCTGCACTGGCTGAAGTTATACCTGGTACAAAGGAAGGTGGCTGGGGTTGGTGGGAGCAGCCATCTGAGCTCCACCATAGGTCCCCAGGGGAGAGGTTTCCGATTAAAGCTAGAGGAGGGATTCTATGATTTTATGACCGCTGAGGCACATCACTAGTCACAGGCCTCCAGTCTGACTGTTACCCTCTGCTTCCTACCATCAAGCCAATTGTGTACTCAGCTTGCCAACGCCCCCTGGATTCCATGCGATCTAACCTTCCAGAGCAAGGTACCATGTGGAACCTTTTTCAAGGACTTCCTGAAATCTGTAGAGTCTACATGTTCTGGCCTGCCCTCGTCAAACTTCCTGATCACTTCAATAAAGAACGCTGACAAATTTGTGAGGCATGGTCTCCCATGCACAAGGCTCCCAATCAAATGTTGTATTTCCAAATGCATGTCTATCTAATCTCTCAGCATCTTCTCAAGTAACTTACTTACCACTGATGTTAGGTTTACTGATCTATAGTTCCCAGGTTTATCTTTGCAGCCATTCTTGAATAAGGGTGCAACATATGCTGTCCTCCAGTCTTTGGGACCTCACCCGTGGCTAACAGTGAGGCAAAAAGATCTGCAGGGACCCCACAAGTACTTCCCTGACCTCTTCAGGTGCGGTTGGATATGTTTGGTCAGGTCCAGGAGATTTATCCACCTTCATACATTCTAATGCATTCAACAGATCCTCTCCTGTGATATGGCCTGAACCCAAGAGATCATCACTAATTTTCCCAAGTTCCCAAGCCTTCATGTCCTTCTCCAAGGTCAGCACAGAGGAGAAATAACTCCTGCGATTCTGCACACACATGTCGACTCTGGTCCTTGAAGGATCCTGTTTTCTCTCTAGTTATTCTTTGTTCCTTGGGAGGGGGTGATTGCAGTGTTGGGTAGGGATCAGTCAGGGAGGGGGAGATTACTGTGTTGGGTAGGGATCAGTCAGGGAGGGGGTGAGTGCAGTTTTAGGTAGGGATCAGACAGGGAAGAAGAGATTGCAGTGTTGGGTAGAGATCAGTCAGGGACGGGGAGATTGCAGTGTTGGGTAGGGATCATTTAGGGAGGGGGTGATGGCAGTGTTGGGTCTGGATCAATCAAGAAGGAGTGAGTGCAGTCTTGTGTACGGATCAGTCTGGGGGGGGATTGCAGTGTTGGGTAGGGATCAGTCTGGGAAGGGGAGATTACAGTGTTGGGTGGGGATCAGTCAGGGAGGGGGAGATTGCAGTGTTGGGTAGGCATCAGTCAGGGAGGGGGAGATTGCAGTGTTGGGTAGGGATCAGTCGGGGGGAGGGGTGACTGCAGTTTCCGTGAATCTGTTTTTTTGGTGACAGTACAGATGGATGTACAGTCTGTATCTGGAACTGTAACCAACGAATCCACATTGTTCCAAAGCCAATAGAGTGTAAGTTGGCTGCAAGATCGAAAGTGCTTTTTGAATTTAAGCACAGGAACACCTGCCATCTGAGAGATCACCTGTTCCAAAATAGATACATGTTCCAATTACTTGAGGTTTGGCTGCTGTATTGACCACAATTGCAATTTACCCAATTAGTTTAAATTGTGCCCAGGATACCAGAAACCAATGGCATATGGTTTGATTGTTTTGACACCTTGAAACTGATTACAAAAGTTTATTGAGTGGTGGGTGTTATATAAACCCGGTATTCTGAAAGTATGAGGGAGAGCAACTGCCATCGAATAGCGAGCAACTGCTGCCGAGCCCGAGAGCAAAATGTCCATCTCACATCTTACTCTCAAAAAAATTAGAAAACAATTACTACCAAAGTACCTTTTCATGCACAAACTTCTCAGAGTGAAAAAAAAAGAAACAAGATGGCCCAGCGAGATCAGCAGCCAGAGGATTGAATTCAGAGGAACCTGTTTGGTCTTGAGATTAAGTTAATGCAATGCTTAATAAGTGTCGAGCTTAATAATTGGAACAGGGTACTTTTGTGGAGTTGGAGTCAGATACTAAGTAGGTAAAAGAATGGGACTTGGATTTGTGAACAGTTGTTGTTTAATATTCACTATTAGAGTTCAGAAAATAATTATAATTTTCTTAATATATTGGAATTTTAGAGTTCTCTGTCCCTTTTACTTTCACAGATTACAGAGTGAACCAAGACTCTCTGGGTGTTTGGTTTAATTAACAGAGAGGTTCGACCTCTGCATCGTAATCAATGGCAGGAAATTTCTGATGAGACTGCAATGGAGAAGCAGCCCAAAGAAACTGAAAGCTTGATGCTGAAAAATAGAGGCCAGCCATTTCTTTGGTGAATAGGTTCTGATAATATCATGTAATCACCTGCCACGATTTCTCACTTAAAACAGCTCATAGGTAGCTATTTGGGACATTAGTATAGGGTTGGTTGACATGGAATATTTACAGATTAGCTAGTCTGTTTAACTGTATCAGGTACCCGCTGAAGAATTTGATTTTTGATGGACACATAGACGGTTCCAAGCTGATAAGACTTACCCAGTAGGAAATTCAACTTTCCTGGACAATTCCTTTGGATAATACTAAGATAGGGAGTCTGCTGGTTCTCAGCTCAATCCTGCCTCTACACTGGGATAAAGATTCTCTGTAGGAAGTGATGGAATATGCTCCACTTGCCTGTATGAGTGCAGCTCCAATAAACATTCAAGAAACTTGACACCATTCAGGAAAAAGCAACCTGCTTGATTGGCACCCCAACCACAAATATCCACTCCCTCCACCAAAGATGCTCAGTAGCAGCAGTGTGTACCACCTACAAATGCAGTGCAGATATTCACCAAAGATCCTCAGACAGCACCTCACAAACCCACAGTCACTTCCATTTAGGACAATGGCAACAAATACATGGGACCACCACCTTATGCAAATTGCTTTCCAAGCTTCTCACCATCTTGAAGAGGAAATATATCCCTGTGTCAAATTCCTGGAATTCCTTCCCTAACAACGTTATGGGTTGACCTACATGGACAATAGCGGTTCAAGAAGGCAGTTCACCACCAACTTCTCAAGGGGAAACTAGGGATGGGTAATAAATGCTGGACGTGGGCAGTGATGCCAACATCCTATGAATGAATTTGAAAAATTGTTTCATGTCTGGAAAAAACAGGACCCTCCTGTGGCTTCACTAAGGAGTTTTATATATTCATTATGCAAGGAATATTTGTAAGTCGTTACTTTGCTGTGTTCGTGATCTTCACTCTGAACTGAGATAATGTTGCCACATAAATAAACCTGTTTGTGCACCAACTTAGGGTCTGCAGCATATAACCAAGTTTTGTGAAGTTATGAAGGAAAAGCGAGTAATCTTCAGGATGGACTCCTTGAATAACATAATATAAGAAATTTAAAACATAGATGAACAACAGGAGGATGAAGCTCCAAGACATGGTGAGGAGCAAAATCACAGACTTCCTCCGGCTCTCCGTCTCTGGGTCTCTGTGCTGTAGATACTGCATAGAATGCAGTTTTGTTGCCCACAGTCATTATTGCTGGGACACCTTGTGCAGTATCTGCAGGAACAGGATGAGGGAGGCGTTCAGACAGGCCAGCCAAGGGAAAGCCCCACAGCAAATTTGTGTCAAACAGTGTAAACATTTGTTCCAGGAGAAGACCCACCCGAATATCTCTCACTGTCAGTTTAAATTACATTCTCTATAATATGGAAACAGGCTCTTCAGCCCAACAAGTCCACACTGGCCCTCTGAAAAGGAACCCACACAGACCCATTTCCCTACCCTATATTTACCCCTGACAAAGCACCTAACACTATGAACAATTTAGCATGGACAATTCACCTAACTTGCACATCTTTGTCCTGTGGGTGGAAACCCATGCAGACACGGGGGGAATGTGCAAACTCCACAAAGACAGTCGCCCAAGGCTGGAAATGAAGCCATGTCCCTGGTGCTGTGAGGCAGTAATGCTGACCACTGAGCCACCATTCATCCCAATTACAGCAGCTCACCAAGGTCTGGTTTATTGGCAACTGCAAGGGCACTCTCAGTGCTAGGGATTCCAATTATTCCAAGTGACGAAGTTAGGATGATGTCCAAATTAACGGAATTATTTAGATGGCTTATCATATCTTCCTCCCACATACTGTGGAGATAGAGGGGACATTGACAGGGACCACTCTTCAGTAAATGTGAAGGATAAGGCCATGCCATCACATGCCCATAGCCTGTTGTCCATGAATTCGGCTCCTCTCACATCAAGCTGTGGTCCTAACTGCACTCCCCATGATATATCTCGGGATACCGGTGGTTATGATTGTAGTTTGGAAAAGGCACCTATCCCCACACATAGGTATGATCCTGATGAATACAGACCAGGGGCTATAAGGTCGATGGAACCTCCAGGGTTATCACTTTATTCTTATCCATTGATGGGATGTGGGCATCACTGGCTAGGCCAGTGTTTATTACTCGTACCTCGTTGCACTTTGGGAAGGATGGAGATTGACAATAAGAGTGACATCCTGATACCTCCATTGTTGGAAGCACAACTTGTTCACTCAATCCTCTTCCTCCAGAAAGGCCCTTCATGTACCTCCAGAACCTGGGCCATTAGTGATATAGAATAAATGCTGACCTCGGCAGTAATGCACACATTCAGTGTGTAAGAAGAATCACATTTCAATCAGTAAGTGAAATGCTCTTGTTTAAAAAGGGCAGCTCCTACTCTAGAGAACAGAAGACCAGCTCTGAGATATATTTTCACACATCGAATAAACTGGCTCGATGCAGCATTGGTTGTAATTATTTGTGATCTCGTGATGGGGCTCACTGTATTTGTGTGGGCAGCATTATTGCTGAGAGATCCCAGGTTCTGTTTTTTGTTATTTCATTATGATATACTAAACAGCAACACTCCTTCATAATGGGGATTAAACTTGTTATTGTAATGAGTTTGTTCATTGTCAGAGTTTTGACACAAAGCTGAGCAGTGCTGCGGTGTCAGTCTCCCAAAGGAGCTTTCAGACAGAATAAGGCAGCATCTCTGGGAATGCATCAGCCCAGAGTTTTAAACAAGGAGCTTGTCAGCTGCCTGAAGGGACAGACCACCTCACATGGAAAAATGCTTCCACCAACTCAGCAGGTGGAGAATGTGTTCTACACCATCCTTGCTTTTATTCGTGTTCCTGGTGTGGCAAAAAGACATTTTGGACTTACTTTAATCTGCTGCTGATCTGCTCTCTGGTTTTTCCTTTTGAACAACAATGTTGCTATCTCATTGACTGGTCAGCCATATCCAGACCCCAGAACAGTGATAACAATCCAGTGAGCAGCATTCATGGTACAATTTTCCATTGACAGAGACTCCCAAAGTCACTGCTGCTGCAGAATTTCCTTACTTTAGTATTCTGTCATCTGTTCTGGTTTCATATGTTCTGAAGGTATGAAGAGAGATCATGGAACTTAGTTCTGAAGAAGGGTCTCCGGACTTTAAACATTTACTCTACTTTCTCTCTCACAGATGCTTGCCAGACCTGCTGATCAATTTCTTTTTTTTACATGTAAATAAAACCTGTGTTCGCAAGAATCTTGAAGGTGAAGGTCTGATCTGAGTGAAGTCCTCCAAGACTTTAACAGGAAAAGATAAATGATTTCCATTGGCTGGCAATTCTCTAACGAGGGGGCACAGTCTGAGAATGAGAGCCAGAGCGTTCAGGAGGAATGTTAGGATGCACATCTACACACAAAGGATGGGAGAGGTTTGGATCTCTCTTCCAGAAACGACAGTGGATACTGGAACTGTTAGTCAGTTTAAATGAGAAAGTTTTTTTTTAAATAAAGGAACTGAAGGATACACGTGTTTTGATTTGTGAAGCTACATCCATCTATCATGCCACCCAGAAATGTTCTCGTTCTCACAGTCTCTGGTTAGAGAATTCAAAAGTCTTGACAGATTGTCCCCCTGGTCTTTGTACGTTGAGGTGTTTGTCATGTACAGATGTGTAGATTTACAGTGCACATATCACCACAGTGCACACCCTCACTTGATGTCACGACGGGAGCCCTTAATGCTCTGTTATACTGCACTTAGTCATAGAGATGTACAGCATGGAAACAAATCCTTCAGTCCAACTCATTCATGCCAACCAGATATCCTAACCTAATCAAGTCCCATTTGCCAGCACCTGGCCTGTATACCTCTAAATCTTACTATTCTTATACCGGTCTACATGCCTTTTAAATGCTGTAATTGGACCCATCTCCACCACTTCATTCCATACACACACCATCCTCTATGTGAAAAAGTTATCTCCTTAGGTCCATTTTATATCTTTCACTCTCACTCCAATTTGGGACTCTCTCACCCCAGGGGAAAGACTTTGTCCGATCCATGCACCTCATGATTTTATGAAACTTGAGAAGCCTCCGACGCTCCAGGGAAAACAGCCCCAGCCTCTTTCAGCCTCTCCCTATTGCTCAAATCCTCCACCCTGGCAATATCTTTGTAAATCTTTTCTGAACCCTTTCAAGATTCACAACATTCTTCGATAGCAAGGAGACCAGTATTGCACGTGGCCTAACCAATGTCCTGTACAGCCACAACATTACCTCCTAATTCTGATACTCAATACTCTGACCAATAATGGAAAGCATACAAGTGCCTTCTTCACTATCCTATCTGCCTGCAACGCTACTTACAAAGAACTATGAACTTGCACTCCAAGGTCTCTTTGTTCAGCAGCACACCCTTACCATGAAGTGGATATGACGTGCTCTGATTTGATTTTCCAAAATGCAGCACCTTGTATTTATCTAAATTAAACTCCAACTGCCATTGCTCGGCCCATTGGCCCGTCTGATCGAGATCCCATTGTACTCTGAGGAAACCTTCTTCACTGTCCACTGCACCTCCAATTTTGTTGCCACCTGCAAACTTACTAACTATACCTCCTACATTTGCATCCAAATCATTTATATAAATGATGAAAATCAGTGGATTCAACACCAATCCTTGGAGTACATCAGTGGGCATAAGCGTCCAGTCTGAAAAGCAAACTTATACCACCACCTCTAGCCTTCGAGTCAATTCAAATGGCTAATTTTCCCTGTATTCCATATGATTTAAGCTTGCTAACCAGTATCCCATGGGAAACCTTGTCAAACACAAAGTCCATACAGATCCTGTTCACCGCTTTGCCTTCATCAATCCTCTTTGTTGCTTCTTCAAAGAAATCAGTCAAGTTCGTATAACATGATTTCTCACACACAAAACCATTGCTAGTTTAAACTTAATCAAACTTTGGTCACTGGCCCCAAAGTGTTCCCCCACTGACACCTCAGTCACCTGTCCTCAGTCTGTTATCATTGTGATAGGCTGTTTCATTGCTGTTAATTTGAATTAAAATGAGAAAAACCTGAACTGACTGGACGCTGCTCCTCCATCAGGTAGCTAGTGGGACAGGATCACAGGACACCGAATTTATAATAAATTCTGTGTTCCATGATCTTGCCCCACGAACTACCCAATGAAGCTCTCAAAAGCTAATGCTTCCAATTAAACCTGTTGGACTATAACCAGATGTTGTGTGATTTTTAACATTGGCCACCCCAGCCCAACACTGACATGTCCTCATAAAATCCCTACAGTGTGGAAACAGGCCGTTCAGCCCAATAAGTGCACACCAAGTGAATCTGATTGATTCATTCATTGATTAGAGTCAAGGGATAATTCAGCACCTTCTTCAGTTGCTGCCTGAACTTTGTCTGGGTCAGAATAAACATACCATGCAGCAACTGAGAAACTGCATCATGAGTCCCATTTCCAGCGCAATTCATGTAGATACGTAGACCAAGAGCCTATCACAAACATTTGCCTCCATATCGAATAAATTGTTAACACTAACAGTAACAAGATGGATTTACTTCAGCTTTGCATCTTGGTGTCCCTGTGAGACTCTCCACTGGTCTCCTGTGGGCTCTGCTGGTCATTAACATGTGTCTGATGATGAAAACATTGAGCAGCAGAATCAGGGGAAATTGGAAATTTCGAGTTAGAATGTGGTGGAGGAACTCAATTATGATCCAGACTCGAGTAATAAACACTGATTTTTACATCACAAAGCCAGGGGGCGTTATCCAGCCATTACTGAGCTGGGAGAATAAAATACCAGAAGGTTTTCTTTAAACAGCTCAGTACAGTCGCTGTTCCCAGAGCAGTTTTCTAACTGAAATATTTAAATTCAGCTTCTGGCAACAAATGGCCACAAATCGATCGAAGGTGAAAGTGATGGCAAACCAGGCAGGACCGTCCGACCAATATAAAACATTACAGCATAAATATTATACATGCGGATGTCCCACAGGAAACTGTCGTGTTCTCAATAAACAATCAGAATGTGTATCAATATCAGGTTGAGAATAACGACAAGTAGACCTGCCACTACCATGGCCACCAGGTAACGATATCACATGAAGACAATCCACAATCTTTATCAAGCAGCATGAAGATCATCACTACATTAACTGTGAGGAATTCAAGCAAACAAATTATAAGTTAATTTGGAGGTAAGGTTACAGTACCTTAATAGTTAGTACTGCTGCCCCACAGTGCCAGGGACGGAGCCTTGATTCCAGTCTGGGTCAACAGTCTGTGTGAAGTTTGCACATTCTCCCTGTGTCTGCATGGGTTTCTACTCAGTTCTTCATTCCCAAAATGTGCAGGTTAGATGATTGACCATGGTATATTTGCCCCAGAGTGACCGGGATTGTGCAGGTTCATTGGATTAGCTTTGTGAAATGCAGGGCTAGGGTGGGGGTGCTCGGCCTGAGGTCAGTGCAGACTTGAGGGGCAACATGGCATCTTGTTCACTGTAAAGATTCTATTCAGTAATTCTATGCCTCACAGCACTCTGAGAAAAGGAGAAAGATCTCTTCATTTCTGTAACCAATCAAAGTTGCCTTATTTCAGAGAAAAAAACAATAAGTGTCCTCCAGCTCTTGTCTCAATTTTAATGTTTCTTGCAAGGAGTCACCCATGAAGGAAACGTTGCTGCAGCTGTTCCCAGTTTTACTGAGATCACAGCTGGAGGACTGTCTGAGACTGTTTTTATCTCCTTATCTCAGAAAGAATTTAATTACATGAGAAAGTGTATGGGCACAGCTCACTTAGTTGATTCCTGGGATGACGAGTTCATCCCATGTGGAAATGTTGCACAGTTTGGATGTATAACCATTGAAGTTCAGCAGAAATGGACATGATCATATTGAGACATAACTGAACCTGAGAGGACTTGACAGGCTGGATAATGAGAGGATGGCTCCCCACGTGTGGGTGTGTTGAACGAGGGGAACTGTAGAATGTTTCAAAATGTGGCCTCTTCCATTTCAGACTGAGATAAAGATGTATCTGATAATGTGTTGCCCAGAGAGCAGTGAAGGCTGAATTTGATAGATATTTCATCAACGAGACAGCCAGTGCTTATGTGGGCCAGGTTTGATGGGGTTGGATGGTTTCCATCTGTTCTTATTTGTTGTGCATCACGTCATAAGTAGGAGGTGATTCATTCCAAGGACAATCACTTTAAATGTAAGGGTGCTTCCATTTTAGATTGAAGTGAGGATGCTCCTTTGTCCTGAGGGCTGTGCTAACTGTGGTATTCTCATCTGCAGGGAACATTGAAGATATTCAAGGCTGAGCTCAGTAGCACATTCATGGCCAAAGAAGCCCATGTTTATTGGGAACAGAGATGGACAGGGAGTTCAACCACAGTCAGATCAGCTCTGATCTGTCTGAATGGTGTAGCAGGGACCGAATGGCAACTGGTGGTCCTACCTCCCGTGTAATGTCACACAACACGTCTCTCGGTGAATTCCTCAAGGCTATTACTGAGGCAAAGGAATACACCATTCAGCCCCTCTAAAGGGTTGCATAGGAATTTACATTCAGCACTTACAGCTTACTGCACAGTGTACCAAGGAGGTGATGCAATTCTTTAAAACAGATAAAGAGGAAATTGAGAAGAGAGAACAAAGAAGAGCACAGCACAGAAACAGGCCCTTCGGCCCACTAAGACTGTGCTCACACTTGATGCCTTTCCAAATGCAAAACCTTTTATCTTTTCGTGGTCCATATCCCTAGATTCCCCGTCTATTCAATAAATTGCTTTTGGATCCACCTCCACCATTATCTTAGGAAGCACATTCCAGGCACTTATCACCATCTGCTTCCAAAAGCTGTCTCACATCTCCTTTAAACTTTCCCTTCTTACCTTAAAACTATACCCACGTGCAATTGAGATTAGTATCCTGGGAAAAAGGCTCTGAGTATCCATTCTGGCCATGCCTCTCAGAATGTTTTTAACTTCTTTCAAATCTCCCCCTCATTCATCAGTGCTCAAGTGAAAATACAAGTTGGTCCAATCTCTCCTCATTGCCAGTACTTTCCAAAGTAGCCAAGTTCCTGGTAAACCAAAGCCTCCACATCTTTCTGGTAGTGTGGTGATCACAAATATACACAATATTCACACAAAGTACTCAAGATTCGACAGGCCTCTTCGTATTGTTGATTCCATGGTTCTCAGCACTGAATTGAATGATATGCTGTTGATTTTGGTGGACAATAAAGAGACAGAGACATTTGTCAGAGTCTGGAATCATGATGTCAGATTTCGAAAGGATGATAGATATCCTTCTCAACAGGGCATGATTGAACCAGAATTTCTACAATAATGGGTTGTTGCTATTACTGTCTGCAATTGAATTCAAAACCACCAGCTGTTCTAGGGGGCGGGGGTGGGTGTGGAAGGTGTGGAGGTGGTGACGTGGGGGTATTTGATTCCACAGTAATAGCCTGGGGCTCTGATCGCAAGTGTATTGATATTATCACAATCCCACTGACTCTCAAGAAGTCAGCAACTTTCAGAGATAAGACTTAACATTTCGGGTCAAATTATTTGTGGCTGTAAGAGAATAGGAAAAGGTGAATCTGGATAAAACAAAGGTGCAGATGATGGTTTATTCAGCAGCTAGACTGAGACAAAAGGGGAGACTTGAGATATTGTGGAGTTGATAGTGAACAGGATTGGTGCTGAACAGGATTGGTGCTGGAGAGAATATAGAAATAGATATCAGCTTAGAGCAAAAGTGCTTGTTGGAGTTATAAGCAGGTTGATTCCACTTTAGATATTGACATTAAAATTGTTTGGTAAGGAATTGAGTTTCTGAACAGAGTTCATGGCCATGGCTTCTTTTTTTTCAGTATTTAAATTATGAGGACAGTAAGTTCGTTCAACAAGGTTTATTGAATTCATAGTAAGATAGAAAGACTTACCAGGAATAATAGTGAGGAGAGGATAGAAACCAGCTTGAATCAGCCAAAGCACTCTTAAAGTCCACCCAATCTTGAGGAAGATTGTGAAGACCCAAATGTAAACCCCTGGTCAGTATTGGAACAGTCCAGTCTTTTGTTCTCATATTCTGGTCCATTGTTGGAACACTCTAGTCCATTGCCTTCAGACTTTGATCTCTTCTCTCCCCCACTCTTGAACTGTTGATCCTGGTTAGCGCTGAAAGTGAAATTCCTACTGACACTGTGTGATAACATTGTAAGAGCTCCTTTTAAATAGGAAGTAAATCTTTTAGTGAAATAATTTGATCATAGAGACTGACATTAACTACAATCACTGAAAGAGCAGGTTCGCTTAACCCCATTCAAACCAATTTATTTTATACCATTGTAAATTACAACATTTGCTCAGTCTGGATGGGATGTCTGAGTGTTTTTGAGGAATGGACACAACAGCAAAGTGATTGATCTTAACGACTTAATGCTCCATAGATATGCGAGTGTGGTCAGATGACTGAAGAGTTTTCAATTACCATTTGTTTTCATTAATGAAGAGACAAATCCTGTAATAAAGAACAGCCAATATAATATAATTAAAATATTTAGGATACTTCCAGAGTCTACCATTTGGGGAGAATAATTTGTTCCTCAGAAACATTGGATTTACAAGAAGCAACTACAATACAGATGCAAATGGAAAACATATGCATAGACAAGAAAGGTCAGTTTATTAAGCTAGTATCAGAGCAGATCAATGAAGATGGTCCTGTAGATTTTTTCAACTAAAATACAATCAAGGGTCATTGCCGTGGAAACGAAATCTACTCAACTATTAGCAAGAAAGCATCATTATTTTGAATCCTGCAGGATTGACTACTCTGCTACGCCAGATGCCTTAATGCAAAGGACACTGAAGCATTGTACAGATGCTTGCCTTATATTGTTCCTTATCACATTCTCGAGGGCAATTCCCTGGTCTTTCAGACAAAATGGTTCTTCAGCCTTAGCTGAGTTCGACTATATCAAGGTCATGTAGAATGTTTACTGAATTCACATCGAGTTAAGCTGACGGCAACCCTTCATCAAAGCATCGTTTACAAAGCTAAGTACAGTGTTGAATTAAAGAAATGCATTCTCTTTCAATTTCACAGTAAATGGATCATTAATTTCACAGTAACGGGATAATTTTCCATTACATTATCCTCCTTTTTGTCATTTTATGACAACAAGGACAACTACAGCAACAACTACAAAGAAATACGGAGCCGTAATAGCGATATGTCAGAAAATGTTTCAGAAACACCAGGCCTTTCCTCAGATACCACCTACCCGAAACATAACTTTGTGGTGGTATCTTCACTTGCTCTGGTTGTGCCCTGTACACAGCCCATGTGTGAGCTGCGGCAGCCCCATAATCGTATGAGGCTTCTAATCACTACTTGAACTTAATTGGTTCTGGTACTGTCCGATATTTCCTCAGGCCCAGCTACACGCTTGTAATGGCTGGTATGTACCCACGTGGCTCTTTCTGCGATCTTAACTGTTGTCAGTGTTGTGAGGAGCACTTGAAACGGTCCCAGCCATCTCTTCACCCTCCAGGTTTTCCTTCTGAAGTCTTTCACCACTATCCAGTCTCCCAGTTCTACATCACACAGCTTCCCTCCTGCTGGTTGGGGTAGTGCTGCTTTCACATGATTCTGTATTTGAGACAAAAGTGCAGAGAGTTTTATACAGTAACACAACATCTCATTCTCACAGCGGCCTGTTATCTGTCTTACCTTAGGTCTTGGGGTCCATTCCTGTGGTGGGTGGTCTACCAAACAAAATGTTAAATGGGCTAATATTAGCTCTTCCTCTCCTCCTCGATATCATATACACGAGCACAATCAGGAGTGACTTTGTCCATGTCACCACTAGTTCCTCACAACATTTTGTCAATTTGTTTTTTGGGGTAGCATTTTCGCTTTCCATTGCCCCACGACTCACTGTGTGGTAGGCACAGTGTTGTTTCATGTTTATCCCCAAATAATCACTGATATGCCGTAAGGCACAATTGACAAATGGTGTCCCAATGTCGCTACTGATCCTATCAGGAATGCCCCATCTCGGAATGATCTCAGTGAGCAAAGCCTTGGCTACTGCACTGACATCCTGTTTAGACATGAGGAACGCTTCCATCCATTTGGAAAAAAATATCAACTATTACCAGTAAATACCTTTTCCCTTCGCTGGGAGTTAACTCAATGAAATCCATCTGTAAATGTTCAAAGGGTTTTTGAGATTGGGGGTGTGCTGCCTAACTCATCTGTGTTCCCCTCCCCACATTATTCGTGTCACAGATAACACAACACTCATAATATTTCTGGGAGTAATGAGTAAATCCCTTTGTGTACCAGTGTGCCAAAATACTGTTACACGTCCTCCCTTTTGATACATGATCCTTGCCATGTGTCAGTTTGGCATAGAATGGAAATAATGATGGTGGTAGACAGGGTTTCCCATTGGCGCTACACCATACTCTTTCCCTCACACTGCATCCTGCTTTTGTCTGCTCACGCTTTTCTTCTGGTGTGGCCTGTGACTGTAGCCCCGTACATCTGTTGGGGAACACATTTTTGTCATGCCCATGACAATCTGCTCAGTTGGTGGCTGCTGGGCTACCGTTCTTGCTGCTGAGTCTGCCCTCGCAGTGCCTTGGGAAATAAGATCATTATTTTTTGTGTGAGCTTCACACTTACACACAGCGATTGATTTAGGCAACAGGACCACTTCCAGGAGGTCGGACATCAGGTCGCGGTATGTGATGGGCTTTCCAGTGGAGGTCAAGAAGCCCCTGTGTTTCCACAGGGTTCCAAAATCATGTACAACCCCAAAGATATATATGCTATCGGTGTAAATATTCACTGTCCTTTCCTCAGCCAACTTACAGGCCTCAGTCAAGGCAATCAGCTCCGCTGCTGGCGCTGACAGATGGGAAGGGAGTGATCTCACTTTGACTACCTCGTAGATAGTCACTGCGTCATACCCAGCACAATTCTGGCCTGTTCCGTTGCTCCTGAATGTTGACCCATCCACAAACAAACTCCATATCTGGATTCTGTCATGGTCAATCCTGCTCATCTGGTCTGGGGCTGCAAATTTCATTAGTTACAGCAACACAATCGTTTGGGTCTCTGTCTCCTTCTGTGGGGAGAAGGCTAGCCGGGTTAAGGGCGTTCCATCGCTTTATTGTAATGTTAGGCGTCTCCAATTACACAGTATTGTATCGGAGCCAACGTGCTGCTGACATGTGTGCGGTCCTTTGCTCGGACAGCAGTCAGGATACTGCATGTGGGACCAGGAGGGTACATTCACCGCAGCCGACTATATCCCTGGATGCTACAACAGCCTTTTCAGCTGCAGCCATAGCTCACGGGCATTGAGACAATCCTGCTGCTACAGGGTCTAGTCTAGCTGAACAATATGCTACCGGCCTGAATGTTCCCCAATGATCCTGGAACAGCACAGATGTCATGCAGCCACGCTCATCATCTACCGTTTGTACAAAAGGCTGGTTTGGGTTCAGAATCCCCAGTGTAAGTGTAGATTGGAGAGACCCTTTTTAATTCAACAAAGGCACTCTCGGCCTCTGGGGTCCACTGTAATGGACTTTGGTTCTGCAACCCTTTGCCATGAGCTATGTCACTTAGGGATCCTCAAGGGTTGTGTAATGTGGAGAAATGTTCTACAGTAGGAGCAAAAGGGTCAATTCAGCGCTCGAGATGAAGTGAAAGACCTTCAAGGTCCTGGCGCTTGCGCTTCCTGGAAATCTTCAGAATCTCACCCAGTCGTGGGATCCCAGGACGAGCCCCCAAGTTTACTGTCATGGAAATTATATCGACTTGACTCAATAATTAGCCAGAGCAAAGCAAGGGTCTTCATTAAAAATTTTGCAAAATTGACCATTACACTCAGTCAGATGCCTCAATGCAATGAGTACCCAAACATTTACAGAGACACCTGGCTTATAGCATTCCTTATCACAGTCTCAAGTGCAGAGACTGGAGAAACTCAAGTTGTTATCCTCTCATCCCTTGGTGCTAGACATAACAGTTATTCAGCTTTCTCTGAGTTCGACTATCGCAAGGTCGAGTTGAATTTTGCAGAATTCAGAGATAAGCTAACTGCAACCCTTCATCAAAGCATCGTTTACAAAGCTCAGCACAGCATTGATTTAAACAAAGCATTCTCTTTAAACTTTACAGTAAATGGATAATTAATTTCACAGTAAATAGATAATATTCTATTGCAGTCACAGTGTGTTGAGAGAGATTCATAGGGTGTCACATTGTGTCCCAGAGAGAGTTACCGTGAGTCAGAGTGTCAAAGTGTGTCTCAGAGTGTCAGAGAGTATCAAAGTGTTTCACGGTGGATCTTAGAGAGGGTCTCAGTGTGTCAAAGAGAATGTCAGAGAGTGTCACAGTATGTCAGAGAGAGACAGGGAATATCACAGTGATAGAGAATGTTGCAGGGTATCAGAGAATGTCACAGTGTATCTCAGAGACAGTCTGAGAGTGTCAAAGTTTATCAGAGAGTGGCACAGTATGTCTAAGACAGTGTCAGAGAAAGTCACAGTGGATGTCGGAGAGTGTCAGAGAAAGTCAGAGAGTGTCACAGTGTGTCTCAGGGAGTCTCAGAGATTGTCAGGGAGTGTCACAGTGTGTCACAGTCTGTCAGAGAGTGTCACAGTATTTCTCAGAGAGCGTCAGATATTATTACAGTGTCTTAGAGAGGGATAAAAGTATGTCTCTGAGAATGTCAGAAAGTGTCACAGTGACTTAAAGAGTGTCACAATGTGTCAGAGAGTGTCACAGTGTGCCTCACGGAGTGTCGGAAAGTGTCACAGTGTCTCAGTGGATGTCAGTCTGTCAGAGCGTGTCACAGTGTGTCAGAGAGAGAGTCGGAGAGAGTCACAGAGTGTTTCATACAGAACCAAAAAGTAACACAGTATGTCACAATCTGTCAGAGAGTGTCACAGTGTTTCTCATAGGGTGACAGAGAGAGTCAGAGAGTGGCACAATGTGTCTCAGAGAGAGTCAGTGAGTGTCAAAGTGGGTCTCAGAGATTGTCAGAGAGAGTCAAAAAAGTGGTACAGTGTGTCGCAGTCTGTCAGAGTGTCCAAGATTATCACAGTGTCTTCAGAAGGTTTCAGAAAGTGTCAAAGAGAGTCAGAGAGTGCCACAGTGTGTTTCAGAGATGGTCAGAGTATGTCACAGTGTGCCTCCAAGAGTGTCACAGTGTATCGGAGAGTGTCACAGTGTCTCGCAGCCGGTCAGAGAGAATCAGAGAGTGTCACAGTGTGTCTCAGAGTGTGTCAGAGAGAGTCAGAGAGTGTCACAGTGTGTCTCTGAGAGTGTCAGAGACAGTGAGAGAGTGTCATAGTGAGCCTCAGTGAGTCAGAGAGTGTCACAGTGTGTCCCAGAGAGAGTCAGAGTGTCGCAGTGTGTTTCAGTGTGTCAGAGAGAGTCAGAGAGTGTCACCGTGTGTCTTTGAGAGTGTCAGAGAGAGTCAGAGAGTGCCACAGTGCGTTTCAGAGAGTGTCAGAGAGGGTCAGAGTATGTCACAGTCTGTCTCAGAGAGTGTCACAGTGTATCAGAAAGTGTCACAGTGTCTCACAGTTGGTCAGAGAGTGTCAGAGAGAGGCAGAGAGTGTCACAGTGTGTCTCAGAGAGTGTCAGTGAGAGAGAGCGAGTGTCACAGTCTGTCAGAAAGTGTCACAGTGTGCTACAGAGAGTGTCGGAGAGAGTCTAAGTGTGTCACTGTGTGTTTCAGAGTGTGCCAGAGAGAGTCGGAGATTATCACAGTTTGTCTCAGAGAGAGTCAGAGAGTGTCACAGGGTTTTTCAAAGAGTGACAGAGAGTCAGAGAGGGGCACAGTGTGCAAGCAAGTGGCACAGTATGTCTCAGAGAGAGTCGGAGAGTGTCAACGTGTGTCTCTGAGAGTGTCAGAGACAGTGAGAGAGTGTCACAGTGAGCCTCAGTGAGTCAGAGAGTGTCACAGTGTGTCTCTGAGAGAGTCAGAGTGTCTCAGTGTGATTCAGAGTATGTCAGAGAGAGTCAGAGAGTGTCACTGTGTGTCTTTGAGAGTGTCAGAGAGAGTCACAGTGTATCGCAGTCTGTCAGAGAGAGTCAGAGATTGCCACAGCGTGATTCAGAGAGTGCCAGGTAGGGTCAGAGTCCGTCACAGTTTGTCTCAGAGAGTGTCATAGTTTATCAGAGTATGTCCCAATATCTCACAGTCAGTTCGAGTGTCAGAGAGAGTCGGAGAGTGTCACAGTGTGTCTCAGACAGTGTCAGTGAGAGACAGAGAGTGACACAGTCTGTCAGAGAGAGCGACAGTGTGTTGCAGAGAGTGTCAGAGAGGGTTTGAGTATGTCACAGTTTGTCTCAGAGAGAGTCACAATGTATCAGAGTGTGTCCCAGTGTCTCACAGTCGGTCAGAGAGTGTCAGAGAGAGTCGGAGAGTGTCACAGTGCATCTCTGAGAGTGTCAGAGAGAGTCAGTGTCACAGTGTGTAACAGTCTGTCAGAGAGTGTTACAGCGTGCCTCAGAGAGTGTCACGGTCTGTCAGAGAGTGTCACAGTGCCTCAGAGAGTGTCACAGTGTGTCTCAGAGTGTCAGAGTGTCGCAGTGTGTCAGAGATTGTCACAGTGTGTCAGAGAGAGAGTCAGAGTATCAGAATGTGTCAGAGAGTGTCACACTGTCTCAGAGAGAGTTAGAGAGTATCACTGTGTGTCTGAGAGTGGCAGAGAGTGTAAGAGAGTGTCACAGTGTATGACAGTCTGTCAGAGAGTGTCACAGTCTGACTCAGAGAGTGGCAGAGAGTGTTGCAAAGAGTCAGAAAGTGTCACAGTCTGTCTCAGAAAGAGGCAGAGAGTGTCACAGAGTGTCTCATACAGAGTCAAAAAGTGTCACAGTGTGTTAGAGAGTGGCACAGTATGTCTCAGAGAGTGTTAGAGAGTGCCACGTGGGTCTCAGAGTGTCAGAGAGAGTCAAAATGTGTCACACTGTGTCACAGTCTATCAGAGATGTCACAGTGTTTCGGAGAGTTTCAGAGAGAGTCACAGTCTGTCACAGAGATTGTCAAACAGGGTCAGAGTGTGTCACAGTCTGTCTCAGAGTGTCACAGTGTGTCTCACAGAGTGTCAGAGAGTTTCACATTGTCTCAGTGGATGTCATAGTGTGTTAGAAATTGTCACAGTGTGTCAGAGAGAGAGTCAGGGAGTGTCACAGTGTGTCAGAGAGTGTCACAGTGTGTCTCAGAGAGAGTCACAGAGTGTCAGTGTGTCTCAGAGAGTGTCAGAGAATGTCAGCGATAGTCACAGTGTGTCACAGTCTGTCAGAGAGTGTCACGGTGAACCTCAGAGAGTGTCACAGTCTGATTCAGAGATTGTTGCAGTATGTCACAGTCTGTCCGAGAGCGTCACAGTGTGTCATTGTCGGTCAGAGGGTGTCACAGTGTGTCTCACTGTCTCACAATCGGTCAGAGAGAGACGGAAAGTGTCACAGTGTGCCGCCAAGAGTGTCACAGTGTGTCTCAGAGAGTGTCAGAGAATGTCAGAGAAAGTCAGAGTGTCAGTGTGTCTCAGAGAGTGTCAGAGAATGTCGGTGATTGTCACAGTGTGTCACAGTCTGTCAGAGACTGTCACAGTGTGCCTCAGAGAGTGTCGAAGAATGTCACAGTCAGTTTCAGAAAGTGTTAGAGAGTGTTGCAGTGTGTCACAGTCTGTCAGAGAGTGTCACAGTGTGTCACTGTTGGTCAGAGAGTGTCACAGTGTGTCTCATCGTCTCACAATAGATCATACAGAGACAGAACGTGTCAAAGTGTGTCTCAGAGAGTGTATGAGAGTGTCATTATGTGTGTCAGACAGTGTCAGAGAGATTCAGAGTGTGTCACAGTGTGCCTCAGAGAGTGTTGCAGTGTGTCACAGTGTGTCTCAGAGAGTGTCAAAGAGAGTTAGAGAGTGTCACAGTGGGTCAGAGAATGTCACAGTGTGTCTCAGAGACAGTGAGAGAGTGTCAATGTATATCAGAGAGTGGCACAGTATGTCTCAGACAGTATCAGAGAGTGTCACAGTGGGTGTCATAGAGTGTCAGAGAAAGTCAGAGTATGTCCAAGAGGGTCAGAGTGTGTCATAGTGTGTCTCAGAGAGTGTCAGAGTGTGTCTCTGGGATTGTCAGAGAGAGGCATGGAGTGCCACAGTGTGTCACAGTCTGTCATAGAGTATCACAGTCTGTCTCAGAGAATGTCCGAGATTATCATAGTGTCTTAGAGAGGGATACAGTATGTCTCTGAGAGTGAAAGAAAGTGTCACAAAGTCTTAAAGAGTGTCACCGAGTGTCAGAGAGAGTCACAGAGTGTCAGAATGGGTCAGAGAGTGTCAAAACTGTGTCTCAGTGAGAGACAGAGAGTGTGACTGTGTGTCTCAGAGAGTGTCAGAGAGACAGACAGCGTCAGTGTATCACAGTCTGTCAGAGGGTGTCACAGTCTGACTCAGATAGTGGCAGAGAGTGGCAGAGAGAGTGAGAGAATTTCACAGTGTCACAGAGTGTCAAAGAGAGTCAGAGAGTGTCAAAGTATATCAGAGAGTGGCACAGTATGTCTCAGACAGTGTCAGAGAGTGTCACAGTGGATGTCAGATAGTGTCAGAGAAAGTCAGAGACTATCCCAGTGTGTCACAGAGAGTGTCAAAGAGGGTCAGAGTGTGTCACAGTGTGTCTCAGAGAGTGTCACAGTGTGTCTCATGGAGTGTCAGAGAGAGTGAGGGAGTGTCACAGTGTGTCATTGTCAGTCCGAGAGTATCACAGTATGTCTCAGAGAAAGTCAGAGATTATCACAGTTTCTTAGAGAGGGATACAGTATGTCTCTGACAGTGTCGGAAGGTGTCACAGTGTCTTAAAGAATGTCACAGTGTGTCAGAGTGTCACAGTGTGTCTCACAGAGAGTCAGAGAGTGTCACAGAGTGCTTCATACAGAGTCAAAACGAGTCACAGTATGTCACAGCCTGTCTGAGAGTGTCACAGTGTTGCTCAGAGAGTGACCGAGAGAGTCAGAGGGTGGCACAGTATGTAAGAGAGTGGAATAGTATGTCTCAAAGAGTCAGAGATTGTCAAAGTGGTTATCAGAGAGTTACAGAGAGTTAATAAGTGTCACAGTGTATCGCAATCTGTCAGAGTGTGCCGCAGTGTGTTTCAGAGAGTTTCAGAGAGGGTCTGAGTATTCCACAGTGTGTCTCAGAGAGTGCCACAGTGTGTTTCAGAGAGTGTCAGAGAGGGTCAAAGTACCGCACAGTGTGTCTCAGAGAGTGTCACAGTGTGTTTCAGAGCGTGTCAGAGAGAGTCAGAGAGTGGCACAGTGTATCTCAAAGTAAGTCAGAGAGTGTCATAGTGTGTCTCAGAGAGTGTCAGCAATGTCACAGTGTGTCAGAGAGTCTCATACAGTGTCAGAGAGAGAGAGAGTCAGAGAGTATGACAGTGTGTCAGAGAGTCACAGTGTGTCAGAGAGTGTCAGAGAGAGTCAGAGAGTGTCACAGTGTGTCTCAGAGTGTGTCAGCAATGTCACAGTTTTTCTGAGAGTGTCACAGGGTTTCTGAGAGAGAGAGAGTCAGACAATGTCACAGCGTGAAAGAGAGTGTCACAGCGTGTCTCAGTGTCAGAGCGAGTCAGCACGTGTCACACTGTGTCTCAAGGTGTGTCAGAGGGTGTCACAGTGTGTCAGAGATTTTCACAGTGTATTATAGAGAGAGTCAGAGTGTCTGGGAGTGTCACAGTGTGTCTCAGAGAAAGGCAGAAAGTGTCACAGTGTGTCTCAGAGCATGTCAGAGAATGTCAGAGAGGGTCACAGTCTGTTTCAGTGAATGTCAGAAGTGTCGCAGTGTGCCACAGTCAGTCAGAGAATGTCAGAGAGTGTCACAGTGTGTCTCAGAGCGTGTCAGAGAATGTCAGAGATCGTCACAGTCAGTCAGAGCGTGTCACAGTTTGTTTCAGAGACTGTCTTACAGAGAGTCAGAGAGAGCCAGAGAGTATCACAGTGTGTCGCAGAGACTGTCAGAGAGGGTCACGGTCTGTTTCAGAGAGTGTCAGAAGTGTCGCAGTGTGTCACAGTCTGTCAGAGAGTGTCAGTTTGTTACAGAGACTATCAGAGATCTCCGAGAGTGTCACAGCATGTCGCAGAGATTGTTAGAGTGTGTCTCAGTGAGTGTCAGAGAGAGGTGGAGTGTGTCACATTGTGTCAGAGAATGTCACAGTCTGTCTCAGAGATAGTGAGAGAGTGTCAATGATTATCAGACAGTGGCACAGTATGTCTCAGACAGTGTCAGAGAGTGTCACAGTGGGTGTCAGAGAGTGTCAGAGAAAGTCAGATTCTATCACAGTGTGTTACAGAGAGTGTCAAAGAGGGTCAGAGTGTGTCTCAGAGAGAGAGTCACAGTGTGTCTCATGGAGTGTCAGAGAGATTGAGGGAGTGTCACAGAGTGTCACAGTCC
The DNA here is from genome assembly GCF_047496795.1 of Chiloscyllium punctatum. NCBI lineage: Eukaryota > Metazoa > Chordata > Chondrichthyes > Orectolobiformes > Hemiscylliidae > Chiloscyllium > Chiloscyllium punctatum. Next base: position 82,853,695 of record NC_092766.1, on the reverse strand, counting down.
GTCCGAGAGTATCACAGCATGACTCAGAGAGAGTCAGAGATTATCACAGTGTCTTAGAGAGGGATACAGTGTCTCGGGCAGTGTCAGGGAGTGTCAGAGAGTGTCAGTGTGTCTCAGAGAGTGTCAGAGAATGTCAGCGATTGCCACAGTGTGTCACAGTCTGTCAGAGAGTGTCACAGTGTGCCTCAGAAAGGGTCACAGTCTGTTTCAGAGAGTGTCAGAGAGTGTCGCAGTGAGTCACTGTCAGATAGAGAATGTCACAGTGTGTCTCACTGTCTCCCAATCGTGCAGAGAAAGAAAAAACGTGTCACAATGTGTCTCAGAGGGTCAGAGAGTGTCATAATGTGTCTCAGACAATGTCAGAGAGAGTCAGAGAGTGTCACCATGTATCAGAGAGTGTCAGAGAATGTCAGAGATTGTCACAGTCTGTCACAGTGTGCCAAATCACAGTGGGTGTCAGAGTTTCAGAGAAAATCAGAGACTATCACATTGTGTTACAGAGAGTGTCAAAGAGGTTCAGAGTGTGTCACAGTGTGTCTCAGAGAGTTCAACGGTCTGTCTCAGAGTGTTTCAAAGAGGCTCAGAATGTGTCACAGTGCGTCTCAGAGAGTGTCACAATGTGTCTCAGAGCGTGTCAGAGACAGTCACAGTGTTTCTCAGATTGTGTCAGAGAGAGTCAAAAAGTGTCATACTTCATCTCACTCTATTAGAGAGGGTCTCAGTGTGTTTCAGAGAGTGTCAGAGTGTATCACAGTCTTTCGCAGAGTGTCAAAGAGGGTCAAAGTGTGTCACAGTGAGTCTTAGAGAGTGTAAAACTGTGTCAATGTTAGTCAGAGAGTGCCACAGTGTGTCTCAGAGAGTGTCAAAGAGTGTCACAGTGTGTGTTAGAGCGTATCAGAAAACGTCAGATATTCTCACAGTCAGTCAGAGAGTGTTGCAGTTTGTTTCAGAGAGTGTCTTACAGTCGGTCAGAGAGAGCCATAGAGTATCACAGTGTGTCTCAGAGAGTGTCAGAGAATGTCCCAGAATGTCACAGTCAGTCAGAGAGTGTCACAGTTTGTTTCAGAGAGTGTCTTACAGTCGGTCAGAGAGAGCCAGAGAGTATCACAGTGTGTCTCAGAGAGTGTCAGAGAGTGTCACAGTGTGTCTCAGAGAATGTCAGAGAGTGCCACAGTGTGTCACTGTCGGTCAGAGAATGTCAATTTGTTTCAGAGACTGTCAGAGATCTCCGAGAGTGTCACAGCATGTCTCAGAGATTGTCAGAGTGTGTCGCTGTGTCATAGTCTGTCAAAGCGAGTCACAGTGTGTCTCAGGGAGTGTCAGAGAGAGTTAGGGAGTGTCTCAGTGTGTCACAGTCAGTCCGAGAGTATCACAGTATGTCTCAGAGAGAATCAGAGATTATCACAGTGTCTTAGAGAGGGATACAGTATGTCTCTGAGAGTGTCAGAAGGTGTCACAGTGTCTAGAAGAGTCTCACAGTGTGTCAGAGAGTGTCGCAGTTTGTCACAGTCCATCAGAGCGTGTCGCAGTGTTCACAGGCAGAGTCAGAGAGTGTCTGAGAGTGTCACAGCATGTCTCAGAGATTTTCAGAGAGTGTCGCAGTGTGACACAGTCCGTCAGAGAGAGTCACATTGTGTTTCAGAGAATGTCAGAGAGTGTCGCAGAGTGTCAGAGAGAGTTAGCGAATGTAACAGTGAGTCAGAGAATGTCACAATGTGTCTCAGAGACAGTGAGAGAATGTCAATGTATAACAGATTGTGGCACAGTATGTTTCAGACAGTGTCAGAGTGTCACAGTGGGTGTCAGAGAAAGTCAGAGAGTGTCAAAGAGGGTCGGAGTGCGTCACGGTGTGTCTCAGACAGTGTCACAGTGTGTCTCAGGGATTGTCAGAGAGAGTCATGGAGTGCCACAGTGTGTCACAGTCTGTCAGAGAGTATCACAGTATGTCTCAGAGAGCGTCCGAGATTATCATAGTGTCTTAGAGAGGGATACCATATGTCTCTGAGAGTGTGAGATAGTATCACAATGTCTTAAAGAGTGTCACAGTGTGTCAGAGAGAGAGAGTCACAGTGTCAAAATGTGTCAGAGAGTATCACAGTTTGTCTCAGAGAGTGTCAGAGAGAAGCAGAGAGTGCCAAAGTTTATCAGTCTGTCAGAGAGTGTCACAGTCTGACTCAGATAGTGGGAGAGAGTGTCAGAGAGAGTCAGAGAGTGTCAATTGTGTCTCAGACAGTTGCAGGGAGTGTCACAGTGGGTGTCAGAGAAAGTCAGAGAGTGTCAAAGAGGGTCAGAGTGTGTCACGGTGTGTTTCAGAGAGTGTCACAGTGTGTCTCAGGGATTGTCAGCGAGAGTCACAGAGAGTCAGTCAGAGAGTGTCACAGTTTGTTTCAGAGGGTGTCTTACAGTCGGTCAGAGAGAGCCAGAGACTATCACAGTGTGTTACAGAGAGTGTCAAAGAGGGTCAGAGTGTGTCACAGTGTGTCTCAGCGAGTGTCACAGTGTGTCTCAGGGAGTGTCAGAGAGAGTGAGGGATTGTCACAGTGTGTCACAGTCAGTCCGGGAGTATCACAGTATGTCTCAGAGCGAGTCAGAGATTATCAGTGTTTTTCAGAGGGATACAGTATGTCTCTGAGAGTGTCAGAAGGTGTCACTGTGTCTAAAAATGTGTCACAGTGTGTCAGACATTGTCACAGTGTGTCAGAGGAGAGTCAGAGTGTCACAGTGTGTGTCAGAGGGAGTCAGAGAGTATCTCTGTCTTTCAGAGAGTGTTACAGTGTGTCAGAGAGTGTCACAGTGTGTCTCGAAGAGAGTCAGAGAGTATCACTGTGTGCTTCAGAGAGGGTTAGAGAGTATCACTCTGTGTCTCAGAGTGTGTCAGAGAGTATCAATGCGTGTCTCAGAGTGTCAGAGAGTGTCATCATGTATCTCAGAGAGTGTCAGAGTGTGTCTCAGACAGCATCAGTGAGTTTCACAGTCTGTCAGAGTGTGTCTAAGAAGGTCAGAGAGTGTCAAAGTGTTTCACGGTGTGTCTCAGAAAGTGCCACAGCGTGTCTCAGAGAGTGCCACAGTGTGTCTCAGAGAGTGTCAGAGAGAGTTTGAGAGTGTGGCAGTGTTTCTCATAGTCTGTCAGAGAGTGTCACAGTGTTTCACAGTCTGTTAGAGTGTGTCCAAGTAAGTCTCAGAGTGTCACGTGCGTCAGAGTGAGAGAGTCAGAGAGTGTGATAGTGTGTCTCAGAGAGTGTCGCAGTGCTTCAGGGAGAGAGTCAGAGAGTGTCACAGTGTGTCTTACAAAATGTCAGAGAGAGTGCGACAGTGTGGCAGTGTTTCTCATAGTGTGTCAGAGAGCGTCAGAGAGTGTCACAGGGTTTCACAGTCTGTCAGAGCGTGTCCAAGTTTGTCTCAGAGTTTCACGTGTGTCAGAGTGAGAGTGTCAGAGAGTGTAATAGAGTGTCTCAGAGAGTGTCGCAGTGCATCAGGGAGAGTCAGAGAATGCCATAGTCTGACTCAGAGGGTGTCAGAGTCTGTGTCTCAGTGTGTCTCAGAGAGAGTCAGAGAGGGTCACAATGTGTAAGAGAGAGTCAAAGAGTGTCAGCAATGTGTCACAGTATTTCAATGAGTGTCACAGGGTGTAAAAGAGTGAGTCAGAGAGTGTCACAGTCTGTAAGAGCAAGTCTCAGAGTCTCAGAGGTAGTCACAAAGTGTCACAGTGTGCCTCCGAGAGGGTCCTCAAGTGTCACAGTGCTTCAGAGAGTGCCATAGTGTGTCAGAGAGAGAGAGAGTCAGAGAGTGTCACAGTGTGTCAGAGAGTGTCACGGCGCGTCTCAGAGAGAATCAGTGTGTCACAGACTGTCAGAGCATGTCTCAGAGTGTCAGAGGTACTCACAAAGTGTCACAGTGTGTCTCAGAGTGTCAGAGAGATTGTGACAGTGTGACAGAGAGTGTAACAGGGTGTCAGAGAGAGAGAGAGAGTCAGAGAGTGTCACAGTGTGACAGAGATTGTCACAGTGTGTCAGAGAGATAGCCAGAGCGTGTCAGAGAGTGTCACAGTGTGTCACAGAGAGTGTCAGAGAGAGACAGAGAGTGTCACAGTGTGTCTCAGAGAGTGTCAGACAGAGACACAGAGAGTCACAGTTTTCCACAGTCTGAAAGAAAGTGTCACAGACTATTTGAGAATGTGACAGAGAGTGTTATTGTGTGTCTCAGAGAGAGTCCGAGAGTGTTTCAGTGTGTCACATTCTGTCAGAGAGTGTCACAGTGTGTCTCAGAGAGTGTAATGGAGTGTCAGAGAGAGTTAGAGAGTGTCATAATGAGTTTCAGAGAGTGTCAGAAAATGTCAGAGAGCATCACAGTGTGTCAGAGAGTGTAACAGAGAGTCAGACATTGTCATAATGTGTCAGAGGAGAGTCAGAGTGTCACAGGGTGTCTCAGAGAGAGTCAGTGAGCATCTCTGTGTGTCTCAGAGAAAGTCAGAGAGTGTCACAGTGTGTCTCAGAGTGAGTCAGAGAGTATCTCCGTGTGTCAGAGGAGAGTCAGAGAGTGTCACAGTGTGTCGGAGTGTCACAGTGTGTCTGAGAGAGAGTTAGAGAATATCACTGTGTGTCTTAGAGAGTTTCAGAGAGTATCAACGCGTGTCTCAGAGAGTGTCAGTGAGAGTCACAGAGTGTCACATTCTGTCAGAGAGTGTCTCAGAGTGTCAGATGGAGTCAGAAAGTGTCACAGTGTGTCAGAGATTGTCACAATTTGTCAGCAAGAGAGATTCAGAGAGTTTCAGAGTGTGTCAGGGAGTGTCACAGTGACTTTCAGAGAGAGTCTGAGAGTGTTGCAGTATCTCATAGAGAGTCACATTGTGTCAGAGAGTGTCACAGTGCGTCTCAGAGCGTGTCAGAGAGTGTCAAAGTGTCAGAGAGAAAGTCAAAGAGTGTCAGAGAGTGTCACAGTGTGTCTCAGAGAGTGTCTGAGAGAGTCAGAGAGTGTCACGGTCTGTCAGAGCATGTCTCAGAGTGTCAGAGGTAGTCACATAGTTTCACAGTGTGTCTCAGAGAGGGTCTGCAAGTGTCACAGTGCTTCAGAGAGTGTCACAGGGTGTCAGAGAGTGTCACAGGATGTCAGAGAGTGTCACAGGATGTCAGAGAGAGAGTCAGAGAGTGTCACAGTGTGTCAAGAGTGTCACAGCGTGTCTCAGAGTGTGTCAGAGAGAGTCCGAGAGTGCCACAGTCTGTCAGAGCATGTCTCGAGTGTTTGAGTCAGTCACAAAGTGTCACGGTGTGTCTCAGTGTATCAGAGTCTGACAGTGTGACAGAGATTGTCACAGTGTATCAGAGAGATAGCCAGAGCGTGTCAGAGCGTGTCAGAGTGTTGCTCAGATTGTGTCACAGTGCCTCCGAGAGTGTCACATTGTGTCAGAGAGTGTCGCAGTGTGTCTCAGAGCGAGACAGAGAGTATCACTGTGTGTCTCAGAGAGTGTCACAGTGTGTCTCAGAGAGTGTCATAGAGAGACAGAGAGAGTCACAGTTTACCACAGTCTGAAAGAAAGTGTCACAGACTATCTCAGAATGTGTCAGAGAGAGTCCGAGAGTGTTACTGTATGTCTCAGAGAGTGTAATGGAGTGTCAGAGAGAGTTAGAGAGTGTCCTAGTAAGTATACAAGAGTGTCAGAGAGAGTGAGAGAGTATCTCTGTGTGTCTCAGAGAGTGTCAGAGATAGCCAGAGAGCATCGCAGTTTGTCAGAGAATGTCACAGTGTGTCAGACATTGTCACAGTGTGTCTCAGAGTGAGTCAGAGAGTATCTCTGTGTGTCTCAGAGATAGTCACAGAGCATCGCAGTGTGTCAGAGAGTGTCACAGTGTGTCAGACATTGTCACAGTGTGTCAGAGGAGAGTCAGAGTGTCACAGTGTGTGTCAGAGTGAGTCAGAGACCATCTCTGTGTGTCTCAGAGAGAGTCAGGGAGTGTCACAGTGTGTCTCAGAGTGCGTCAGAGAGTATCTCTGTGTGTCAGAGAGTCAGATAATATCTATGTGTGTCTCAGAGAGTGTTAGAGATAGTCAGAGAGCATCGCAGTGCGTCAGAGAGTGGCACAGTATGTCAGACATTGTCACGGTGTGTCTGAGGAGAGTCACAGTGTCACAGTGTGTCTCAGAGTGAGTCAGAGAGTATCCCTGTGTGTCTCAGTGAGAGGCAGAGAGCGTCACAGTCTGTCAGAGCATTTCTCAGAGTGTCAAAGGGAGTCAGAATTTGTCAGTGTGTCACAGAGATTCAGAGAGTGTCACAGTGTGTCAGAGAGTCTTACAGTGTGTCAGAGTGTGTCTCAGACGGTCAGAGAGTGTCACAGTCTGTCAGAGTGTGTCTCAGACAGTCAGAGTGTCAAAGTGTTTCCTGGTGTGTCTCAGAAAGTGCCACAGTGTGTCTCAGAGAGTGTCAGAGAGTGTCACAGTGTTTCACAGTCTGTCAGAGCGTGTCCAAGTTTGTCTCAGAGTGTCACGTGCGTCAGAGCGAGGGAGTCAGAGAGTGTGATAGTGTGTCAGAGAGTGTCGCAGTGCATCAGGGAGAGAGTCAGAGAGTGCCATAGTGTGACTCAGAGGGTGCCAGAGTCTGTCACAGTATGTCTCAGAGAGAGTCAGAAAGTGTCAGCAATGTGTCTCAGTACTTCAATGAGTGTCACAGGGTGTCAAAGAGTGAATCGGAGAGTGCCACGGTCTGTCAGAGCATGTCTCAGAGTGTCAGAGGTAGTCACAAAGTGTCACAGCGCGTCTCAGAGAGGGTCCGCAAGTGTCACAGTGCTTCAGAGTGTGTCATAGGGTGTCAGAGAGAGAGAGTCAGAGAGTGTCACAGTGTGTCAGAGAGTGTCACAGCGCGTCTCAGAGAGTGTTGGAGAGAGTCAGTGAGTGTCACAGTGTGTCTCTGAGAATGGCAGAGAGAGTCATTGTGTCACAGACTGTCAGAGCATTTCTCAGAGTGTCAGAGGTAGTCACACAGTATCACAGTGTGTCTCAGAGCGCCAGAGAGTCTCACAGTGTGACAGAGATTGTCACAGTGTGTCAGAGAGATAGCCAGAGGGTGTCAGAGTGTGTCGGAGAGTGTCACAGTATGTCTCGGAGAGAGTTAGAGAATATCACTGTGTGTCTCAGAGAGTCAGAGAGTGTCGCAGTGTATCTCAGGGAGTATCACATTGTGTCAGAGAGTGTCACAGTGTGTCTCAGAGAAGGACAGAGAGTATCACTGTGTGTCTCAGTGAGTGTCACAGTGTGTCTCAGAGAGTGTCAGAGAGAGACAGAGAGAGAGACAGTTTATACAGTGTGTCAGAGAGTGTCACAAACTGTCTCAGATTGTGTCAGAGAGTGTCAGAGAGTGTCACAGTGTGTCAGAGTCTCTCAGAAACTGTCACAGTGTGTCTCAGAGAGTGTAATGGTGTGTCTGAGAGTGTTAGAGAGTGTCACAGTGTGTTTCAGCGAGCGTCGGAGAGAGTCTGGGACCGTTCCAGTGTCACAGAGTGTCAGACATTCACACAGTGTGTCAGAGGAGAGTTTGAGAGTGTCACAGTTTGTCTGAGAGAGAGTCAGAGAGTATCTCTGTGTGTCTCAGAGTGAGGCACAGAGTGTGGCAGGGTTTCTCATAGTGCATCAGAAAGAGTCAGAGAGTGTCACTCTGTGTCAGAGATTGTCACAGTGTGACCGTGGGAGTGTCACAATGTGTCAGAGAATGTCACAGTGTCTCCCTAAGAGAGTCGGACAGTATCACCGTGTGTCGTAGAGGGTGTCAGAGAGTATCAATGCGTGTCCCAGAGTGTCCGTGAGTGTCACAGTGCGTCTCAGAGAGTGTCAGAGAGTGCCACAGAGTGTCTCAGAGAGAGTCACAGTGTGTCAGAGTGTGTCTCAGAGTGTGTCTCAGTGTCAGAGAGTGTCAAAGTGTTTCACGGAGTGTCTCAGAGTGTCACAGTGTGTCTCAGAGAGTCTCACAGTGACTTTGAGAGAGCAATAGTGTGACACAGTGTCTCAGCGAGAGACCGTGAATGTCAGAGAGAATCTCAGAGTGTGTCAGAGAGTGTCAAAGTGTGTCTCAGAGAGAGACAAAGAGTATCACTATGTGTCTCAGAGAGTGTCACAGTGTGAATCAGAGTGTCAAAGTGACTCTAAGAGAGAAATAGAGTGACACAGTGTCTCAGCGAGAGACCGAGAGTGTCAGAGAGAGTCTCAGAGAGTGTCACAGTGTGTCTCAGTGTGTGACAGAGAGTGTCACAATGTGTCTCAGAGAGAGTCAGAGAGTGTGACTCAGTGTTTCTCATCATGTGTCGGAGAGAGTCAGAGAGTGTGACAGGGTGTCACAGTCTGTCAGAGCGTGTCACAGTGTCTCAGAGAGAGAGAGTCAGGGAGTGTGACAGAGTATCAGAGAGTGTCTCAGTGCGTCAGAGAGAGAGTCAGAGAGTGTAGCAGTGTATCAGAGAGAGAGAGTCAGAGAGTGTGTCATTGTGTAAGATAGTGTCACAGTGGGTCAGAGAGAGATTCAGAGAGTGTCACAGTGTGTCTCAGCGTGTTAGAGAGTGTGACAGGGTGTCAGAGAGAGAATCAGAGAGTGACACAGAGTGTCAGAGAGTGTCACAGTATGTCACAGAAAGTGTCAGAGAGAGTCAGAGTGTCATAGTTTTTCAGAGTGTCAGAGAGAGTCAGAGAGTGTGGCAGTGTTTCTCATGGTTTGTCAGAAAGAGTCAGAGAGTATCACAGGAGCGACAGTCTGACAAAGCGTGTCATAGTTTATCTCAGAGTGTCACAGTGTCTCAGGCAGAGATGGTCAGAGAGTGTGACAGTTGTCAGAGAATGTCTCAGTGCGTCAGGTAGTGTCACAGTGTGTCTCAGAGCATGACGGAGAGTGTCATAATGTGTCTCAGAGAGAGTCATAGAGCGTCACAGTGCGTCAGAGAGAGAGTCAGAGAGTGTCACTGTGTCTCAGAGAGTATCAGCAAGTCTCACAGTGTTTCAGAGAGTGTCACAGGGTGTCAGAGAGTCAGAGTGTGTCACGGGATTGCACAGTCTGACAGATATTGCCACAGTGTGTCTCAGAGAGAGTCAGAGAGTGTCACAGTGTTTTAGAGAGTCTCACAGTTTATCAGAAAGAGAGACAGAGAGTGTCACAATGTGTAAGAGAGTGTCACAGTGTGTCAGACAGAGAGTCAGTGTGTTTGTGAGATTGTCACATTGTATCTCACAGAGAGTCCGAGCGTGTCACAGTGTCTCAGAGAGAGTTAGAGAGTGTCACACTGTCTCAGAAGTGTCACTTTTTGTCAGTGTCACAGTGCGTCTTAGAACGATACAGAGAGAATCACTGTGTGTCTCAGAGAGAGTCAGAGAGTGTGACACTGTCTCTGCAAGAGTGTCACAATGTGTCTGCGAGAGTGTCAGAGAGAATCAGAGTGTGTCACAGTGTTTATCGGAGTGTCAGAGATTGTCACAGTGTGTCAGAGAGAGAGTCAGAGCGTTTCAGAGTGTGTCAGAGAGTGTCACAGTGTGTCAGAGAGAGAGTAAGAGAGTTTCAGAGTGTGTCAGAGAGTGTCACAGTGTATCTTAGAGAGGGTCAGAGAGTTTGACAGTATCTCAGAGAGTGTCACATTGTGTCAGAGAGTGTCAATGTGTGTCTCAGAGCGAGGCGGAGAGTATTATTGTGTGTCTCACACAGAGAGAGAGTGTCATAGTTTATCTCAGTCTGTCAGAGAGTGTAACACACTGTCTCAGATTGTGTCAGGGAGGGTCACAGTGTGTCTCAGAGAGAGTCAGAGAGTGTCACAGTGTGTCTCAGAACGTGTCAGAGAGTGCCACAGTGTGTCTCAGAGAGTCAGGTAGAGTCACACTGTGCCAGAGAGTGTCACAGTGTGTCTCAGAGAGTGACAGAGAGAGAGAGAGAGAGAGGTTCAGTTTACCACAGTGTGTCAGAGAGTGTCACAGACTATCTCTGATTGTGTCAGAGTGTCACAGTGTGTCTCAGAGAGGGCTACAATGTGTCACAGTCTTTCAGAGAGTGTCACAGTGTGTCTCAGAGTGTGTCAGATAGAGTCAGAGAGTATCGCTGTGTGTCTGAGAGAGTGTTAGAGAATGTCAGAGCCGTCCCAGTGCATCAGAGAGTGTCACAGTGTGTCAGACTTTGCCACAGTGTGTCAGAGGAGAGTCAGAGAGTGTCACAGTGTTTCTCAGAGACAGTCAGAGAGTATGCTTGTGTGTCTCAGAGAGAGTCAGAGGGTGTCACAGTGTCTGTCAGAGAGAGTCAGAGAGTGTGGCAGTGTTTCTCAAAGTGCTTCAGAAACAATCAGAGAATGTCACAGTGTGTCTCAGAGTGTCACAGTGTGTCCCGAAGAAAGTCAAAGAGATCTCTGCATGTCTCAGAGAGACTTAAAGAGTATCACTGTGTTTCTCAGAGAGTGCCAGAGAGTATCAATGCGTGTCTCAGAGAGTCAGAGAATGTCATCGTGTATCTCAGACAGTCTCACAGCGTGTCTCAGAGAGAGTCAAAGAATATCACTATGTGTCTCAGAGAGTGTCACAGTGTGTCTCAGTGCGGGTCAGAGAGAGACAGAGAGAGTCACAGTTTACCACAGTCTGAAAGAAAGTGGCACAGAGTATCTCAGAATGTGTCAGAGAGAGTCAGAGAGTGTCACAGTGTGTCTCAGACAGTGTCAGAGAACGTCAGAGAATGTGGCAGTGTTTCTCATAGTGAGTCAGAGAGAGTCAGAGTGTGTCACAGGGTGTCACCGTCTGTCAGAGCATGTCACAGTTTGTCTCAGTGTCACAGTGTGTCAGAGAGAGAGTCGGAGAATGTGACAGTGTGTCAGAGAGTGTGTCAGTGCGTCAGAGAGAGAGTCAGAGAGTGTGACAGTGTGTCAGAGTGTCTCAGTGCATCAGAGAGCATCAGAGAGTGTCATAGTGTGTCTCAGAGAGTGTCAGAGAGTGTCACAGGTTATCAGAAAGAGAGTAAGAGAGTGTATTAATGTGTCAGAGGGTCACAGTGTGTTTCAGCGAGTGTCAGAGAGAGTCAGAGTATCGCCGTGTGTCTCAGAGGGTGTCAGAGAATGTCAGAGCCGTCCAAGTGCGTCAGAGAGTGTCACAGTGTGTCAGAGATTGTCACAGTGTGTCAGCCGAGAGTCAGAGAGTGTCACAGTGTGTCTCAGAGAGTGTCAGAGAGTGTGGCAGTGTTTCGCATAGTGTGTCAGAGAGAGTCAGAGAGTATGACAGTGTATCAGAGCGTGTCTCAGCGTGTCAGAGAGAGAGTCAGAGAGTTTGACAGTGTATCAGAGAGTGTCTCAGTGCATCAGAGAGAGAGAGTCAGAGAGTGTCGCAGTGTGTCTCAGAGTGTCACTGTGTGTCAGAGAGAGAGAGAGTTAGAGAGTGTGTCAGTGTGTAAGAAAGTGTCACAGTGGGTCAGAGAGAGAGTCAGAGAGTGTCGCAGTGTCTCTCAGCGTGTCAGAGAGTGTGACAGGGTGTCAGAGAGAGAATCAGAGAGTGACACAGTGGGTCAGAGAGTGTCACAGTATGTCACAGAACCTGTCAGAGAGAGTCAGAGTGTCATAGTTTTTCAGAGCGTGTCTCAGTGTCAGAGAGTGTGGCAGTGTTTCTCCTGGTTTGTCAGAGAGAGTCAGAGAGTGTCACAGTGTGTCTTAGCGTGTCAGAGAGTGTGACAGGGTGTCAGAGAGAGAATCAGAGAGTGACAGTGTGTCAGTGATTGTCACGGTGTGTCAGAGGAGCGTCAGAGAGTGTCACAGTGTGTCTCAGTGAGTGTCAGAGACTATGCCTCTGTGTCTCATGGAGAGTGGGATGGTGTCACAGTGTGTCTCAGAGAGAGTCAGAGAGTGTGGCAGTGTTTCGCATAGTGTGTCAGAGAGAGAGTCAGAGAGTGTGACAGTGTATCAGAGAGTGTCTCAGTGCATCAGAGAGAGAGTCAGAGAGTGTCGCAGTGTGTCTCAGAGTGTCACTGTGTGTCAGAGAGAGAGAGTTAGAGAGTGTGTCAGTGTGTAAGTGAGTGTCACAGTGGGTCAGAGAGAGAGTCAGAGAGTGTCACAGTGTGTCAGAGAGTGTCACAGTATGTCGCAGAACCTGTCAGAGAGAGTCAGAGTGTCATAGTTTTTCAGAGCGTCAGAGAGGGTCAAGAGAGTGTTGCAGTGTTTCTCCTGGTTTGTCAGAGAGAGTGAGAGAGTGTCACAGGGTGCAACAGTTTGTCAGGCGTGCCATAGTTTGTCTCAGAGTGTCACAATGTGTCAGGCAGAGATGGTCAGAGAGTGTCTCAGTGCGTCAGAGAGTGTCACGGTCTGTCTCAGAGAGAGTCAGAGAACGTCACAGTGTGTCTCAGAGAGAGTCAGGGAGTGTCACTGTGTCTCAGAGAGTGTCAGCAAGTCTCACAGTGTTTCAGAGAGTGTTACAGGGTGTCAGAGAGTCAGAGTGTGTCACGGGGTGTCAGAGTCTGTCGGATAGTTCCAGACTGTGTCTCAGAGAGGGTCGGAGAGTGTCAGAGTGTCAGGGAGTGTCACAGTGTTTCAGACAGTGTATCAGGTAATAGGAAAGAGAGTCAGAGAGTGCCATAATGTGTCAGAGAGTGTCACAGTGTGTCAGACAGAGAGTCAGAGAGTTTCAGAGTGTTTGAGAGAGAGAGAGTCACAGTATCCCTCAGAGAGAGTCAGATTGTCACAGTGTCTCAGAGAGAGTCAGAGAGTCTCACACTGTCTCAGAGAGTCTCACATTGAGGCAGAGAGTGTCACAGTGCGTCTCAGCACGAGACAGAGAGTATCACTGTGTGTCTCAGAGAGAGTCAGTGAGTGTCACAGTGTGTCAGACAGAGTTTCAGAGAGTTTCAGAGTGTTTGAGAGACTGTCACATTGAGTCTCAGAGAGAGTCAAGGAGTGTCACAGTGTCTCAGAGAGAGTCAGAGAGTGTCACACTGTCTCAGAGAGTGTCACATTGAAGCAGAGAGTGTCACGGTGGGTCTCAGAGCGAGACAGAGAGTATCACTGTGTGTCTCAGAGAGACTCAGAGAGTGTCACTTTGTGCCCGAGAGTGTCACAGAGTGTCTCAGAGCGAGACAGAGAGTGTCACTGTGTGTCTCAGAGAGAGTCAGAGAGTGTAACAGTGTTTCTCAGAGTGTTAGAGAGTGTCACAGTGCGTCAGAGATTGTCACAGTGTGTCAGAGCGAGTCAGAGAGTTTCAGAGTGTGTCAGAGAGTGTCACAGTGTATCTCAGAGAGAGCCAGAGAGTTTGACAGTATCTCTGAGAGTGTCACATTGTGTCAGAGAGTGTCAATGTGTATCTCAGAGCAAGGCAGAGATTATCACTGTGTGTTTCAGAGAGAGAGAAAGAGAGAGAGTGAGAGAGTCACAGTTTATCACAGTCTGTCGGAGAGTGTCACAGACTGTCTTAGATTGTGTATGAAGGTGTCAGAGAATGTCACAGTGTGTCTCAGAGAGTGTCACAGTATCTCACAGAGTGACACATTGTGTCAGAGTGTCACAGTGTGTCTCAGAGCGAGACAGAGTACATCACTGTGTGACTCAGAGACAGTCAGAGAATGTCACAGTGTGTCTTCAGAGAGAGTCAGAGAGTATCCCTGTGTGTCAGAGGAGAGTCAGAGAGTGTCACAGTGTGTGTCAGAGAGTGTCAGAGAATATCCCTGTGTGTGAGATTGTCAAAGAGTGTCACAGTATCTCAAAGAGTGTCACATTGTGTCAGAGAGTGTCACAGTGTGTCTCAGAGCGAGACAGAGAGTATCACTGCGTGTCTCAGAGCGAATCATAGAATGTCACAGTGTCTCTCAGAGAGTGTCAGAGAGAGACAGAGAGAGTCACAGTTTATCACAGTGTATCAGAGACTGTCATATACTGACGCAGATTGTGTCAGAGAGTGACACATTGTGTCTCAGAGAGAGTCAGAGAGTGTCACATTGTGTCTCAGAACATGTCAGGGAGTGCAACAGTATGTCTCAGAGAGTCAGATAGTGTCACACTGTGTCAGAGTGAGTCACAGTGTCCCTCTATCTGCCCCACTCTCTGTCCCCCTCTCTCTGACCTCCTCTCTCTGTCCCCCCTCTCTCTGCCCCCTCTCTCTCTCTCTGTCCCTCTCTCTCTGTCCCACTTTCTCTCTGTCCCCTTCTCTCTGACCCCCTCTAGCTCTCCCACTCTCTGTCGCCCTCTCTCTGTCGACCTCTCTCTGACCACCACTGTCTGTCCCCCTCTCTCTGTCGCTCTCTCTCTCTCTCATCCGCCTCTCTCTCTCTCCCGCGTTCTCTGCCCCCCTCTCTCTTGCCCACTCTCTGTCCCCCTCTCTGTCCCCCTCTCTGTCCCCTCTCTCTCACACTCGCTTCTCTCTATCTCCCCTATTTTTACCCCTCTCTCTCTGCCCCTTCGCTCTCTGTTCCCTTCTCTCTCTGTCCCCACTCCATCCCCCCACTCTCTGTCCCCCTCTCTCTGACCCCCTCTCTCACCCCGACTCTGTACTCCTCTCTCTTTCCCCCACTCGCTGTCCTCCTCTCTCTGACTCCCTCTATCTCCCCCTCTATCTCTGTCCCCCTCTCTCTGAGCCCCTCTATCTGACCCACTCTCTGTCCCGCTTGCTCTGTCCCCCTCTCTCTGACCCCCTCTGTCTCACCCTCTCTCTGTCCCCCTCTCTCTGTCGCCCTCCCTCTGACCCCCACTCTCTGCCGCCCTCTCTCTCTGACCCCTCTCTCTGACACCCTTTATCAGATCCACTCTCTGTCCGTCTCTCTCTGCCCTCTCTCTCTCCTACCCGCGTCCCACTAGACACCCTATTTGTCCTCATCTCTCTGCCCCCCTCTCTTTCTATCCCTCTCTCTCTCCCTCCCGCCTCTCTTTGACCCCCGCTCTCTCCCACCCGCCTCTCTCTGTCTGTCCCCCTCTCTCTGTCGCCCTCTCTCTCTGCCCCCTTAGTCTGTCCTCCTCTCTCTGTCCCTCTCCCTCTGTCCCCTCTCACTCAACCCCGCTCTCTGCCCCCTCTCTGGCGCCCTCACTCTGCCTCCGCACTCTCTGTCCCACACTCTCTCCATCCCCCCACTCTGTCCCGCTCACTCTGACCCCCTCTCTCACCCCGACTCTGTACCCCTCTCTCTGTCCCCCACTCTCTGTCCCCTTCTCTCTGACCACCTCTATCTCCCCCACTCTCTGTGCCCTTCTCTCTGTCGCCCTCTCTCTGACACCCACTCCCTCACACGCCCCTCTCTCTTCCACCTCTCTCTGTCCCCCTCTTTCTCTGACCCTCTCACTCTGTCCCGCGCTCTGTGCCAAATCTCTCTCTGTCCTCCTCTCTCTCTGTCCCTTCACTCTCTGACCCCCTCTATCTCCCCCACTCTCTGTGCACCTCTCTCTGTCCACCTCTCTTTGACCCCCACTACCTCGTCTTCTTTCTGTCCACCTCTCTCTGACTCCCTCTTTCTCACCCACTCTCTGTGCCTCTCTCTCTGTCCCTCTCTCTCTGACGCCCTCTACCTCCCCCTCTTTCTGCCCACTCTCTCTGACCCCTCTACCTCCCCCTCTCTCTGTTACGCTCTCTCTGACCCCCTCTATCTCGCCCAATCTCTTTGCACCTCTCTCTGTCCATCTCTCTCTGTCCCCCTCTCTCTCTGTCCCCCTCTCTGTTCCTCTCTATCTGTCGCCCTCTCTCTGCCCCCTCTCTCTCTGTCCCCCTCTCTGTCTGTCCCTCTCTCTGTTCCTCTCTCTCTGTCGCCCTCTCTCTGCCCCCTCTGTCTCTGTCCCCCACTCTCTGCCCCTTCTCCCTCTGTTCCCCTCTCTCTCTGTCCCCCACTCTCTCCATCCTTCCTCTCTCGCCCCGACACTATAACTCTCTCTCTGTCCCCCACTCTCTGCCCCCTCCCTCCCACCCGCCTCTCTCTTTCCCCTTCTCCTTCCCCCTCCCTCTGCCCCCTCTCTCTTCCCCCCTCCCTGTCCCTTCTCTCTCTGTCCCCCTGTATCTCCCACACTCTCGATGCCCCTCTCTCTGTCCCCCTCTCTCTGACCCCCTCTGCCTCCCCTTCTTTCTGTCCCGCTGTCTCTGACCCCCTCTATCTCGCCCACTCTCTGTGCAACTCTCTCTGTCCCTCTCTCTCTGTCGCCCTCTCTCTGACCCCTCTCTCTCTGTTCCCCTCTCTCTCTCACCCACCTCTCTCTGTCCCTCTGTCTCTGTCGCCCTCTCTCTGCCCCTTCTGTCTCTGTCCTCCTCTCTCTCTGCCCCTTCTCTCTCTGTTCCCCTCTCTCTCTGTCCCCAATCTCTCCATCCCCCCTCTCTCACCCGACACTGTAACCCTCTCTCTGTCCCTCACTCTCTGCCTCCTCTCCCTCCCACCCGCCTCTCTCTTTCCCTCTCTCTCTCTGACACCCTCACTCTGTCCTACTCTCTCTGCCCCATCTCTCTCTGTCCCCACTCACTCTGTCCCCCTCTCTCTCTGTCCCCTCTCTCTCTGTCTCCCTTCTACCTCCCCAACACTTTGTGCCCCTCTCTCTCTGTCCCCGTCTCTCTGACCCCCACTACCTCCCCTTCTTTCTGTCCTCCTCTCTCTGACCCCTTATATCTCCCCCACTCAATATGGCCCTCTCTCTGCCCCCTCTCTCTGACCCCAGCTACTCCTCTTCTTTCTGTCCACTCTCTCTGACACCCTCTATCTCCCCCACTCTCTGTGCCCCTCTCTCCGTCCCCCCTCTCTTTGTCCCCCCTGCGGCCATCTCTCTGTCGCCCTCTCTCTGACGCCCACTCTCTGTCTCACTCTGTCTGTCGCCCTCTATCTGCACCCCTCTCTCTCCCACCCGCCTCATTCTGACCCCCCTCTCTCCCACCCGCCTCTCTCTCTGACCCTCTCTCTCTGTCCATCTCTCTCTGTCCTCCTCACTCTGTCCCCCTCTGTCTCAGCCCCCTACTCTCTGTCCCACTCTCTCTGTCCCCCTCTCTCTGTTCCCTCTCTCTCGCCCGCTCTCTGCTCCACTCTCTGTCGCCCTCTATCTTGCCCAATCTCTGTGCCCCTCTCTCTGTCGCCCTCTCGCTGCCCCTCTCCCTCCCACCCGCCACTCTCTATTCCCCTCTCTGTTTCCCCCTCTCTCTGACTCCCTCTCTCTCCCCCACTCTGTACCCCTATCTCTCCCACCCGCCACTCTCTATGCCCCCTCTTTCTCCCCTCTCTCTCTGTCCCCCTCTCTCTCTGTCCCGCTCTGTCTGTTCCCCATCTCTCTGTCCCCCTATCTCTCCCACCCACCTCTCTCTGTCCCTACTCTCTGTCCTAACTCTCTCTGACCCCTCTCTGTCGCCCTCTCTCTGCCCGCTCTCTCTCTGCCCCCTCTCTCTCTGCCCCCTCTCTGTCTACCTCTCTCTGTGCCCTCTCTCTGTCGCCCTCTCTCTGCATCTCTATCTGTCCCCCTCTCTCTCTATCCCCCTCTCTCTGAGCCACTCTATCTCCCCCACTCTCTGTCCCCCTCTCTCTGTCGCTCTCTCTCTGACCTCCACTCTCAGTCCCCTTCTCTCTGTCGCCCTCTCACTGACCCCCTCTCTCTCTCCCACCCGCTTCTGTCTCTCCCACACTCTCTGCCCCCTCTCTCTGTCGCCGTTTCTCTGTCCCCCTCTCTCTCCCACCCGCCTCATTCTGCCCCCCTTTCTCTCCCACCCGCGTCTCTCGCTGACCCTCTCTCAGCCCCCTCTACCTGTCCCACTCTCTCTGTCCCCCTTTCTCCCTGCCCCGCACTCTCTGTCTCCCCTCTCTGTCCCCCTCTCTCTGTCACCTTTCTCTCTCCCGCTCTCTGCCCCTCTCTCTGTCGCCCTCTATCTTGCCCTCTCTCTGTGCCCCTCTCTCTATCGCCCTCTCTCTGCCCCCCTCGCCCTTCCACCCGCCTCTCTCTTTCCCCTTCGCTCTGAACCCTTCTCTGACCCCCACTCTGTTCCCCTCTCTTTGAACCCCACTCTCTGTCCACCATCTCTGTCCCCCTCTATCTTCCCCCTCTCTGCGCTCCTCTTGCTCTCGACCTCTCTCTGCTCCATCTCCCTCCCACCCGCCACTCTCTTTCCTCCCTCTCTCTGTCCCCTCTCGCTCTTCCACTCTCTCTGTTTCCCTCTATCTGTCCCCCTCTCTCTCTGACCCCCCCTCTCTCTGACCCGCTCTATCTCCCCCACTCTCTGTGCCTCTCTCTCTGTCCCCCTCCCTCTGACCCCCTCTATCTCCCCTCTTTCTGTTCCCCTATCTCTCCCACCTGCCACTCTCTATCCCCTCTCTTTGTCCCCTCTCTCTCTCTGCCCCCCTCTCCCTCTGTCCCACTCTGTCTGTTCCCCATATCTCTGTCCCCCTCTCTCTCCCACCGGCCTTTCGCTCTCCGACTCTCTCTGTCCGCCTCTATCTGTCCCACTCTCGGTGCCCCTCTCTCTGTCCCCATCTGTCTGCCCCCATCTCTTTCTGCCCCTCTCTCTTTGTCTCCCTCTATCACTGTCCCCCTCTCTCTCTTTCCCCTCCCACTCTGTCCCCATCTATATCCCCCACTCTCTGTGCTCCCCTCTCTCTGTCCCCCTCCTTTTGACCCTCTCTATCTCCCCCTCTCTCTGTCCCGCTCTCTCTGTCCCCCTCTCTCTCTGTCCCCTCTCTCTGTTCCCTTCTCTCTGTCCCCCTCGGTCTGTAGCCTGTCTCTCTTCACCGCTCTCTGTCCCCTCTCTTTCGCCATCTCTCTGCCCCTTTCTCTCTGCCCCCTTTCTCTGTCTCCCTCTCTCTGACCCCCTCTACCTCCCCTCTTTCTGTCCCCTCTCTCTGACCCCCTCTATCTCCCCCACTCTCTGTTCCCCTCTCTCTGTCCCCCTCCCTCTGACTCCCTGTCTCTGACTCTCTATCTCGGACCCCCTCTACCTCCCACTCATTCTGTCCCCCTCTCTCTGACCTCCTGTATCTCCCCCACTCTCTGTGCCTCTCTTTCTGCCCCCCTCTCTTCCCCCTCTCACTGTCCCCTTTCTCTGTCCCCTGTTCCCTATCGCCCTCTCTCTGCCCCCTCTCTCTCTGTCCCTCTCTCTCTGTCCCCCTCCCTCTGTTCCCCTCTCTCTGTCGCTCTCTCTCTGCCCCATCTCTCTCTGTCCCCCTCTCTCTCTGCCCCCTCTCTCTGACCCCCTCTATCTCCCCCACTCTCTGTCCCCCTCTCTCTGTCGCCCTCTCTCTGACAACCACTCTCTGGACCCTTCTCTCTGTCGCCCTCTCTCTGACCACCTCTGCGTCTCACCCGTCTCTCTCTCTACCCCGCTCTCTGCCCCCACTCTCTGTCGCCATCTCTCTGCCCACACTCTCTCCCACCCGCCTCGCACTATCCCCCTCTTTGTCCCCCTCTCTCTCTGTCCCCCGCTCTCTCTGTCCCGCTCTCTCTGTACCCCCTCTCTCTGTCCCCCTCTCTCTCACCCGCCCCACTCTGACCCCCTCCCTCACCCAAATGCCTCTCTCTCTGACCCTCTCTCTCTGTCCAACTCTCTCTGTCCACCTCTCTCACTGTCCCCTCTCTCTGTCCACCACTCTCTGTACCTCTCTCTCTGTCCCCCTCCCTCTGAAACCCTCGACCTCCCCCTCTTTCTGTCCCTCTCGCTCTGACCCCATCTATCTCCACACTCTCTGTGCCCCTATCTCTGTCCCCCTCTCTCGGACCCCCTCTACCTCCCATTCTTTCTGTCCCCCTCTCTCTGACCCCCTCTATCTCCCCCATTCTCTGTGCGCCTCCCTCTGTTCCCCCTCCCTCTTACCCCTCAATCTCCCCCCTCTCTGTCCCGCTCTCTCTGTCCCCCTCTCTCTCCCACCCGCCTCTCTCTATGCCCCCTCTTTGTCCCTCTCTCTCTCTGTCCCCCTCTTTCTCCTACCCGCCTTTCTCTGACCCCCCTCTCTCCCACCCACATCTCTCCTTGTCCCTCTCTCTGTCCCTCTCTATCTCTGTCCCCCTCTATCTCTGTCCGCATCCCTCTCTGTCCCGCTCACTCTGACCCATCTCTATCTCATCCACTCTCTGTCCCACTCTCTCTGTCGCCCTCTCTCTGTCCCTCTCACTCTGCCCCCCTCTCTCTCCCACCCATCTCTCTCTAACGCCCCTCTTTGTCCTCCTCTCTCTGTTCCCCTTCTCTCTGTCCCCATCTCTCTCCAACTCGGCTCACTCTGATTCCCTCTCTCTCCCACCCGCCTCTCTCTCTGTCCCCCTCTCTCTGTCCCCCCTCTCTCTCTGCTCCCTCACTCTGTCCCTCTCTCTCTGTCCCCCTCCCTCTCTCTCCCCTCTCTCTCTCCCCCGCTCTTTGCCCCCTCTCTTTCCCCCTCTCTCTGCCCTCCTCTCTCTCTCTGTCCCCCACTCTCTTCATCCCCCCACTCTCTGTCCCCCTGTCTGTCTCCCTCTATCTCCTCCTCTTTCTGTCCACTCTCTCTCTGACCCCTGCTATATCCGCCGCTCTCTCTGCCCCTCTCTCTGAAACCCTCTCTCTGTCCCCCTCTCTATGCTCCCTCTCAGTCTGTCCCTCTCTCTCTAACCCCCTCTATCTCACCCACTCTCTGTCCCCCCTCTCTCAGTCACCCCACTCTCTGTCCCCCTCTCTCTGTCCCCCCTCTCTCAGTCCCCCCACTCTCTGTCCCACTCTCTCTATCCTCCTCTCTCTGTCCCCCTCTCTCAGTCCCCCCACTCTCTGTCCCCCTCTCTCTGTCCCCCTCTCTCTGTCCCCCCTCTCTTAGTCCCCCCACTCTCTGTCCCCCTCTCTCTGTCCCCCTCTCTCTGTCCTCCTCTCTCTGTCCCCTCTCTCTATGTCCCCCTCTCTCTGTCCCCTTCTCTCTGTCCCCTCTCTCATTATGTCCTCCCGTATTTCTCTCCCTCCCTCACCTTATCTCTCTCTTCCCTCTCTCTCTCCCTCTGTCTCTCCCTGCTCCTTCGCTCTGTCTCCATCTTCTCTCACTCTCGATCCCCCTAACTTGGTATCTCTCTCCCCACCTCCCTCCGTTTCTCTCTGACTGAATCTCTCTCCTTCCTGTCCATCCCTCCCTCTCTCTATGACAGACTCTGTCTCCCTGGTCCTTCCCTCTCCCTCTGACCCAGAGACTGGGGGTTGGTGGTGAGACTGCGTGTGGTGGGGTGGGGGTGAGATGATCGAGAGATGTGGGAAGTGGGAGGTGGGGCAAATGGGGTAGAGACGGAATTGTGGGAGGGAGACAGAGACGGCAGGAGAGAGAGAGAGAGAGAGAGTGAGGGTGAGGGGAGAGAGAAGAATGGAGGCAGATGGAGAAACTCATGTTGGGGGTGTGAGAGAGAGGGGAGAGTGAGGCAGAAAGAATAGTGGAGGCAGGTGAAGAAACCGGGGTTGGGGGCTGTCTGAGAGGGGACCAGAGAGCGTGAAAGGGAGAGGCGGTGAGAAAGAGAGTGTGTGCAGAAAGAGAGAGAGAGGGAGAGAATTGAGCAGGAAGAGTGGGGGAGAGGAAATGGGGAGGCCAGGTTGGAGTGGGTGGGGGTTCAGAGGGAGTTAAACACAGCTCCTGAGCTCAGGGCGCAGTGTCCTCCACTTCCCTGAGAACCAGGACTTGGGGCTGAGTCTGTCTCTCCAGCTCAGCTTCTCCAACACAAAGACACACAACAACATCGGTCACTCTGCTGCTCGGCACGCTTTAATCAACATTTTTATTGTTCACAAATGGAAGTCATGGATACAGTCAGTGGGATGGTGCCTTTTCTCACTGGCCCCTGAGTTGTGAGAAACATTGAAATGTTTCCCTGTAACCCCTCTGTGGGATAAGGATGGACAAACCAGCGCTACCTTCAGTCTGTTACCATAGCGACAGGCAGCTCCATCGCTGAAACACTGAACTGAAATGAGAAAATACCGGATGGATTGATTAATGAGGGAATTTGATGGATGGATGGATTTGGGTGAAGGGATATTTCAGCACATTCTTCAGCTGCTGCCTGAACTTAGTCTGGGTCACGGCATAAATCACGGTGTTTGTGCAGCAACTGAGGAGCTGCAGCATGAAGCCCAATTCCTGCACAAAGAAATGGAGAGACACAGACCGATACCCCATATACAACATCCGTCTCCATAAAGAATACAGCATTAACGTTGACCATAACAGGATGAAATTGGCCGAGATCACAAACAGCAAAATGATGGATTTTTTTCGGTTTCTCATTTCAGTGTCAGACTGAGCGTCCCCATTGGTGTGAGCGCGGAGTCTCCTGCGGGCTCTGCTGGTCACTAAAATGTGTCTGACGGTGAGAACATTGAGCAGCAGAATCAGGAGAAATGGGACACACGGGGTTAGAATGTAGTGGAGGAACTCGATTGTGGCCCAGACACTGGAGACGAGAGCAGCTTTTGTTATCTGACAAAACCAGGGGATGTTCATCAGCAAATACTGAGCCATGAGCATAAAATACCAGAAAATGTTCTTTAAACAGCTCAGCACAGTCACTGCTCCCAGAACCACAGCCGCCGTTTTCTCACTGCAATATTTACTTTTCAGCTTCTGGCAACAAATGGCCACAAACCGATCAAAGGTGAAAGTGACGGTGAACCAGACAGAGCAGTCAGTGGCTGCATAAAGCAGGACGGCGTGGATATTACACACGGGGATGGAGTACACCAGGAAATAAAACTGTTCCTCATAAACAATGGGAATGTGTCTCAGGATCAGGTCGAGGATAATGACCAGGAGATCCGCCGCTGACATGGCCCACAGGTAACGTCTGACACATGGAGACAATCCACAATCTTTATAAAGCAGGACGTAGATGGTCACTGCGTTAACTGTGAGGAAGGAAGACAAACCCATTATCCATCAGCCTGGAAGCAAAGGGACCCGTTTGATCGGGGACCCAGTGAGATGTTCAAATGTGTCCCTGTATTCAGGGATTTATTAAATTAATTGGAACTGGAATAACAAATGGGAAGGTCGGAATTCCTTACAAAAATGTGACATAAACCACAAGAAACTCTCCCTCCCCAAACACACAGAGACACATCCATAAGGACAGATGGTTTCTAGAACATTCCCACACATTCGATCACTCGAGAGCAGACACAAGTCACTCCTTCCCAGTTCCTAATACGGAGGATGGAAACATTGCTGTCCTGAAGGATTCTCTCCCAGTTTCCTGAAGACAAAGGGAGTTTGGGAATTCCTGTATTTTGGTCTAAATTGTGGTCGATCCTGTGTCGTGAAGAAATGTAAACGCAGGGAAAATGCATTCACCTCTTTAACTGCCTGAGGGGCCTTCGGAACAGTGTCTCCTTCTCCCTGGAACTCGATCTCTTCCCCCGGGATCTTATCGTTTGTTCAATTCACTGACGACCGGCCGTTCACAAACAATGTCAGGGACAGAACGTTACGGGGAATGTCAGTTATACAATCTCAGGGACGGAACGTTTCGGGGAATGTCAGTTGTCGAATGGTGGGAACAGCACGTTCCGGGGAATTCAGTTATTGAATGTCGGGGATAGAACTTTCCAGGGAATGGCAGTTATAGAATGTTAGGGACAGAACATTCCGGGAATGGCAGTTAAAAAATGTTAGGGACAGAACGTTCTGGGGAATGACAGTTATAGAATGTTAGGGACAGAACTTTCCGGTGAATGGCAGTTTTAGAATGTTGGGGACAGACCGTTCCGAGGAATGTCAGTTATAGAATGTCAGGGTACGGAACGTTCCAGGGAGTGTCAGTTATAGAACATCGGGGACGGAACGTGACAGGGAGTGTCAGTTATAGAACGTCGAGGATGGAAGGTTCCGGGGAGTATCAGTTATAGAATGTCAGGGGACAGAACCTTCGGGGAAGTGTCAGTTATAGAATGTCAGGGGACAGAACGTTCTGGGGAATGTCAGTTATAGAATGTCAGAGACAAAACGTTCCGGGGAACCCCTTGACTTGTGCATCACCATTTTCCCCCTTTCCACCACACCCACATGATGTACTGTGCACAGGCTACATATCTGTCCAGCATCGAGGTGTGTGCAGACCACAGCAGGGCACGAATGTGCCACCTGAAAAAAATATGAATCCAGTATAAGGAGCTCCACAAACCAAAGCATTACATTATTTATAAACCTCAACCAGATAGTCTGACCAGCACAGCGGCCTGTGCAGTGATCAGCCGTGAATTAATAGGTCAACCAGGAGCAGTTACCTTCCCAGCATTTAGGACTGTGTACCCCACCCCAGTACATTGATCTGTAACCCAGGAGCAGTTACCATCCCAGCATGTAGGACTGTGTACTCGACGCCAGTGCATTGATCTGTAACCCAGGAGCAGTTACCCTCCCAGCATGACGAGCTGTGTACACCACCCCAGCGCATTAATCTGTAAACCAGGAGCAGTTACCCTCCCAGCATGTAGGCCTATGTACACCACCCTAGTGCATTGATCTGTAACCCAGGAGCAGTTAACCTCCCAGCATGTAGGACTGTGTACCCCACCCCAGTGCATTGCTCAGTAACAGTGTGTTAGATCCCTGCCCAGTGTGGGGAACCTTGCAGCCCATGCTGGAAGTGACAGGATGTACAGCTCCCTCCCATTTACAGCTCCATATCTCCATTGTGCCATGACAAGGGGGTGCTATGGTGTGAACATCACTGCCAGAGAGAGATGGCGGGGGTATTAGTTTAAATATCACCACATGGGAGGGGTTTAGGGTATAGACAGTGAGAGGGAGACTGAGAGGGAGACAGTGCCATGTAATGATGTGTTCACATGTTACGGAATGCTGAAATGTAGACACTTCGATAGCATCCTGTAACATGAGGCAGCCTTCCCAGGAAAGATGGGAAAAAGGGATATTGGTGTGAGGTCAGTTGAGAGTTTGTTCTGCATCTTTGTAAATGGAATTGGTTTCCATAGAATCTATGACTCATTGGACAGATTCGAACAGTAATTTGTGTCAGTGCCATTTTTATTGAGTGAGACAGAAGCCCTGATGCCATGTCCCTTTTGTATCGAGCTGGTACAAATGGAATCCCCACGGTCTCGATGGGCAGGAGGGTGGGCTCACAACACATTGTTACCACCACCTCCCAGGAAGGGAGCATGGTGACTCCCTCCTACACCTCCCCCAGCTCAGATACTGAAACTAATCTGTGATAGTTACTGCTCTCCCCACTTGTCCTGATATCTTCAATGATCTGTGCTTATATACACGCAAAGCTTTCTGCTCCTGCACCCCCTTTATAATGGTGAAGCCTGTTTTATATTGTGTTTCAATGTCCTTCCGACCAAAGTGCATCACCTCACACTGCTCTGCATTGATCCCCATCTGCCCGAAAACTACACCATTTTGTGATTCTCTTGTCTGAGTTGCACACTGTCCTCCATTGACTTCACAGTTCCTCCAAGATTGGTGCCATCTACAAACGTTGAGATTGTCATAGTGTCACAGTCCCCATGAAAGAACTGAAATCCTGCCACACTCATGAGTATGAGCAAGTGAAATACTGCTGTATTCCCACGGATGGAATCGAATAATGACATGCTGTCAATGGAGCAACACAAATCCTGACACACACGACACGAAGTGAATAAAATATTAACAAACCACAGAGCAAGATAAATCCAGATAGGCTCCTCCTATCCGTATTGACATCATGGTATTAATGTTATGAATTTGAAAGTGTGTACTGTACCTTTAAGAGAGAGTGAATGCTGTTCTGAACTGAGAGCTTTACAAGCGCCTGTGTATATGAGAGGATGGCAGACTCAGAGTGTCAAGGACAACTGAAAATATGTCACATTTGGCCGTGAAATAGATCCCTGAGTTGGTTGCTCTTTGGACAACAATTCAAATTTTATCAATTAGTTTAAATTATGCCCCAGGATACTAAAACTAAATCAAGTTTGAATTTATTGTTTTTCGAAAATCGAACCAATGAGATGATCCGACGTCGTGGATATTAAAAATGCAGGCATTTTGAAAATTACAGACAGAGCAAGTGCCATCAACACGGATCCAAGAGATTAGGAAACACTCTCTATCAAAGGTACCTTTTCATATGGAACATATCCACTGTAAACAGAAAGAAGATGACCCACGGAGATCTTCAGCTGGAAGAAGATATCGAAAACAACAGCTGGCCCCTAGGTTTTGGAAGGAAGTTAATGCAATTTTAATTAGCAGCTTATTGAAACAGTATATTGCTGTAGAGCTGGAGTCGGATAATAAGCAGTTTAGATAAGGGGCATCTCAGAGTTGTGAATAGTTGATGTAAAATGTTCACTTTCAGAGTTAAAAAAATGATGTTCTTTTATTTTAACAGTGGAATTTGGGAGTTCTCTGTCACTCATATTTTTATAGTTTATGAGGTGAATTGAGCATTTCTTTATATTTAGTTTAAGTTCCGAGATGTGCTTCACGCTGTGTCCGAGCAATTGCTGTGTGTGTATCTGTGTGGGGCAGGTCTGGCAGTCTCTGTGTTGTTTAAAGTGCCAATGCCACCCTCTGCTGGTCGCCCCACGCCACTGCACAGGCATTGGCAGAGCGTGAAAACCAACAGGGATTCATTCAGAGAGGGGGAGGGAGAGGACAGCTGCTCACAGCATCATTCAAACTGATGTCTTATCCATGTACTGATCTCAATGTACTTTAAATGTTGTAACTGTCCCTGCTTTCATCACTTCCTCTGGAAGTTCATTCCACACGCAAGCAAGCTTCTGTCTTAAATAATTACCTCTCATGACTTTTGTAAATGTTTTTCTGCGCACATTAAACTACCCCCCAGTCTTGGATCCCCCCACTCTAGGGAAAAGACATCCGCCATTCAATTTATCTGTACCCTTCATGAAGTTATAAACCTCTCTAAAGTTACCACTTAATCTCATACTCTCTCGTGAAAGAAATCCCAGCCTACCCATCCTCTCCTTATAGTTCAATCCCTGCATTCCCAGCAACATCTAGGTTAATCTCTTCTCAATCCCCTCCAGCCTAATAATGTCGAGGTCAATAATATTAAAGTGAATAGTCAAGGTGTTTTCTAAGGGTACGGGGAGTCCAAAACTCATGGACATAGGTTTCAGGTGAGAGGGGATACATTTAAAAGTGACCTATGGGCCAGACTTTTCACCAAGAGGGTGGTGTGCCGATGGAAAGAGCGGGCAGGATGACCAGATTGGACGCAGTATTCCAGTAGAGGTCTCACCAATGTCCTATACAACCTCAACATAACGTCCTGATTCCGATACTCAAAGGTCTGACCAACGAAGAGAAGTGTGCTGAACATATTTTTGACCACACTAACTATATGAGATGCAAATGTTAAAGAATTATACCTGATGGCCTAGGTGTCTGTCCTACAACACTGCCAAAGGCCCTGCTTTTAATTGTATAGGCACTGCTCTTGTTTGATTTACCAAATTCAATCCATCACATTAATCCAAACTAAATTCCATCTGCCACCCCTCAGCCCAGTGTGTGATATTACTGCCTCCTCACCCTCCTCCTTCAATTTTAAAATGTCCATCCCCCTCCAGGAGGCCTGCACACTCCGGCCTTGATTTTCACAAAGACCATGAGCTTGGTTTGTCTTGTGTGGTTAGGGGGAGGACGGACAGATTGCAGACACAGTCAGTGGGAAGGAGAGGCTGGACGGTAATCAGCGGCCTGGTATCATTTCATGGTTTTAGGAAAAGGGCAGACATACGTGAGTTGGGTAATAGTGATCGATGTTTTGGGATCAGAAATTAAGGTATTTCTGTCTCTGGTGATTAGTAATAAATATCTATTTGAGATCCTTCATTGTGCAGAGTGTGCCTGTAGGATTTGTTTCCCTAATACTGCAGACTACAGATAATAGCGATTAAAGACGTTTATAGTTAATTTCGATAGCATAGCACGTACCCTCAATATCCTATAGCTGAGACAAATATCTTGCATTTGTTTAACAATAGAAAGGTTTTTTTTGTAATTCAGTAATGGTAACCTGATTATAATAAACCACACTGAGCTGAAAGCAGGCAGTTAAAATATGACACAAAATCTACATATGGTGGTGTGGTGTGTCGTGTTCCTGTCTCTGAGCCAGAGCTCTGGATTTGATTCCAATTCCAGAACATGTGTGGTCGTGTTCCTAGCTCTGGACTAGAAGTTCTGGATTCAAGTCCTGCCTGTTGCAGAGGTATGTCACAGCATGTCAGAACAGGCTGATGAACAAACGTACAGGAGAATAATGTTACAGCTTTATGGATATTGCCGAGTGGTGCTAGTGTCCCTACCACAGGGCACAAAGGTCTAGGTGTAAAGCCCACAGAAGTGTCCCATGATACATCTGGACAAACTGATTAAAATGGATTTAGAATTGTGACCTGATGGAGAAAGAAGAGGTGTCAGTATTGAATTTCAGAATGTAGGCCCTGGATGTCTGAAAACACCGTTATTCGTATTGATTGGAGTCACATTTCGCAGCAGTAAAGGTTTATAAAATCAGAATGGTCATGGATAGGGTGAGTAGTCAGGATTTTTCCCCAGGTTAGGGGCATCCAAAACTAGAGGGCATTGGTTGAAAGTGAGAGGGGGAATGTTTTGATGAGGCCGAAGGGCACCTTTTCACACAGAGGGTGGTGTATGTATGGATGAGCTGCCAGAGGAAGCTCGTAACTACAGCATGTAAACGCAATCTCTTTGCTAAAATACCTGCCGAGCTTTTCCAGCAATTTCTGTATTTGTTAAAAAAATGTATTCATTTTGACACAAGTAGTTTGAATACATTAAACATTTCATTTATTAATGACGCAGGGACATATCAACATATATTCAAATCGATCGAGACCATTTTCTGCTATGTGTATGGCTTTGTGTATGACAGCAGCAATGATGTACTTACATGGAGCAGGGAATGTGATGGAGGCATAGTTTGGACAATGTACAAGGAAACCTCACATAATCCAGTTTGGGAGAGGATGACATTATTGTGTGATTCAACTCAGAGAGGGAGAACATGTAATCTGCCTGAGACAGAACGGCCTACTGCACTCTCTCTCCTTCATTGTTCCTCATCACAGCAATGTGAGCGAGCTTAAAAAAAACTCGACAGTCATTGTTACCATTCTTATAGAATCTCTGCAGTGTGGAAACAGACTCTTCCGCCCAAAATGTCCATACCAACCTTCCAAAGAGGAAACTTCCCAGGCCTGCCCCCTTACATTTACTCCGACCAATTCACCTAACCGAGAAACCCTTAAACACTACAGACAATTTAGCACGACCAATCCATGTAACCAGCGCAGCTTTGGACTGTGGGAGGAAACTGGAGCAACCATTAGAAGCTCACACAGACAACGGGAGAGGATGGAAATGCCACACCAATAGTCACCCGAATCTGCAATTGAAAGCAAATCCCTGGTGCTGTGAGGCAGCAGTGCTAATCATTGAGATACTGTGCTACCCTTTGGGCGATCCACGACCAGAATTCGTTGGAACCTCCTCACTGCCTAATGCAAAGGGAATTCAGCCAAATTCGAATTTTCCAAGATGAAATCCCATAGGTAGCAGCTTGTGTGAGTAGGATATCTTCAGAAGCAGAATCTCTCAATTTTTCCCTTTGTCACGAATTACACTAATAATCTGGACAAAGTTCTTAAAACTTGAAATTGCAGAGATTTTATTCATCGACTGCGTGTGTGCGCATGCGCCAGTGCTTTCAGGAAGAGAGATATTGATTAGATTACTTATAGTTTGGAAACAGGCCCTTCAGCCCAACAAGTCCATACCGACTCTCTGAAGAGCAACTCATTCAGACCCATTCCCCAACATTTACATCTTCACCTAACACTACGGGCAATTTAGCATGGCCAATTCACCTACACTACACATCTTTGGACTGTGGGAGGAAACCCACGTAGAAACGAGAGAATGTCCAAAGTCCACACAACACGTCGGCCGAGTCTGGAATGGAACCCATGTCTGTGGCGTTGTGAGTCAGTAATTCTAACCGCTGTGCGACCATACCGCCCATTATATGTCATATATTTGCAATACGCAAACAGTTTGTCATTCATCTTTCCATCATAGTTTGAGTAACATTGCTCTGGATCATAAACATGTTGTGTTAGCAGATTAAAGAAACTAGCCTAACTTGTTGCTAATACTGACCCTGACCCAGTCTGAGACCGATATCATCGACCATATCACCAACCTGGTTATATTTAACGTTTGTTGTGAGGAGTGGAGGAGTGGGGCTAGAAAGGGAAACAGTGACCCTTAAAGCCGGGGAACTATAGACCAGTGAGCCTGATGTCAGTGGTGGGTAAGTTGTTGGAGGGAATTCTGAGAGACAGGATTTGCATACATTTGGGAAAGCAAGGGCTGATTAGGGGAGACAGCGTGGCTTTCTGCATGGGAAATCATGTCTCATTAAATTGGTTGAGTTTTATGAAGAGGTGACAAAGAAGATTGATGGAGGAAGTTTGGTAGACAATGTCCACATGGACCTCAGCAAGGTGTGCATAACATTCTGATTGGTAGACAGAATAGTAAGTTTCGGTCACATAGGGTACAGAAGAAGCTAGTCACAATTGGCTTAAAGGAAGAGGGGTATTATTCAGCCTGTAGGCTTGTGAGCAACAGTGTGCTGTAAGAATCAGTACTGAGTTCACAGTATTTCATCCTTTATATCAAGGATTTGGATATGAATATCGGAGGCATAGTTAGTAAGTTTACAGATGACGGTGGTATTGTGGATTATCTCAGAGTCCAACGAGACCGAAGTTGGATGGGACAAAGGGGCAAGGAGTGACAGATGAAGTTTAATTTAGATAAATACGACGTTGTGCATTTTGGGAAGGCAAATCAGGGCAGAAATTATACACTTAATGGTAAGGTCCTGGGGAGTGTTGTGGAAAAAAGGGACATAGGAATGCAGGTGCATTGTTCCTTGAAAGTGGATCGCAGGTAGACAGAGTGGTGCTGAACACATTTGGCACATTTCCCTTAATCATTCAGAGCATTGAGTATAGGAGTTGTGGTGGCATGTTGCCTCTGTACAGGAAGTTGGTGAGACCACTTTAAGAATAGTGCATACAATGCGGTTGTCTGCAGAAAAAAAAAACAAGGATGTTCCAGGACTGGAGGATATGAGCTTTAGGGAGAGGTTGATTAGGTTGAGGTGTTTCCCCCGGAGAGTCAGAGGCTGAGGTATGACATTATAGAGTTTCATAAAACCATCAGGGGCTTGGATATTTTGAACAGCCACGTTCTGTTCCCCAGGGTAGGGGAGTCCAGAACAAGACAGCAAAGGCTGAAGGCGAGAGGGCGAATGATTTAGAAGGGACCTGAAGTTAAATGTTTCACACAGACAGTGGTGTGTGTACAGAAAGTGCTGTCAGAGGAAGTAGTGAAGGCGGTTACAATCGCACATTTTAAAAGTATCTGAAAGAGGAGGGATATTGACCAATTACTATAAAATTGAACTTTCAGTCATCGAGCTCCCCGAACGCTCTTGAGAAGAGAAATCCTGACACTTAATACCACCTGTTTGAAGAAAACACTTGCTGCTCCGATATCATGGCCTATTGATGTGAACAAAAGAGGTTGACACAAAGGTTCAGGTAAAAATGACTGGCCCTGATCCCAAGGCAGTGGTTAAATTCTGTTGACATCAAGGAACTGAACAAAACTGGACCTAACGGGAATCAGTGTTTGGTGTCAAACATGACACAAAGGAAGATGTTCATCATCTCAGTCCTGGGTCACCTCTGTGGGAGGTCCTCAGGGTAGTTACCTCTTCACAAACATCTTCAGCTCCTTCATCAATGTCTCCCCTCCCCATCCTCCCCACCATAAGGTCAGAAGTGGGAATGGTCACTGAAGATTCCACAATGTTCAGAATGTTTTGTTCCCGTCAGCTCCTGAACCAGCCTGTGTCCATGTGCAGCAAGACCCAAACTCAATTGAGACTTGTGCTGTTAAATTGTCCGTAACATTCATGTAACAGCACTTCCTGACACTGCACATTGCCACAGTAAAACAAGAGTTCATTCCGTGGGATATAGGTAAATTAATGTTACTTCTGCAAATCTGCTATTATAATTTCTGATACAAAGTAAAATGAACTCACGCCAGTGTGTAATTGTTTTAGCAAAGAGCTGAGTCAACAAGAATAGAAACGATGTGGAGGAAATATATAATTGTTTTTGCATTAGCAAAAATTGTATGTCAGAATGAAATGTGACTGCAAAACAATGGTAGACATTACGGGCAAGTCGGTCAGATGTTGTGAGGGGATGAAGTTAAGCCAGATACGCCTGTACAAACAGTAGGTATAAACATCTCTTTCCCACTTTTACAGAGACAGAGGAACAAACCCCAATTAAAAGGGTCACAGGGATCAGAACGGCCTCGGGAAAGGCACAGATGGAGGGGGTAGATAATGATGAAGAAAGAATATGCCCAACAATGACCTATAGCGGGATGAGGTCAAACGGCCTTGTGAGGCCACAAATAAGCATTTTGTCACAGACAAGGCCGGATAAGGCAAGAGATAAACAGGGGTAATGGGGGCCTGTCTTAGTGAAGTGGAAGATGTAAACAGGGGTGGAGCAATGTAAAACAAAAGAAATCAAATTATATAAATATTGTTTATGAATTGAATTTGGTGTATGAATTGGATTGAATTGAATTGCATTTGGATAAATATGTGGATAGGAAAGGACTAGAAGGTTATGGGCCAACTGCAGGGAAATGGGGTTAGTGTGGATGGACATTTACAAGGTGGAATCGAACAAGGTTAATTAAACCCAAACACCCAGAAAAGCTCGCCTCACCTCGTAATCTGTTAAAATATGAGCGACACAAATCTCCCACATTCCACTATTGAAACAAAAAAATAACAAATTAGTTTCTTAAGCTTAATAGTGAACACTAAACAACAACCATTCACAAATACAAGCTCCTCTTTTCTTAACAACTTACTATCTGACTCCAACTCTGTAAAAATATGCTGTTCCAACAACCCACATATTAAACATTACAATTTCAAGACAACACAGTCTCTATCTTCCCCGCTGAGTTCATTCTTCCAGATGCTGATCTCCCTGGGGTTTTGTTTTTTACTGCAAGTAGGTTTGACATGAACATATATATTTACTAGAGAGTTTTTGAGATGGCCTTTTAGCACCCCTGCTATACAGGCAGTAGCTCTCCCTCAATTGTTCAAAATGCTGCGTTTATATACTTCCCATGATACAATAATTCTCATAATTTGATTGCTTTCCAGGTGTCCAAGCAATAATATTCAAATCCCGTTGGCTTCTGGTTTCCTGAACGTTATTTAAACTCTTTGGTTATATTCAAATTATTGTCAAAACAACAAACAAAACTCAGGTATCCATTTCCCAGTTAATGGTGACATTTGGATCAGCCTGACCATTAGGTGGCATCTGTGGGTGTACTTTCTATTCAGCAAAACCCGTTCCGTCTTAAGAGACGAGACATGCTTTCGGCTTCATAACATGTCCCCCTTTAGAAAAAAAAGAACCATCAGAATGAAAAGACGGCCACATTCTTTTTCCTCTAATTCTTAATCCCATTATTATGAATTACAAAAGTATTAATCTCAGTTATACCATTCATATTAATTCTGCACACATGTATAACACTGGAATAAGTCAAATCTTATCTACATTATTTCCTTTAAATCTGCGATAACACATCTGCTATCACACTTTTAGGACCCACAGCATGTAAGTTTAAAGTCGGTAATATAAGACTCCAATGAATGTGAGAGGATTGTTGTTGTCCACTACCATCTCCGACAATTTGTTTGTCATATAAACATTAAAATATTGTCAGGAGATTTTGTATTTTTGTTCGATAGATAATGAGTTTTTTCTACAAGTAGATAATTGGCCATTCAATTCTATCATCATCTTTCTGTATCAATAGATCTCTGCGCCCTATATCCCGAGCATCAAGCACAATTTTCAAGAGTTTCAAAATATTTGGTGCAGCTGAAACTGATGAGGTGATTAATTCTGCTTTAAAATTATCAAATGCCTGCTAGCATTGTTCTGTCCAGCACAATTCTATGTTCTTCTTTCGTAAATCCGTCAGTGGTACCCACACACTACTGAAGTTTGGAACAACTTCCAATTGAATCCACTCAGTTCCAAAAATTGAAGCACCTCTTTCTTCGGAGGATGGTCGTGGAAATTTATCAAAGCCCTTCGTCTTTGTGTTCCATGAAGTCAACCTCCCATGTCCAATGTAATGTCCCAAAAACATCACCTCTGCCTTCGCGAATTCAGTTTCCTTTAAGGTCATTACCAAGTTTGCTTCTTGTAATCGTTCAACATGCTCAGCCAACTGTAACATGTGAGCTTTCAATCACTTGCTATAGATCACTACATCATACTGATAAACTGCACAATTCGTTCATATGGCCACAACTCTGTTCCTGAGTCAGAAACGTGGCTGGTGCATTATTCAACCATATGAAAGACTCGATAAGTCTTTTGTCATCTCTGGTATATTTACTGGATAGCTCAACTGACTCCACATTTTTTTAAATTTGTAAGTGGCCACTAAACCTGGCTTTGAAGGGATTTCTTACCACTGGCGGCAATACTAGTGCGTCATCCCCACAGGAAATCTTCAAAGTTTCAGAGTTTTTATCTATCACCTGCTTCACTCTATGCTGTGCCCTCTTCAGATACTGTTTAGCAAACTCACCTACTCAATCTACTCTCTCCTTCACCTCATACACATAACGCAACTGTGAGATATCCAACTTCGGTCCTGTCAATTTATATTTGATTAATTTCAAAGGACATCTCACTTCAAGTACGAATATTAAATCAAAGCCAGTAATGTGAGTAGATTTATTTGGGGCATCTCTAATGGCAAACAATATAATGGGACACCTTTACTCCAATCATTCGGGTAATCCTGACAGTACGCTGTTAACATGGTCTTCATCATCTGATGCTAACTTTCCAAGGGTCCCTGGGATTCCGTATCTGACGCCCTGGATTTGAATTGCTGTATGCTGAACCTATCCATGACTTCCTTAAACAGCTGCGAGGTAAAATGAGACCCTTGGTCTGACTGAATCTCTCGAGGCAGTCCACAGCGAGTAAAGAAAGCTACCAACTCCTCCACCTCCTTTTTTATCTTAACACTCCGTTATGGAATTGCCTCTGGAAATCTGGTAGACGCATCCTTTATGGTCAGCAAATATTGTTTTCCACTTCTATTTTAGAAAGGGGAGCTACACAACTAATCATAAACCACGTTAAAGGTTCTTCTAATGCAGGAATTGGCAACAAATATGCTGGCTTTATTACTGCCTGTGACTTACCTACCATTTGATATGTATGACATGTACAACAAACATTAACCATATCCTCGTGCATTCCAGGCCAATAGAAATGCTTCTGTACCTTATCCTGAGTCTTCCATACACCGAGCTGACCACCTGCAATTATTTTATGAGCTACCCATAACACTGTACGCTACCGGTAACACAACCTGGTGCATTTCGGCCCATTTCCCTTCTGCAGTAACCTATCTAGGTCTCCATTTTAATTTTAGGATTCTATCTTTAAGTTGATAACGTTCGGCAATATATTCTGATTATTTTCCTGTGTGTGTGCATGTGTATGTGTGTGTGAATGTGTGTGTATATATCTGTTGTAAGTCCATTAGCCTTTCTGGACTGAACCCCTCTGCCTGATCCTCTGCCTGTTCAGGTGTTTTCCTGCACCGTTACATCAAACAGGGGTCAGTTCATTGAGCATTAACTCATTTTTCTTTTTAGTTCGTTTTTTCCTTCCTGCTGTAACTTATGACAGTGGGATCTTGTTACTATACAGTCTGGAAAAATTCCTTGGTATTTTTCTTTTAACTCCCCAATTCCCTACTCTTCCGTTGGCTTCTACACCACAAGGGGTGCCTCTCCCACCTCGCCTGCTGCTAAATCGTTACCAAGCACAAACCGCAATCCTGGAACTCACAGTCCATCACTCACTCTCACTATTACTTCCCCAATCTTGATTTCGCATTCCATCCTGATGTTACACAAGGGAATGATTAATTTCTATCCCCAGTCCACAAATTATCAAGATCTTGATTAACATGCCAGAAAGAGTGAAAATACTTTCATCTCTCACTATTAGAGGCCGAGAGAAAGTTAGGGCTGCAGATGCTGGAGATGAGTGTTGAAGAGTGTGGGGCTGGAAAAGCACAGCACGTCGGCAACATCTGAGGGGCAGGAGAGTTGACGTTTCAGGCATAAAACCTTCATCAGGAAAGTGGGGGGTCAGGGAGGGGGAAGGAGGTTGAGAAATAAATAGGAGGGTGAGGGTGGAGCTGGGAGGAAGGTAGCTTAGAAAGCGATAGGTAGATGCAGGTGGAGTGTAATAGTGATAGGTCGGAGAGGAGGGTGAAGTCGATAGGTGGTAGGACAACTGGAACCCTCAAACTGTACAGCATCAATGTTGACTTCACCAAATTCCAAATCTCCCCTCCCCCAACCTTTCCCAGATCCAAACGTTCAACCGAGCACTGCCCTCGTGAACTGTCCTAATTGTCCATCTTCCTTCCCACCTACCGACTCCACCCTCCCCTCCGACATATCACTATCACTCCCACCTACATCTTCTTATTGCCTTCCCAGTGACCCTTCCCCCAGCCCAGCTTCTAACCTCTGATTTATCTTTCAGCCCCATTGTCCCCCCACCAAATTCCTGACGATGCGTTTATGGCTGATATGCAATTGTTCGGATGCTGCCTGATCTTTTATGCTTTTCTGTCCGCACACCTTTCAACTCTCATCTCCAGCATCTGCAGCCCTTACTTTCTCTCGCCCTCTAATAGTAAGAGATGAAAGTATTTTCACTCTTTCTGGCATGTTAATCAATTCTCAACCATTAGAGACTGAGCAGATCCCGTATCTCACAAAAATTATAACTTCTTGTCCTTCTCCCCTGTGCTTTCTGAGTAAGCTTTACCCACAGAGGCAAATTCTTTCAGAGATCAGGCACTGCCTCCATACCCAATTCCTGCCTAGGCTGTGCAATCTCCTGCAGCTCCTCGGCTCCACTTGGGTTCTCCTATACGAGTTTCAAATCCCATATGGCAAGGCCCCAAACTGTTAAGACATCAATGTCGAGCCCCTCTGTTAATTAAAACCACAAACCCAGGAAAGCTCACCTCACCTTGTAATCTGTTAAAACATGAGTGATAAAGAACTCCCAAATTCCTCTCATAAAATAAAAATAACAATTTCTATAAATGCAAGTTATCTCGCTGTGCTTGATGGTTTGTTTTCAAACTTTTCAACACTAAGACGAGGTGACATCATCAGTGAGAGTCTCTGTTGAAGTGCTGGTGGTATGTCCCTCCTCTCTTTTTATCGATCTTGGTTTCTTAAGATGGGTGATGTCATTTCCGGTTCGTTTGCTTTACAAAAGAAGGTAGATAGGATTTAAATTGCTGTGTTTATTGATGAACTTCTGGTTAGAATGCCAATACTCTAAGAATGTCCTTGCGTGTCTTAGTATGTGTGTGTGTTGTTCCAGTCAAAGTGGTGCCTTTCTTTCTCTTTGTATGGAACATAGTGATAGTGGGTCATGTCTTTTGGTGGTATCATTGTAAAATGACATTGTAAAATGACAACAGGACCATTTCAATGGCGGAAAAATGATTTTATACACACTGCTTAATCAATGTGTGTGAGACATGTAACATTTTTCACATGTGCACAACGCATTCTAAATGAACAACGGAGACACAGTTAACGAAAAGTGATGCATACGATGTATAAAGTTTATAAAACAGTAAAACATCATTTGATCCTCGTCTAAAGTGATATGTTCCCCTTCTCTCAACGTTCCCTCCTTTTCTGGAATTCTCTAAACCAATCTCTCATTCTTATCAGGATGTGTGTTATAAATTCTTGCTTCAGGTGTCGCAACTTGTTTCAGTTAATCCCCTTTCTACCAAAATTAAATATATTGGCTTATTGGGTTCTTTTCTAAGATAGTGTCTGTCATATTATTGGAGATACAAATTCTAGCATCAGATCCAGCATTTGAACTCATTATTCTGTTGTACATGCACTGTACAAAGGACCACAGCACACAGGAAATGCCAAAACATTGAGGGATGTACATATACTATTTTCAATGATCTAGTTTTCTCATTTTTCACATTTCCTCATCTATGTTGTCTCGCTCTTTCGCTCTTGGCATCTAGTTAAGAAATTTACCAATTATTCTTTGCACCCCTTCTCTCAAAGCTCCTTCTTTCGGTTTATATCTATTGCTTGCTTCTTGATGCAATGTGAGTATAATTGAGTAACGAAAGTACAAAGACATGCGGGAGGAGCTGGCCAGAGTTAATTGGAAGGGGAGCCGAGCAGGGCAGACCGTGGAGCAGCAAAAGCAGGAATTTCTGTGGATAATTTGGAGGATGTCAGAAATTCATCCCAACGAAGATAAAACATACTCACGGGAGGACAAGTCAACCATGAGTGATCACATACAATGTGGTGAAGATGGTTGGGAATCCAGAGAATTCGCTGGCTCTGAAACTACATAAGGCTGGCATCACTGACACTGCAGATCTCTTAATCG
Organism: Chiloscyllium punctatum; assembly: GCF_047496795.1. Taxonomy (NCBI): domain Eukaryota; kingdom Metazoa; phylum Chordata; class Chondrichthyes; order Orectolobiformes; family Hemiscylliidae; genus Chiloscyllium; species Chiloscyllium punctatum. The sequence continues at coordinate 82,815,154 of NC_092766.1, read as the reverse complement.
TGGTCAGGGAGAGAAACAGATGGAAAGACATTCACTTTAAACACAGAAGATAGTATTACTCAAGGAAAAAAAGTTTCAGATGAATTAAACAATTGAATTAAAATCAGTTAATTGGTTTTACAGAATGTGTCCGATTGCAAGCATGACCCGGGGAAAGACCATCCGCAGAATGAGAGTATAAAAATGGAAGTGTTACCACATCAGAAACCAGAGTAGGTCACTGAGTACATGACTGATGGGTGAATGGGTCTCGATGCGAACTAAGGAACAGACAGCAGAATTGCATTGCAGATATTGCAGCTCAAAACTGCGTATTTATGTAGTGCTGTAGACCACAGCAGCAGGAAAAGCAGAACACCATTCAACCACAACCTGTAACTTTTAGCCTCGAATAATTTCCTCAGTCTGCCATTACCATCAATATAATCTATGTTTCAGTAATGAATGTGAGTGAACATGACTGGGTCAGAACCACGTGAACCTGAACCTGACGCGAACCCATTAAAGCTACCACACTTGACCAACAGATCTGATCGAAGCTCCGAAATCCTGTCACATTCTGTCATAACTGGTGATGGATGATTAAACAAATGACTGGAGCAAAGGGCTCCACAAACATGCCCATCCGAAATAATGGAACAGCTCTGCACATCAGTGTAAAAGACCAGGATGTGGTAACTGCACTATCCTCAGCCAGAAGTATTGAGTTGATGATCCACCTCACCCTCGCCATGATACCCACAGAATCACAGATGCCAGTCTTCAACCAATTCAATTTGCTGTACGTGACTTGAAGAAACAGCTGAACACAATAGATACGGCACGGACAATGGGCCCTGACACCATTCCTGCAATAGGACTGTAGACCTGTGCTGCACAACAAGCCGTGTCCCTGGGGAAGCTGTTTCATTCCAGCTCCAACTCTGACATCTCCCTGTTAATGTGAAATATCACTCAACTATATCCAGTTCCTAAGAGGAGTATAATCACAATCTGACCAATTACCTCCCCCTCAGTCCCAGCACGACAGTCAAATCGGTGTGAGTTCTTTTTGACAGAGCTGTCAAGCTGCACAGAAATACCTGCTCAGTATGATTTCAGATAGGTCCCCATGTGGAGATGGTGCTGCTGTGGAAATATCACTGGATTACTAATCCAGACCAGGCTAATGCTCTGGCAGCTGGTGTAAGTTAAACACAAATAGCAAAATATTAAGATGCAAAATCTGGTGTCCGTAAATTGTGACCTTCAAACCAATGACGATTGTAAACACCAATTTGCTTCGCAAATGTACTTTCAGGAAGTGAATCTCCCGTGCTTTCCTGGTCTGGCCTAAACGTGACTGCAGGCACACAGACATGTGATAAACCTTTCAATGATCGCCGAATCTGCCAAGCAAGACATTCCATTGTATCAAACTGTTCCATGGTCTAACTGATAAAATAGAACACACGGCCCCAGCCTCAGTATCGGAAAAGGGAACGGTAAACACCGTCCTAATGAACCTGTAGAGACCTCCTTCCTAACATCTGAGAGCTTGTGACAACATTTACAGACGGCACAGAAACACAGAGAATGGAGTCGGCCATACAACACATTGAGCCTTTCCCATTCCTGTTCATGTTCAAATATGTACACAATGCACTTTTTCCACACCCTGTACACATCCCTTAATGTGATTGACCTTGGGAAGCTATAAAATAGGAAGTGCAGTCGTCCCTTTGGTCCGTCGAGTTTGCTACCCAATTCAATATAATGATACCTGGCTCTTTATTTCCACATCGTTCTCCTGCTCTCCCACCATCCCTTTACAGTCTCCAAATCCATATTCCGTGTTTTGGCTACCAGGTGTGAGCGAATTCCCCAGGGTCACCAGTGTCTGAGTGCAGACATTTATTCTCATCACATGCAGAATGGCCTGTCTGTACCTAATACTGTGGCTCCTTGTTTTAGACACTACAGGCCGGTGAATTATCATCCCTGCTTCCAATCTGTCTCACCCTGTCAGAGGTTTATATATCTCACTGAGATCTCCACCCATCATTTATGGATATTGTGAACAGCTGGGGCCTGAGCACTGATCCCTGTGATACCTCAGCAACCTTCCTCTGTTAAAAGAAATGTTGTTTTTCAATTTATTTATTTCCTGAATCTGGGTGTGACTGGCTGGGCCGGCATTTATTGCCTGTCCCTGTTTGCCCCTTGAGAAGGTGGTGGTGAGCTGCCTTGTTGAACCGTTGCAGTCCACTGGGGACTCAGTGATGGTAACACCATTGAATGCCAAGGGGCAGTAGTTAGATTGTATATTAGTGGTGATGGTCACGGTCTGGCAATTGTGTGACTTGAATATTATTTGCCACTTGTCAGCCTGGATACTATCCAGATCTTGTCGCATTTGGACATGAACTGCTTCAGTATCTGCGGAGCCACAAATGTTGCCGAACATGGTGCAATCATTGGCGAACATCCCCACTTCTGACCTTCTAATAGAGGCAAGGTTATTGATGAAGCAGCCCTGAAGATGTTTGGGCCTAGGCCACTGCCCAAGGGACTCCTACAGACTTGTCCTGGAGCTGGGTTGACTGGCCTTTATCAAACATAACCACCTTCCTACGTGTCAGGTATGATTCCAACCAGCGGGGAGTTTCTGTCTGATACCCATTGATTCCAGTTTTGCTAAGGCCCCTTGATACCACACTTGGTCGAAGACAGCCTTGTTTTAAAGGGCTATCACTCTCACCACACCTCTGGAATTCAGCTCTTTTCTCCATGTTTGAACCACGGTAATGAGGTCAGGAGCTGAGTGGCCCTGGGGGAACCCAAACTGGGCGTCATTGACCAGGGTATTGCTGAGCAGGTGCTGCTTAAAAGCACTGAGACCTTCCACCACTTTACTGATGATCGAGAGTAGACTGATGGGGTGGTAATTGGCCGGATTGGATTTGTTCTGCTTTTTATGTAAAAGCATAAAAATTGGGTAATTTTGGGTAATTTTCCATGTAATCGGGGAAATGTTGTTTTAACGGTATTGGAACAGTTTAGCTAGGTCAGTGACAAGTTCTGGTTTACCACTCTCTCTCATTCTCTCTCTAACCCCTCTGTCTCTCACCCCTCTCACTCTCTGACCCCTCTCACTCTCACCGCTCTCTCTCACCCCCTCTCGATCTCTCACACTTCTCTCTCACACACACACCCCTGTCTGTCACCCTCTCTCTCTTTCTCTCACCCCCTCTCTCTCTTGCCCTCTGTCTCTCAACCCTCTCTCTCTCACACACACACCCTCTCTCTATCTCACCCTCTTTTTCCCACCCCTCTCTGTCTCTCACCTCCTCTCTCTCATTTTCTCTCTCTCTCACCCCTCTCTGCCTTGAACCTCTCTCTCTCTCTGACCCTTCTCTCTCATCCATCTCTCTCTCACCCTCTCTCTCTCACTCCTCTCTCTCGCACACACACACCCCTCTCTCTAACTCTCTCCCTCTCTCTCGCTCACTCTCTCTCTCACCCCTCCCTCTGTCTCTCACCCCCTCTTTCATTTTTTCTCGTTCTCAAACCGTCTGCCTCTCACTGCCCTCTCTCTCTCTCACCCTCTCTCTCTCACTCCCTCTCCCTCTCTTGCACCCTCACTCTTTCTTTCTTACCCCTCTCACTCTCTCATCCCCCTCTCTCATCTCTCTCTCCCAACCTCTCTCTCAACCGTCTCTCCCTCATCCCTCTGTCTCTCACACCCCCTCCCTCTCCCCCTCTCTCTCACCCTCTCTCTTTTTATACCCCTTCTCTCTCACACTCATATCTTTCTCTCACCCCTCTCTCTCAACCTCTCTCTTTAACCCCTTCTCTACTCAATCACCTCTCTCTCACACCGCTCTCTCACTGCCCGTTCACCCCCTCTCTCTCACCCCCTCTCTCAACCATCTCTCTCTCATCCCTCTGTCTCGTACCCCCTCTCGCTCTCACCCCCTCTCTCTCACCCTCTCTCTTTAACCCCTTCTCTCTATCACGCCCCTCTCTCTCACTACGCCCTCTCACCCCCTCTCTCTCACCCCCTTTCACTCACACCCCACTTTCTCACACAACCCACTCTCTCACCTCCCCTCACTCTCACCACGTTCTTCCTCTCTCACCCTTCTCCCGCTCTCACCCTCTCTCTCAACCCCCTCTCACTCGTTCTCCCTCTCCCCATCTCTCCCTCACCACCTCTCTCACACCCCTCTCTCTAACGACCCTCTCTCTCACCCCCACTCTCTCTTATCCATGTCTCTCACCCTCTCTCACTCCCCTCTCTCTCTCAGCCCCTCTCCTCATCTTTCTCTTCTCTCACACATCTCAATCTCTGACACCTCTCTCTCACGCTCTCCTTCTCTCTCAACCCTCTTTCCCACACACCCCTCCCTCTCTCACCCTCTCTCTCACCGTCTCTCTCTTACCCCCTCTCTCTCTCACCCTCACTCTCCCACCCCTCTCGCTCTCGGTCTCTCAAACTCTCTCTCTCGTTTTCTCTCTCTGTCTCTCACACCCTCTGTCTCTAACCACACTCTCGCTCTCCCACACCTCTCTCTCCCCCTCACTCTGGACACCTCTCTGTACCCCTCTCTCTCTCACCCACCTCTCTCTCACAAACGCACTCTCTCATCCACCTCTCTCTCACCCCACCCCTCGCTCTCTAACCCCAATCTCTCTCACCCCACCTCTCTCTCTTACCCTCTCTCTCCCACCTCTCTCTCTGTCTCTCAACCCTTCTCTCTCATTTTATTCTCTCTCAAACCATCTGTCTCTCACCCCCCCTCTGTCTCTCACCCCCTCCCTCTCTTGCACCTTGTCTCTCTCTCTCACCCCTCTCACACTCTCATCTCTATCTTTTGCTCTCACCTCTCTCTCCCTCTCTTTCACACTCTCTCTCTCGCAGCCCCTCTCTCTCTGGCAGCCCTGATCTCTTTCACCCACTCTCTGTCACACACCCTCTTTCTCCCTAACCTCTCTCTCACACACCTCTCTCTCCCTCTCACCCCTCATTCTGTCTCACCCTTCTCACTCTCTGACCCCCCTCTCTCTGACACCTCTCTCTCTCTCACTCCCCCTCTCTCTCACACAAATCACTGTCTCTCTCACCCGTCTCTCACCCTCTCTCTCCTTCTCTCACCCTTCTCTGTCTCACCCTCTGTCTCTCACCCTCCTCGCTCTCACCCTCTATTTCACCCTCTCTCTCCCACCCCTCTCTCTCTGTCTATCACCCCTTTCTCATTTTTTTCTCTCTCTCTCAACCCCTCTCTCTCATCCCTCTCTGCCTCTGACCCCTCTCTCTCTGCCACTTTGTCTCATAGCCCCTCTCTCTCTGGCAGCCCTGCTCTCTCTCACTCACTCTTTCTCACACCCTCTTTCTCTTGCAGCCACCTCTCTCACACCCTCATTCTCTCTCACCCGTCTCACCCTCTCATCCCTCTCGCTCTCACCACTCTCTCTCTCACCGTCTCTCTCTCTCACAGCCACTCTCTCTGGCAGCCCTGCTCTCTCACACCCCTCTCACACCCCTTTCTCTCTCTCACCCTCTGTCTCTTTCTCTCACCCTTCTCTTCTCAAACCCTCTCTCTCTATCTCACCATCTCTCTCCCAGCCCTCTCTCTGTCTCTCACCCCCTCTCTCTCATTTTCTCTCTCTCTCACAACCTCTGTCTCTCACCCCCACTCTCTCACCCCATTCTCTCTCTCACACACTCCCCTCTCTCACGCATTCTATCTCAAACCTCTCTCTCTCAACTCCCGCTCTCTTCTCACCCCCTCTTTCTAACTCTCTCTTTCTTTATGTCACCCCCCTCTCTCACCCCCCTCTCTCACCCCTCTCTCTCACACTCTCTCTCACGCAGCTCCCTTTTTTAACGTTTTCCCAGTCCCACCCCTCTCTCTAAGCCCTCTCTCGCACACCTGTCTCTCCCTCTCATCCCTCATTCTCTCTCACACCTCTCACTCTCTGACCCCTTTCTTTCTGACCCCTCCCTCTCTCTTCCCCTCTCTCTCTCTCGCACCTTCTCTCTCTCTCACCCCTCTCACACTCTCATCTTTATCTTTTGGTCTCACCTCTCTCTCCCTCTCTGTCACACTCTCTCTCTCGCAGCCCCCTCTCTCTGGTAGCCCAGATCTCTTTCTCCCACTCTCTCTCGCTCACACCCTCTCTCTCTCGCAGCCCCTCTCTCTCTGGCAGCCCAGATCTCTCTCACCCACTCTCTCACACACCCTCTTTCTCTCTAACCCCTCTCTCATACACCTCTCTCTCCCTCTCACCCCTCAATCTGTCTCACCTCTCTCAATCTCTGACCCCTCTCTCTCTGACCCCTCTCTCTCTCACTCCCCTCTCTCTCACACACACCCCATGTCTCTCTCACCCGTCTGTCAACCTCTCTCTTTCTCTGACACTCGCTCTCTCACCCTCTGTCACTCAGCCTCTCGCTCTCACCCTCTCTCTATCGCACTGTCTCTCTCCCACACCTCTCTCTCTGTCTCTCACACCCTTTCTCATTTTTTTCTCTCTCAACACTCCTCTCTCTCATCCCTCTCTGCCTCTGACCCCTCTCTTTCTCTGCCACTCTCTCTCATAGCCCATCTCTCTCTGGCAGCCCTGCTCTCTCTCACCCAATCTTTCTCACACCCTCTTTCTCTCACAGCCACCTCTCTCACACCCTCATTCTCTCTCACCTCTCTCACCCTCTCATCCCTCTCTCTCTCACCACTCTCTCTCTCTCTCATCCTCTCTCTCTCACAGTCCCTCTCTCTGTCTCTGGCAGCGCTGCTCTCTCTCACCCACTCTCTCTCACCCCTCTCTTTCTCTCACCCCTCTCTCACTCCCCTCTCTCTCTCACACCCTCTCATCTATCTCACCATCTCTCTCCCAGCCCTCTCTCTGTCTCTCACCCCCACTCTCTCACCTCCTTCTCTCTTTCACACACTCCCATCTCTCACCCTTTCTCTCTCAAACCTCTCATGCTCTCAACTCCCCCTCTCTCTCTCACCCCCTCTTTCTTACCCTCTCTTTCTTTATCTCACCCCTCTCTCTCACCCCTCTCTCTCACACCCTCTCTCTCTCGCAGCTTCCTTTTTTTAACGTTTTCCCTGTCCCACCCTCTCTCTCTAAGCCCTCTCTCGCACACCTGTCTCTCCCTCTCATCCCTTATTCTCTCTCACACTTCTCACTATCTGACCCCTCTCTTTCTGACCCCACTCTCTCTCACACCCCCTGTCTGTCACACACAAAGCCCTCTCTCTCACCTCCTCTCACCCTCTGTCTCTCTCACCCTCTCACTATCTCAACCTCTCTCTCCCACCCATCTCTGCCTCTGACCCATCACTCCCATCTCTGACCCCCTCTCTCATCTCTCTCTCTCTCACCCCTCTCTCTCTCTCACACCCCTCTCTCTCTAACCCTCTCTCTCTCACCCCTCTCTCTCTCACCCTCTCTGTCCCAAATCTCTCTCTCAGTCTCTCACCCCCTCTCACTCATTTTTTTCCCTCTTTTTCAAACCGCCTGTCTCTCACCACCCTCTCTCTCTCACACACCTCTCTCTCACCACCCTCCTCTCTCTCAGCCCCCTTCTCTCTCACCCCCCTCTATCTCTCACCACCCTCCTCACTCTCTCAAACCCCCACTCCCTCTCTCGCACCCTTTTCTCTTTCTCACCCCTCTTACTCTCTCATCCCTCACTCTCTCTCACCACTGTCTCTATCACCCTCTCTCTCTGTCGCAGCCCCTCTCTCTGGCAGCCCTGCTCTCGCATCAACTCTCTTTCTCACACCCTCTTTCCCTCTCAGCCCCCTCTCTCTCACGCTCACTCTCTCTTATCCGTCTCACTCTCTGAAACATCACTCTCTCTCCCTCTCTCTCAACTACTCTCTATCTCTCACCCTTCTCTTTTTCTCTCACCCCTTTCTCTTTCTCACCCTCTCTCCCTTTCGCTCACCCCTCTCTCTCTCAGCCGCTCTCTCAACCCTCTCTCTCTCACACCATCTCTCTCTATCTCACCATCTCTCTCCCAACCCTCTCTCTCTCTGTCTCTCACCCCGTCTCTCTCAGTCTCTCTCTCTCTCTCTCTCTCTCACACACACACACACCCTCTGTCTCTCACCCCCCACCCCATTCTCTCTCACACACACCCCCTCTCACCTCACTCTCTCAAACCTCTCTCTCTCAACTTCCTCTCTCTCTCACCCCTTCTTTTTCACCCTCGTTTTCTTTCTCTCTCCCCTCTCTCTCTCGCAGCCCCTTTCTCTCTCACTCTCTCCCTGTCACACCCCTCTCTCTCTAACACCTCTCTCACACCTGTCTCTCCCTCTCACCCCACATTCTCTCTCACCCTCTCACTCTCTGACCCCTCTCTCATCCCTCTCTCTCACTCCCCTCTCTCTCTCACACCCCTCTCTCTCACACACATACCACTCTCTATCTCACCTCTCTCTCTCACCCTCTCTCTCTCACCCCTCTGTCTCCCACCTCTTTCTCTCTGTCTCTCAACCACTCTCTCTCATTTTTTTTCTCTCTCTCAAACCGTCTGTCTCTCACACCCTCTCTCTGTCTCACCCCTCTCTCTCATCCCTCTCTCTGCCACCTCTCTCTCTGTCTCTCACCTCCTCTCTCATTTTTTTTCTTTCTCTCTCAAACCGACTGTCTCTCACCCCTCTCTCATCACCCCTCCCTCTCTCACCCCTTCTCTCTCTCACCACCCTTTCCCTCTCTCCCCTCCTCTCTCTCTCCCCCCTCTCCCTATCTGGCACCTCTCTCTCACACTCCTGTCACTCTCTCATCCCTCTCTCTCTCTCACCTAACTCTCTGTCACACTCTCTCTCTCGCAGCGCCTCGCTCTCTGGCAGCCCCGCTCTCTCTCACCCACTCTTTCTCTCACTCCCTCTCTCACTCACACCCTCTCACTCTCTGACCCCTCTCTCTCACGCCCCTCTCACACACACACAACCATATCTCTCTCACCACTCTGTCCCTCACCCTGTCTCTCTCTTTCTCTCACCCCTCTCTCACATACTGTCTCTCTATCTCACCCTTTCTCTCCCACCCGTCTCTCTCTGTCTCTCACCCCCTCTCTTTCATTTTCTCTCTCTCTCACACACCCTCTCTCTCTCACAGCCCCTTTCTCTCTGGCAGCCCAGATTTCTCTCACCACTCTCTCTCACACGCCCTCTTTCTCTCTAACCCCTCTCTCACACACCTCTCTCTCCCTCTCACCTCTCATTCTGTCTCACTCCTCTCACTCTCTGACCCCTCTCTCTCTCACCCATCTCTCACCCTCTCTCTCTTTCTCTCACCCCCTCTCTCTCACCCTCTGTCTCTCATCCCCCTCACCCTCTCTCTATCTTACCTTCCCTCTCCCACCCCTCTCTCTCTCTGTCTCTCACCCCCTTTCTCATTTTTTTCTCTGTCTCTCAATCCCTCTCTCTCATCCCTCTCTGCCTCTGACCCCTCACTCTCTGCCACTCTCTCTCATAGCCCCTCTCTCACTGGCAGCCCTGCTCTCTCTCACCCACTCTTTCTCACACCCTCTTTCTCTCGCAGCCACCAATATCACACCCTCATTCTCTCTCACCCCTCTCACACTCTCATCCCTCTCTCTCTCACCACTCTCTCTCTCACCCTCTCTCTCTCGCAGTCCCTCGCTCTCTGGTAGCAGTGCTCTCTCTCACCCGCTCTCTCTCACCCCTCTCTATCAGTCACCACTATCTAACATCCGTTTCTCTCTCTCACCATCTGTCTCTTTCTCTCACCCCAAATTCCCCTCTCTCTTTCTCTCAACCCCTCTCTCTCACCCTCTGTCTCTCTCACCCTCTTACTATCTCACCCCCTCTCACACCCATCTCTGCCTCTGACCCCTCACTTTCTCTCACCCCTCTCTCTCATCCCTCTCTCTCTCACCCCTCTCTCTCACACACACTCCTCTTTCTCTCTAACACTCTCTCTCTCACCCAACTCTTTCACCCTCTCTGTCCCACGTCTCTCTCTCAGTCTCTCACCCCCACTTTCATTTTTCTCTTTCTCTCAAACCGTCTGTCTCTCACGCCCCCTCACTCTCACCCCTCTCTCTCACCACCCTCCTCTCTCTCACACCTCTCTCTCACCACCCTCCTCTCTCTCACCCCATCTCTCTCTCACCCCATCTATCTCTCACCCCTCTCTCTCTCACACCCCCACTCACTCTCTCGCGCCCTTCTCTCTCCCTCACCTCTCTCACTCTCTCATCCCTCTCTCTCTCACCACTCTCTCACTCACCCTCGCTCTCACACAGCCCTCTCTCTCTTGCAGCCCTGCTCTCTCTCATCCACTCTTTTTCTCACACCCTCTTTCTCTCGCAGCCACCTCTCTCTCACCCTCATTCTCTCTCACCCGTCTCACTATCTGTCCTCTCACTCTCTCACCCCCTCTCTCTCACCCCTTCTCTATCTCTCACCCCCGCTCTTTCTCTCACCCCTTTCTCTTCCTCACCCTCTCTCCCTTTCGCTCACCCCTCTCGCTCTTTCAGCCTCTCTCTCTCAACCCTCTCTCTCACACACCATCTATCTCCCAGCCCTCTCTCTCTGTCTCTCATCCTCTCTCTCATTTTTTCTCTCTCTCTCCCCTGTGTCTCTCACCCCCCTCTCTCACCCCATTCTCTCTCTCACACGCCCCTTCTCTCACCCTCACTCTCTCAAATCTCTCTCTCAACTCCCCTCGCTCTCACCCCTTCTTTCTCACCCTCTCTTTCTTTCTCTCACCCCTCTCTCTCTCGCAGCCCCTCTCTCTCTCAGCCTCTCCCTGTCCTACCCCTCTCTGTCTAACCCCTCTCTCACACCTGTCTCTCCATCTCAACCCTCATTCTCTCTCACCCTCTCACTCTGGCACCTCTCTCACCCCTCTCTATCTCTCACACCCTCTCTCTCACACACACCCCAGCCTCTCACCCTCTCTCTCTCTCACCCTCTCTCTCTCACCCCTCTCTCTCCCAGCTCTTTCTCTCTGTCTCTCACCCCTCTCTCTCCAACCTCTCTCTCTGTCTCTCAATCCGTCTCTCTCATTTTATTTCTCTCTCTCAAACCGTCTGTCTCTCACACCCCCTCTCTCTCACCCCTCTCTCTCCCACCTCTCTCTCTGTCTCTCACCCCTCTCTCTCTTTTTTCTCTCTCTCAAACCGACTGTCTCTCACCCCTCTCTCTCATCACCCTCTCTCTCTCTCTCACACACCCCCTCTCTCTCACCGCCCTTTCCCTCTCACCCCTCCTGTCTCTCTCCCCCCCTCTCCCTATCTGGCACCCCTCTCGCTCACTCCACTCATTCTCTCATCCCTCTCTCTCTCACCTATCTCTCTCTCACACTCTGTCTCTCGCAGACGCTCGCTCTCTGGAAGCCCCACTCTCTCTCTCACCCACTCACTCTCTCTCACCCACTCTCTCTCTCGCAGCCCCTCATACTCACACCCTCTCCCTCTCTCACCCCCACTCTCGAACCCCTCCCTCTCACACATCTCTCTCTCTCACCCCTCATTCTCTCTCACCCCTCTAACTCTCTGACCCCTCTCTCTCACCCCCTCTCTCTCACCCACACACCACTCTCTCTCTATCCCCGATCTCTCATCCTCTCTCTCTCTCTTTTTCTCACCCCTCTCTCTCACCATCTCTCTCACCCCTCTCTCTCTTTATCACACCCTTTCTCTCCCACCCCTCTCTCTCCGTCTCTCACCCCCTCTCTCTCATTTTCTCTCTCTCTCACCCTCTCTCTCTCGCTGCCCCTCTGTGTCTGGCAGCCCCGCTCTCTCTCACCCACACTCTCTCACACCACTCTCATTATCTGACCCCTCTCTCTCACCCCCACTCCCACACTTCTCTCTTTCTCTCACCCTTCCACTCTCTTTCTGTCATCCCCTCTCTCTGTCGGCCTCTCTCTCTCTCTCTCACCCTCTCTCTCAATCGCATCATCTCTCTGTCTGTCACCCCCTCTCTCATACACCTTCAGTTTCTCACCCCCCTCTCATTTTCTCTCTCTCTCTCATACACCCTCAATCTCTCACCCTCTCTCTCTCACACCATTCTCTCTGTCTCACCCACCTCTCTCACCCTCTCTCTCCCAGCCCTCTTGCTCTCACCTCCTCCTCTCTCTCACACCCCTCTCTTTCTCTCACACCCTCTCTCTCATCCTTCTCTCTCTCACCCCCTCTCTCTTACTTTCTCTCCCACCCTCTCTCTGTCTCTTCCACCATCTCTTATTTTCTCTCTCTCTAACACACCCTCTGTCTCTCACCCCTCCCTCTTTCACACCACCCTCTTTCTCACCTTTCTCTCTTTCATCACCCTCTTTCATCCCCTCTCTCTCTCACCTTTCTCTCTGTCTCTCACCCCTCTCTCTCACCCCTCTCTCTCTCACAACCCCTCACACTCCCTCTCTCTCCCAGGTCCCTCACTCTCCCACCCCTCACTCTACCACCCCTCTCTCACCCCTCTCTCTCTCACCCCTCTCACTCTCTGACGCCTCGCTCTCTCACCCCCTCTCTCTCACCCTCTCTCTATCTCTCACCACTCTCTCACACCCCTTTCTCTCTCTCTCTCTCCCTGTCTCACTTTCTCTCACCCCTCTCTCTCTCACACACACCTTCTCTCTCTATTTCACCATTTCTCTCCCATCCCTCTCTCTGTCTCTCACCCTGTATCTCTCATTTTCTCTCTCTCTCACACCCCCTGTCTCTCACCCCCTCTCTTTCTCACGCCATTCTCTCTCACACACACACACACCCCTCTCACCCACTCTCTCTTAATCTTCTCTCTCTCAACTCCCCCTCTATCTCTCACCCCCTCTTTTTCACCCTCTCTTTCTTTATCTCACCCCTCTCTCTCTCTCACCCCTCTCTCTCATACACCCTCTCCTGCAGCCCCACTCTCACTCACCCTCTCCCTGTCCCCCACTCTTTCTCACGCCCTCTTTCTCTCGCAGCCGCCTCTCTCTCACCCTCATTCTCTCTCACACCTCTCACTATCTGACCCCTCACTCTCTCACCCCCCTCTCTTTCTCTCTCTCACCCTCTCTATGTTTCTCTCACCCCTCTCTCTCTCACCCTCTCAGTCTATCTCACCATCTCTCTCCCAGCCCTCTCTCTGTCTCTCCCCCTCTCTGTCATTTTGTCTCTCTCTCACACACCCTCTGTCTCTCACCGCCCCCTCTCTCACCCCATTCCCTCTCTCTCACACCCCCTCACCCTCTCTCTCTCAGACCTCTCTCTCTCACCCCCTCTTTCTCACTCTCCCTTTCTTTATCTCACCCCCTCTCTCTCACCCTCTCCCTGTCACACCCCTCTCTCTCTAACCCCTCTCTTGCACACCTGTCTCTGCCACTCACCCCTCATTCTCTCTCACCCCTCTCGCTCACTGACCACTCTTTTTCTGACACCTCTCTCTCACCCCCCTCTCACACACACCCCTCTTTCTCTCACCCTCTCTCTCTCTCACCCTCTCACTATCTCACTCTCTCTCTCCCACCCATCTCTGTCTCTGACCCCTCACTCTCTCTGACCCCTATCTTCATCCCTCTCTCTCTCACCCCTCTCTCTCTCACACACACACCCCTCTCTCTCTAAACCTCTCTATCTCTCATCCTCTCTGTCCCACCTCCCTCTGTTAGTCTCTCGCCCCCTCTCTCTCATTTTTTCTCTCTCTCTCAAACCATCTGTCTCTTACACCCCTCTCTCTCACCCCTCTCTCTCACCACCCTCCTCTCTCACATCCCTCTCTCTCTCTCTCCATACCCTCCTCTCTCACCCCTCTCTCTCTCACACCCCCACTCCATCTCTCGCACTAAACTCTCTCTCTCACCTCTGTCACTCTCTCATCCCTCTGTCTCTCACCACTCTCTCTCTCACCCTCCCTCTCTCTCAGCTCCTCCCTCTTTGGCAGCCGTGTTCTCTCTCATCCACTCTGTTTCTCACACCCTCTTTCTCTCGCAGCCCCCTCTCTCTCACCCTCATTCTATCTCACACCTCTCACTCTCTGACCCCTCGCTCTCTCATCCGTTCTCTCTCACCCCCTCTCTATCTCTCACCCCCTCTCTTTCCCTCACCCCTTTCTCTCTCTCACCTTCTCTCTCTTTCTCTCACCCCCCTCTCTCTTAGCCTCTCTCTCTCAACCCTCTCTCTCACACCCTCTCTCGCTATCTCACCATCTCTTTCCCCGCCGTCTCTCTGTCTCACACCCCTCCTCTCTCATTCCTTTCTCTCTCTCTCACACACCCTCTGTCTCTCACCCCTCTCTCTGTCACCCCATTCTCTCTCTCACACGCCCCCTCTCTCACCCTCTCTCTCAAACCTCTCCCTCTCAACTCCCCCCTCTCTCTCTCTCACCCCCTCTTTCTCACCGTCTCTTTCTTTCTCTCTCACACTCTCACTCTCTGACCCCTCTCTCATCCCCCTCTCTCACCCCCCCCTCTCTCACACCTCTCTATCTCTCACACACACACACCTCCCGCTCTCACCCCTCTCTCCCACCTCTTTCCCTCTGTCTCTCACCCCTCTCTCTCCCACCTTTCTCTCTGTCTCTCACCGCCTCTCTCTCATTTTTTTTTCTCTCTCTCAAACCGACTGTCTCTCACCCCTCTCTCTCATCACCCCTCTCTCTCACCCCCTCTCTCTCTCACCGCCCTTTCCCTCTCACCCCCCTGTCTCTCTCTTTCAGTTCCCTCCCTATCTGGCACCCCCTCTCTCACTCCTCTCACTCTCTCATCCCTCTCTCTCGCACATCTCTCTCCATCTCACCCCTCATTCTCTCTCACCCCTCACTCTCTGACCCCTCTCTCTCTGACCCCTCTCCCTCACCTCCCTCTCCCTTACACACACACCCGTCTCTCTCACCCTCTCTCTCTCACCCCTCTCTCTCACACCCCCTCTCTTTCTATCTCACCCTTTCTCTCCCACCCTCTCTCTCTGTCTCTCATTTTCTATCTCTCCCACCCTTTTTCTCTCCCAACCCCTCTGTCTCTGGCAGCCCCACTCTGTCTTGCCCGCACTCTCTCACACCGCTCTCACCCTCTGACCCCTCTCTCCCTCACCCCTCTTTCTCACCCCTCTCTCTGTCTCTCACCCTCTCACTCTCTTTCCCTCACCTCCACTCTCTCTCAGCCTCTCTTTCTCACCCTCTCTCTCTATCGCACAATCTCTCTCCCGGCACTCTCTCTCTGTCTCTCACCCCCTCGCTCTCATTTTCTCTCTCTCTCTCAGACCCTCTGTTTCTCACCCCCTCCTCTCACACTGTTCTCTCTGTCTCACTCCCCTCTCTCACCCTCTCTCTCTCAGCCCTCTATCTCACCTTCTCCTCTCCCTTTCACACCCCCACTCTCTCTCTTTCTCTCACCCTCTCTCTCACATCCTCTCTCTCTCCCTTCTTTCTCTCTCAGCCCATCTCTCTTTCACTCTCTCTCCCACCCTCTCTCTCTGTCTATAATCCCCTCTCTCTCATTTTCTCTCTCGCACACACCCTCTGTCTCTCAGCCCTCCCTCTCTAACACCACCCTCTCTCTCTCTCTCACCCCTCTCTCATTACCCTCTTTCTCATCCCCCTCTCTCTCATACCCCCCTCCCTCTCTGACCCCTCTCTCTGACCCCTCCCTCTATCTCACACCCCCTCACACTCCCTCTCTCTCCCAGGCCCCTCACTCTCCCACCCCTCTCTCTACCACCCCTCTCTCTCACCCCACTATCCCTCTCTCACCCCTCTCTCTCTCTCCCAAACCCCTCTCCCTCTCTCAGCCCATCTCCCTATCTCAACCCCTCTGCCTCTCTCAACGTCCCTCCCTCTCTAAACCACCCTCCCTCTCTCAACCACCCTCCCTCTCTCACACCCTCAAACCCGCTCTCATCCCCTCTCCCCTTCTCTCACCGCCTCTCACTCTCTCTCACCCCCCACTCTCTCTCTCTCAGCCCCACTTCCTCTCTCATCCTTCTCTCTCTAAGCTCCTCTCTCTCCCTCCCCAATCTCTCTCACCCCCTCACTTTCTTTCATCCGCGCTCTCACTCAGCCCCTCTCTCTTCCTCACCTCCTTCTACCTCTACTCCCCTCTATCTCTCACCCCTCTATCTCTCACCCTCACTCTCTCGTTCTCGCAGTCCCTCTCTCTCACCCCTCTCTCTCGCAGTCCTCTCTCTCACCCTTTCTCTCTCACAACCTCTCAATCACATCCCTCTCTGTCTCACACCCATCTCTCTCACTCCTCTCTCTCTCTCTCTCTTACCGCTCTCTCTCTCTGACCCTCTTTCTCTCTCACCCCTCTCTCTCACACACACCCTCTCTCTCTCTTTCTCTCAACCCTCTCTCTCTCACCCTCTCTCTCCCACCACTCTCTCTCTGTCTCTCACCCCATCTCTCTCATTTTTTCTCTCTGTCTCTCACATCTTCGGTCTCTGACCCCCCTCTCGCTCTCACCCTACACTCCTTCTCACCCGATCTCGCTCACACCTCTCTTTCTTTCCCCCTCTCTCTAACCCACTTTCTCTCATGCCCGTCTCTCTCACCGCCCTCTCTCTCTCATCCCCTTTCTCTCACATCCCTCTCTCTGAACCCCTCCCTCCCACCTTCTCTCTTATGGTCCTCTCTCTCACCCCCCTTTTTCTCACCCTCTCTCTCTCTTTCTCTCAACCTTCTCTCTCTGACACTCTCTCCTTCCCGCAGCCCTTCTCTCTCACCCTTTCTTTCTCTCACCCTCTCGCTCACACCCCTCTCTGTCTCTCACCCATCTCTCTCTCTCACCCCTCTCTCTCCGACCGCGCTCTCTCTCTCCGACCCTCTCTCTCATCCTCTCTCTCACCCACTCTCTCTCAATCTCTCATCCCTCTCTATCTCTCACACCCTCCCACATCCCCATCTTTCTCTACCTCTCTCTCACCCTCCGTCTCACCCCTCTCTCTCCCACCCCCCTCTCTCTGTCTCTCGCCCCCTCGCTCTCGGTTTTTTTCTCTCTCACCCTCTGTCACTCACACCTCCCTCTCTCTCACACCCCTCTCTCACGCCTCTAGCTCTCATCCTTGCCTCTCACACTTCCTCACACCCCCCTCTCTCCCACACCGTTTTCTCTCCCACCCCTCGCTCTCACCCCGCTCTCTCTCTCACCCCCCTCCCATTCTCACCCCGGTCTCCCTCTCTCATCCCGCTCTCCCTCTCTCACCCCTTCGCCCTCTCTCAACCCCTCACCCCTCTCTCACCACTTCAACCCCTCTCTCCCCACCGCTACCCCTCTTTCACCCCTCTCCCTCTCTCGCATCCCCACTCTCTGTCTTAGCCCTTCTCCCTCTCTCACCCTTCTCTCTGTCTAAGCCGCTCTCTCTCCCACACCAATTTCTCTCACCCCCTCACTCTCTCTCACCCGCGCTCTCACTCAGCCCCTCTCTCTTTCTCACTCCGCACTACCTTTTACCCCACCTATCTCTTACCTGCCCTCTCTCAACCCCTTTCTCTCTTTCACCCGTTCTCCCTCATCCCATTCTCTCTCCCCTCTCTCTCTCTCAGCCCCACTCTCTCTCACCCCTCTCTCTCACCACCCTGTCTCTCTGAAACCCCTCTCTCTCTCACCCCCCTCTCTTTCTCTCACACCCTCTCTCTCTTTCTCTCAGTCCCTCTCTCTCAGCCCCCACTCTCTCTCTCTCTCTGCCCCTCTCCCTCTCTCACCCTTCTTTCTCTCTTGCAACCGTCTCTCTCTCTCTCGCCCTCTCTCTCGCACCCAACTCACTCTCTCGCCCCCTCTCTTTCGCCCACTTCTCTCGCCTCCCTCTCTCTCTCAGCAAGCTCTCTCGCGCCCCACTCTCTCACACCCCCCTCTCTCGCACCCTCTCGCCCTGCCTCATCTCACCCTGTCCTCCCTCAACCTGAAATCTCTCGCCTCACCCTCTTTTGGCCTCCCTCTCTCGCACCTTATCTCGACCCCCTCTCTCGCCCCCTCTCTTGTCCCCCCCCTCGCCCTCCTCTCTCTTACCCCCTCTTTTTCTCGCACTCCTCACCCACCCCATCTCTCGCCCGTCTCATTCGCCCACGTCTCTCTCACCCGCCCTTCCCCACTCTCTCACCCCACACTCTTGCCCACCCATTTCTTGCCCACCGTCTCTCTCTGACCCCCGCACGCCCCACTCTCTCTTCCACCACTTACCTCCCCCTCTCTTGCGCCACACTGTCACCCCGCTCTCGCCTGACTCTCGTGTCCCCTCTCTCGCACCCCCTCTCTCGCTCGCCCTGACTCACTCGCCCCCTCTCTCTCTCGCCCTGCCCTCTCTCTCCCCTCCACGCTCTCGCCTCACCTCGCTCGACCTCATCTCTCTCTCGCCCATCTCTCTCTTGCCCCACTGTCATGCACCCTGTCTCTCCTGCCCACCTCTCTCTCTCACCCCCTTCGACTGTCTCTCTCTCGCCCCATCTCACTCGCCCCGTCTCACTCGTCCCCCTCTCTCTCTCGTCCTCGTCTCTCCCGCCCTCTCTCTCGCCCCACGCTCTCTCTTGCCCCTCCACTCTCTCGCCCACATCTCTCTCTTGACTTCTCTCTCGCCCATTCTCTCGCCCACTCTCTCTCTCGCCCCTTTTCTCTCGCCCCCTCTCTCTCTTGCCCCCTCTCTCGACTCCTCTCTACCCCTCTCTCTCTTGCCCCACTCTCTCGACCCCCTCTCTCTCTCGCCCCTCTCTTGCCCACTTCTCTCTCTCACCCAACTCTATCTTGACCCCCTCTCTCTATCGCCCCCCCTGAACCCCTCACTCTCTTGTCCCCGTCTCTGTTGCCAACCTCTCACTCGCCCCACACACTCTCTCAAACCTCCACTCTCTCACCCCACCCCTCCCGCCCTCCTCTCTCTCTCACCCCCTCTCTCGCACACACTCTCTTTTGCCCTCTCTCTCACCCCTCTCTCTCTCGCCCCTCTCTGTCATCCCACGCTCTCTCGACCACCACTCTATCGCCACCCTCTCTATCTCACCCCCTCTCTTGTCTCCTCTCTCTCTCGCCCCTTTTTCTCTTGACCACTGTCTCTTGCTCCCCACTCTCTCTCGCTCGCTCTCTACCTCATCCCACTCTCACCCCCTCTCTCTCGCCTCCTCTCTTTCTCACCCTACCTCTCTCGCACCCCTCTCTCTCTCTCGAACCCTCTCTCTCGCCCTCCCCTCTCTCTCACCCACCCATCTCTCTTTCACCCTCCCCTCCCTCTCGCCCACCCATTTCTCCCGCCCACCCCTGTCTCCCGCCCGTCTCAGTCGCCCAACCCTCTCTGGCACCCTCTTGCCCATCTCACTGACCACCCTCCACTCTCTCGCCCACTCCCCGCTCAACCCATACTCCCTCATACCCACATACCTCTCCCTCTCTCTCTCTAGCCCCTCTCTCTTGCTCCCCTCTTTCTCGCCCCCCTCTCTCTCGCCCATTCCTCTATCTCACACCCGCCTCTCTCTCGCACACCCCTCTCTATTGCCCACCCCTCTCCCTCGCCCCCTCTGTTGCCCACACCTCTCTCTTGCCCACCCATCTCTCTCGACCGTCTCAGTCTCCCACCCTTGTATCCACTCTCATGCCCCACTCTCTTGCTCACAACTTTCTCGCCCATCCCCAGTCATCTCACTCTCTCTCTCGCCCCAAAATACCTGCCCCTCTCTCACGCACCTCTCTCGCCTCGCTCTTGCCCTGCTGTCGCACCCTCTCGCATTCCCTCTCTCTCGTTTCCTCTCTCTCTCGCCCCCACTCTCTCTTGCCCCCTCTCTCGAACCCTGTCTCTCGCCCCCTCGCTCTCGAACCTAATCTCTCTCGCACCCTTCTCTGTCTCGCCCCCCTCTCTCACCCCAATCTCTCTCGCCTCCTCTCTCTCACCCCCATCTCTCTCGCCTCCTCTCTCTCGTCCCCATCTCTCTCACCCCCTCTCTCGCTCGCCCCACCCGTTCTCTCGCCCCTCCACTCTCCCGTCCCACCTCTCTCGCCCTCTCATCTCTCTCGCCCCCTCTCTCTTGCTCCACTCTCTTTCCCCCTCTCTCTTGCCCACCTCTCTCTCTCCCCCTCTCTCTCGACCCCGTCTCTCTCACCCCTTTCTCTCTGGCCCCCTCAATCTCTCACTCCCTCTCTCTCTTGCCCACCCCACTGTCGCCCCTCTCTCTCGCACCCTCTCTCTCTCGCACTCCCCATTCTCACCTCTCTCTCTCTCTCTCGCCCCCATCTCTCTCGCCCATCACTCTCTTGCCCACACCCTCTCTCCCAACCCCGCATGCCCCACTCTCCTTCGCCCCCACAAAACTTCCTATCTCTTGCGCCCTACTCTCGCCCTGCTGTGGCCCCCCTCTCGCCCTGCTGTCGCATCCCTTCTCTGTAGGCCCGCTCTCTATAGCACCCTATCACTCTCGCCCCATCTTTCTCTCACTCCCCTCACTCTCGCACACCCCATTCACTCTCCCCCGCTTACCTCCCTCTCTCACGCGCTCCACTCTCACCCCGCTCTTGCCATGCACTCACAGCCCCTCTCTCTCACACACCTTTCCCTCGCCCAGCCTTCTGTCTAGCACACCTCTCCTTCTCACCCCCTCTAACTCGCCCCACTTCTCGCCCACCCCTCTCTCTCGCCGTCCTCTCTCTCTCCCCCTCCCCTTCTCTCGCCCTCTCCTCTCTCTCACCCACCCATCTCTCTCACGCCTTCCCCTCTCTCTCGCCCCCTCTCTCTTTCGACCCCAATCTCTCTCATGCCTTCTATCTCTCGCCCCCTCTCTCTCGCGCCTGTTTCTCTCGCCCCTCTCTCTTTTGACCCCAATCTCTTTGGCCCCCTCTCTAGCATGCCCGCCTCTCTCGCCCCCACACTCTCTCTCGCCTCCTCTCTCTCGTCCCAATCTCTCTCGCTCCCTCTTTCTCGACCCCCTTCTCTCTCGCCCTGTCTCACTCACCCCCTCTCTCGCACCTCCTCTGTCTCATCCCCGTGTCTCTCGGCCACTCTCTCTCATCCCACCCTCTCTCTCCTCCTCCACTCGCTCACCCCAACTCGCTCGCTATCCTGTCTCCCGCTCCCTCTCTCTCTTGCCCCACTCTCTCGCCCCCTCTCTCTCTTGCCCACCTCTCTCACTTCCCACCCCTCTCTCGACCCCCTTTCTCTCTCGCCTCCATCTCACTTGCCCCCTCTCTCTCCCACATCTCTCTCTCGACCCCTCTCTCAACTGCTCTCTCGTCCCTCTCTCTCTCGCCTCCTCTATCTCAACCCCGTCTCTCTCTCTCTCTCTCGCACCCTTCTCACTTAACCCTCTCTCTCGTCCCCGTCTCTCTCACCCCGTCTCTCTCACCCCGCCCACTCTCTTGCCCCTCCACTCTATCGCCCTCCTCTCTCGCCCTCCTCTCTCTCTTGCCTCTCTCTCTTGCACCCTCTCTCTCTTGGCCCTCTCTCTCGAACCCCACTCTCTCAACCCTCACTCTCTCTCGCCCCATCTCTCTCGCTCCCCCCCCCCCGCCTCCTCTTTCTCGTCCCGGTCTCTCTCACCCCCTCTCTCTTTAGAACTCTCTCTCTCACCCTCCCCTCTCTCTCGCCTACTCGTCTCTCCCACCCGTCTCAGTCGCCCAACCCTCTCTGGTCCTCTCTTGCCCAATTCCCTCACCGCACTGTCTCATCCTCCACTCTGTCGCCCACCCCCCCTCGACCCACTCTCTCTCGCACCCACGTACCTCCCCTTCTCTTACGTCCCCTGTCTCTCACCCTGATCTTTCTTGCCCACTCTCTCGCCCACTCTCCCTTTTGCCCCCTCTCCCTTTCCCCCTCTCCCTCGCCCCTTTCTCTCTCAACCCTCTCTCTCACGCCCCCTATCTCGCCCCCTCTATCTCGCCCCCGTCTCTCTCGCCCACTCCACTCACTCCTCCCTCTCCCTCTCACGCCCCCTCTCTCTCGCCCACCTCTCTCTCTCACCCACACATCTCGACTGCCTACCCCCTCACTCGCCCACTCCACGCTTGTCCCTTGCCCCAATCTCATGCCCCACTCTCTTGCTCACACCTCTCTCGAACTTTCCCGCTCGTCCCACTCTCTCTCTCGCCCCCACATACATACCCCTCTCTTGCGCCCCCCCTCTCGCTCCCTCTTTCTCACCCCCCTCTCTCGTGCTGCTCTCTTTCACTCCCCACTTTCTTGCCCCTCTCTCTCCCCATCCCTCAATCTCGCACCCCCCTCTCTCCCACCCACCCAACTCTCTCGCCCCCTCCCTCTCACACCCCCTCTCTCGAGCCCACACCTCTCTCTCGTCCACCCATCTCAATTGAACACCCTTCTCTCTCACCTACCCCTCTCTCTTGCCCACCACCACTCTTGACCGTCTCAGTCGCCTACCCCTTGCCCCACTTGCATTCCCCACTCTCTTGCTCACACCTCTCTCACCCATCCCCGCTAGTCCCACTCTCTCTCTTGCACCCACATTCCTGTCCCTCTCTCGCGCTCCTATCATGCCTGCTCTCGCCCTGCTCTCGCCCCCTCACGCATTCCCTCTCTCTCGTCCCCAGCTCACTCTCGCCCCCACTCTCTCTTGC